>NW_025113162.1:2267518-2628857 GCF_010416935.1 Polistes fuscatus | reverse complement strand
ATCGTTTGATATATAATAGAAAAGTGTACAATACTTTTCAATTACCTGAGTTAAACGAGATGACAGGTATACAAAATGGTGGTCGTCGGCTGTGACGTAGCCGCAAAGAAACGAAGCGACATCTGAGGCGACATCTGAGACGACATCATGGCTGCTTCAGAATTTTGCGTTTTTTCCATCTATCATAGAAAAATCGAATAGTTAAAAAAAGGATATAGGAACATAACAATTGTCGAAAATAATACTTTATTATCCAAACAATGAAAATTGAACATAAGTCGATATCCATAGAAATGATGCTGTAAAACAAAAATATATATGATTGCGTAGAAAAATGCATACCAACGTACATGGAATTTTTTTCTACGCAAATACTTTTTATCCTCGACATTATCGTAATCTTTCGATTATATCATTTGGATGTCATTTGCTAGAAGAATCTATTAGTAATAGGAAGATTATTTACGTTAGAAAATACTTTTTATTACCTGAGATTAACGGGACGACGTAGCATCCGTCCGATCTCCAGCACCGACGCCGCGAAAAGAAAGAGGAATGATCAGCAAAGAGCCCTGATTGGCTGATAATTATTGCAGAGATTAGTGACCAATCAGAAATTCCCAATTACCATATAGAAATTTCACGCACACAAGCTTGCCCTGTCACACGTACGTAACTCGCCTTTCTTCATGACCACGCTAGTCAAGCTAGATATGATAATTTATTTATTAAATAAATAAAAAATTTATTCTATTTTACTATTTAAGGTACACGTATCTTGTTAATTTAAAAAATAACGAAAAGAACAAAGACAATATGCACTATAATCCTTATCCACAGAACAGAAAAACACATAATTTATTTATTACAATAATTAAATATCAATTTTATGAATTATTATAATTATCTAATTACTAATCCAATTAATAATTATTGTTATCTAATTATTTTTCTATTAGGTGTATACGTTCCTTGGTAATATTAAAAAAATAACGAGTAAAATAAAGACAATACACTAAAAATTTATCACATGGCAACGTTCTGATTTAAACATTCCTTCAATTTTTGTAATTGTTTAAACTAATATACATTTGTTTTAACGTCCCTGTACAATGATGACTTTGAATAATAAAATTTGTATCCAGAAAAATATCACATTAAATTATTTTATATTCAAAGTATATTAATAAGTAATGTTTAAAACAGAACATATGTGTTTAAACAATGAAATATAAAGAGATTGCATTAGAATATTAAAATAATTGTTAAATAATCGATAGGAATGTCTATTGTTGTCTAAAAGCTAGGAATATATGACGTATGTACCGTCCCTTCGAAATCCACCGTTGAAATGAGACGTTGTCCTCTATGAAAGTACTTTTATTAAATGTTGTTTATAAGACCTTCCAAACGTTACGCATGTGTATAAAGGGTGTCATACATCTAATACATAATCTTTAAGATTGTAACGTTCTTATTTTAGTATTCTTTCAATTTTTATGTAATGATTTAATGCTCCTGCGCAGTGATGAATTCGAGGGTAAAATTAGCTGCGATATAAGAAAAGTGCATTAGTGCAATGAAATAATTGGTAATGTATACATAATGTACATGTATATGTAAATGAAAAATGAAAGTACATTTCACAAATATACAACCAATATATTAAAACAATTAATAACCCCATATACTAATGAAAAATATGAATTATTAAAGTTTACCATTATGATAGAAGAAAGCTGAGGTGTTTGTTCGTTTAAAAACCATAAAAAAATTGCCTATTTTCATTTACAATCTTGTAAATTCTTCTTTTATGAATGTACTTGATACTTAAAACAATAAGATAGCCTAATAGATGTTGTGCTTTCCAAATCTTCAAATACATGTAATCTGAAAATCATCAATTAACAATTTTAATGCACTAATGCACTCTCTATATGTTACAGCAGAATTTTAATACATTTTTCTTATATCGCAGCTAAATTTTACCCTCGAATTCATCACTGCGCAGGAGCATTAAAATCATTACATAAAAATTGAAAGAATACTAAAATAAGAACGTTACAATCTTAAAGATTATGTATTAGATGTATGACACCCTTTATACACATGCGTAACGTTTGGAAGGTCTTATAAACAACATTTAATAAAAGTACTTTCATAGAGGACAACGTCTCATTTCAACGGTGGATTTCGAAGGGGACGGTACATACGTCATATATTCCTAGCTTTTTAGACAACAATAGACATTCCTATCGATTATTAACAATTATTTTAAATTCTAATGCAATCTCTTTATATTTCATATTGTTTAAACACATATGTTCTGTTTTAAACATTACATACTTATTATATACTTTGAATATAAAATTTTTAATGTGATATTTTTCTGGATACAAATTTTATTATTCAAAGTCATCATTGTACAGGGACGTTAAAACAAATGTATATTAGTTTAAACAATTACATAAAAATTGAAGGAATGTTTAAATCAGAACGTTGCCATGTGATAAAGTTTTTAGTGTATATTGTCTTTATTTTACTCGTTATTTTTTTAATATTACCAAGGAACGTATACACCTAATAGAAAAATAAATTAGATAACAATAATTATTAATTGGATTAGTAATTAGATAATTATAATAATTCATAAAATTGATATTTAATTATTGTAATAAATAAATTATGTATGTTTTTCTGTTCTGTGTGATAAGGATTATAGTGCATATTGTCTTTGTTCTTTTCGTTATTTTTAAATATTAACAAGATACGTGTACCTTAAATAGTAAAATAGAATAAATTTTTTATTTATTTAATAAATAAATTATCATATCTAGCTTGACTAGCGTGGTCATGAAGAAAGGCGAGTTACGTACGTGTGACAGGGCAAGCTTGTGTGCGTGAAATTTCTATATGGTAATTGGGAATTTCTGATTGGTCACTAATCTCTGCAATAATTATCAGCCAATCAGGGCTCTTTGCTGATCATTCCTCTTTCTTTTCGCGGCGTCGGTGCTGGAGATCGGACGGATGCTACGTCGTCCCGTTAATCTCAGGTAATTAAAAAGTATTTTCTAACGTAAATAATCTTCCTATATACTAATAGATTCTTCTAGCAAATGACATCCAAATGATATAATCGAAAGATTACGATAATGTCGAGGATAAAAAGTATTTGCGTAGAAAAAAATTCCATGTACGTTGGTATGCATTTTTCTACGCAATCATATATATATTTGTTTTACAGCATCATTTCTATGGATATCGACTTATAATGTTCAATTTTCATTGTTTGGATTAATAAAGTATATATTTCGACAATTGTTATGTTCCTATATCCTTTTTTAACTATTCGATATTTTTCTATGATAGATGGAAAAACGCAAAATTCTGAAGCAGCCATGATGTCGTCTCAGATGTCGCCTCAGATGTCGCTTCGTTTCTTTGCGGCTACGTCACAGCGACGACCACCATTTTGTATACCTGTCATCTCGTTTAACTCAGGTAATTGAAAAGTATTGTACACTTTCTATTATATATCAAACGATAGCTATAAGCAAGATTTTATACGTGAGTGTTTTCAAAACGAAATATTGAAAAGTTCGATAGATATCTGTGAGAATGTAACATCGATATATCTCGACGTGCCGCCAAATCTCACCAATGTTACTTAACAATATTTCTTCTAATTTCCAGCTTTTTTCATGGTATCGATACTTACTACCATCTCTAATGATGCTCTAATTAATTATTTTTCATAATTATGTATTCAAAGATCGTATTTCGTATTAAATTCGATTCCTGTAACATACACACACATACAGGCATATATGCATAAGTATAGGTAGCTCGTACACATACACTCATATATTTGATTTTTTTATGTTATACTAATGTAATCTTTTTTTTCCTTTTTTAGGTACCTAGCATTAGAAGATCCAGCAGGAATACATATATCCAGTCTAACAATTGTGTTTACTCTTTTTTATCTTCATATTCATCGAGGTAAGCGTTATTTTTTTTTAAATACAGAAATGTATACAAAGAGTGAGAACGAAAGTGAGAGAGAGAGAGAGAGAGAGAGAGAGAAAATAAGAAAACAAAATATTCTATCTACGGGCAATAACGAATGTGTACGTATATTCCAGGAATTTCTCGAAGTGAGAACAGAAGAAACGAAGACAGCCGAAAACAAAACGAAGACAGCCGAACGTTCGACATGAAGGACGCGGTTACGTGATCATTCCTGATCAGTCCTTCAACGAGCTAAGATCTAACGAACGTGACGTATTAAACTATTATATATATAACGTTATCGATTTTTATTAACAATTTTTACTGATATTAAATACTTTATATGTAATTTTATACAAGTAGTGAGATAAAGGCAATTAATATTGCTTGAATTTATATTGATTCTTTATGATAAAATATCTTTAAAAGTGTGCAATGCCTTCAGGAATGATTCACAGGATATATTGTTCTATAATCTTTTTAGTATGTTTCAGCTTTTCAGAGTTTTATTTAATTTTATTTTATTCATCGTCATCCTAAGGGTAGGATACCCATCCTGCAGTCATCAATGAAGACTAAAAGTAAGTATATTTCCTATTAAACGTTTTATGATAACTTTAATGGTTTTTTATTATAACGACGATATTAATTGTTCTTTTCTTTTTCTGTTGCAGAACATCATTGCAATCGAGCGCGTAGGCAATGAGGTACTCGTGTGTTGCATCGTAAAAATAAAATATAAAGAATCGGAAAGTAGAATCAGTGTTGTACGCCGTATGTAAAGTTTCGTTTTTCGGGTAAAGAAACTCCGTAAGTTTCTTCTATTCAGTTTAAACGTGTGCTCATCGTCATCCTAAGGGTAGGATACCCATCGTGCATTCATCAATGAAGAATAAACGTAAGTCAATTTTTATTTTAAACACTTTCTCAATAATTATAATAATTTTTTTATTTACAACAATGATATTTATAATTTTGTTTTTATTTCTGTTTCAGATCATCATGGGAATATATCAGTGTTGGAAGTGTTTGTAATTGTGTTTGTGAAGTGTTGCAAGTGTTCGTGCATTGCTATCGTGCGCGAAGCAATATACGGGAGTGTTGTATCGTTAAATATAATTAAAATCACGGATTAGAAGCACGTTCGTTCGTTTTCATTTCAATTTCGTCGCGTTCGCGAACTATTTTTGAAATATATATATTAAATTAACTGCGACCAAGGCAGTAATTGCATTAGAGTTTGTTCGAGTAAAGTTATATTTTTATCTTTAAACAGTCGCACAGACTGTTCGCGTATTAGAATCAGTGCATCAATGAAGATTTTTCTACTTGCATTGACTGTGTGCAAAGCAGTCTTTGAATTATTGTTTAGAATCAGTGATCGGGCGTAAAACAAATTAAAATCAAACGCGAATTAGAATCAGTGTTGTTCGTCGTATAATAAAATTTCGGTTTCGCGATAAGAAACTCATCTATAGTTTCTTATTTTCGTTTATACCGCGTTTTTAGATTCACGCGAGGTGCATCGCCATGGTGCAATTGAATTTCATCCCATTGGAATGCATTGTAAGTATCTATTTTTATTTACATTTTATTCGATTTTATTTTATATAATTTTAGATTATATTGCAGATAACTTATCGTTTTGTTCTATTTTATTTTACAGATATGACGACGGACTTTCTACCTTATCAAAGATGTGGAATGAATTCTTCGATGGATCTTCGATGGATCTTCGATGGATCTTCGATGGATCTTCGATGGATCTTCGATGGATCTTCGATGGATCTTCGATGGATCTTCGGTGGATCTTTGATGGATCTTCGATACTCGCATTCTACAATACTTGCTGCGAAGTAGGAGTGTTTTGGAGCCATCGTAGAACTTCTTATGCCGTGAGTTAAAATTTAAAGTCCCTCCGGTGCTCAATCATGTCGAGGATGAAAGGTCCTAATCGGCACGAGTTACTGGTTGTAATTATTTAAATAAATTAGTGACGAGCACATGAGTAATTCCTTTCTAGGAGTTACTCATGAAAATTGTATATTATATTGTATATTGTATTGTATATTTTATATTAGTTCAGGATAGGTTTTCTTGTCTCACCGGTTAAATTCATTTAATTAATAATGCAATTAATAAATGCACTTTCTTTTTTATTACGTGTTTTGTTCGTGGTTAGTAGTGGTGAAATCGAGCATTTATTTACTCGTTTTTGTCCAGAAAAGCATGTAATAAATGTCTTACATGCATTGCTTCGTACTTAGTTTATCTAATCGCGATTAATTGTAATATATCGAGATACTTCGATATTATAAATAAATGAGCAAGAAGACAAACTCATTCGCGACGGATAGATTCTAGCAGTTAAGTGGTGGCTCAAAGCCCAGTTCTTTTATTAGAACAACCAACTTAATGAAAGGAGTCGTCCGAGGTTGTTTATATTTATTTATTTTCTCTTTTAAAATTCTTAAATATTAAAAAATTAAATTTAACAATTTTGCATAATCAAAAAGTCAAATCCAAATGGCTTGTAGAGTCTTAGCCCGCTTAAATGAAATAAAATGTTTTGATATATGTTATAAAATAAAATGTTTTTATGTGTTCATATATATATATATATATATATATGTTAATCATGTTTTTTAGATCAGGATTTTCAGCTTCTAATATACTAATCTCCCGTTTCTCCCCCCTGTACTTTCTGCGTTCTCATCTATGCGTGTGCCCAGGTGCTACTCGTATGGGTGAGAAACGGTTAGTATAGGTTTAGTTTTAAGTTTTTCCCCTATTGGCGGCTGTCATTGTGCTAGTGATTGCACGATGTACTTTACACCTGTGTGTGCGTATTAGGTAAAGTGTTTTGTACATCGTTTCGCGATATTTTTTAATTAATACATCATTTAATACTGAGAACACTACTTCTACATATCACGTGTGATATGACAAATACGAGTGTTTCTATATTTTTATATTTATATTAAATTTTTCTATTTTTTTTTTTGTAATAAAATCGTTTTGAACAGTAGAGTTACCGCATTTATTTGTGGAAACTATGATATACTCGTATATAACTAGTATGCAATATATACTAGTATATACTTGTATTTTTACATTAGTCATTTTTGCAATAATCACTAGCCTTGACAGACGATTACAGCATTGGTACGTACTCCCATAAGTTTAGAAAACACGCGTTTGAACTAGGGTGTCGGAGGTGCCCCGGGGCATGCTCTCTAGTTTAGGCTTTTGCACCCTGGTGGTATGTGAGAGAATCGTGGAGTGAGTGGGTGGGTATGCATCATATGTTTGCTCTTTTTAAATATGGGTAATTAACAGGCAGGTAGCATACTTAGGTGTGAATGTTTATTTAATTTGTAAGTAGGTAGAGACTGGAGAAGTCACGCGATTGTAATTTCCACTCAGGAGTGGACAATTTCTTCTCCGGATATTATACAAAGTTTCAGCAACCTTTAGATTCATTTATCTTATTTAAATATTTCTTTTATTTTTTCCATATATTGCTGATGCTCTGTACCGCGGGATATAAATCAGTATCGAACGATTTAAAAGTCTTTGCGTTTTCTTAAAAATTAATTTTTTTTCGAAAAAGTGAAGATAGCTGAATACGTTGGATACTTACTTAATATTAAGTATATTAACACTTTGCTGTGTAATAATTCTTACTGAATACTTCATTTGTTATATATGTATAGTAAATACAAAGTAGAGTAAAGATATAAAAGATAAAAGTGGTCGAGTAAAAAAGTAAGACCATATGATGTATGACAAAGTTCCTCTGCTTTTATTTGATATTATTTAATTTTTTAAATGCAAAGTGTTAATAATAGGTTCATCGATTAGATCAAGCATCTGTTGAGGCATTCGAGTAAATGTAACTGTACGATTTGTATTGTAAAATGCGCTTAGAAAAAGCCTCACAGCAGCGTTTAGGGCATGAAGAAAGAAGAGGCATTATGCCGAAGAGGCCCCCACTTAAATGTGGCTGAAGAGGGCAACTACTATTAAGGCTATTGAGTTATTTTCAAAAGTTCAACAGCAAGTTCGAACTTTTCGAAAATAGCTCTTTAGTTATTTTTTATATTTTATTGTATAATTTTGTTGCTCGTCATTAATTTGTAGTTGTAATTGGAGATGATGGACCATTCCATCTCCTTGGGACACCAAATTTGTGTCTCTATCGTCTAAAAGATGCATATGTGTTTAGTTAGAGTCAGAAATATTAAAATTTTTGTATCATTAAATTTTAAAGCTTAAATAACGTTCGGTAAATATTACAGTAATTTCTCTTTTCTTGTTTCGTCTTTAAAATTTTTATTGTGATCGTATTTTATTAAATTTGCAATTTTTCTTTTCTATAAGTATTTCGTAATAATTATTAGATATTATTTTTTTTAGTAACTCGATATTTGTACTTTTCCCTTTTTTTTCTTTTTTTGTATATACTTTATGTAAATATAAAATTACGCGTTTAAATTTAATTTCATTGCAACGGTAAATAAAGATTTGATCAAAATAAATAGAGAATTCAATCTAAAAGTGCATCTGCGAATGGGACGATTTATTTGTCAGGCTATTGTATCACTTGATTGTATGATTAATATAGTTTTCTTCTTGTTACAGGTGATCATCGTTGGATTTAACATCAGACCTTTTCGATTTTCTTCTATTTGATCGCCTTGAATGGTGACCTTTTAAAATATACGTTTAAATGCATTTCTGAAGGCACACACATGTTTATACATTAAAAATTAAATATAATTGTTTCAATTTCTTTTACAATATAACTATATACTATATATATTATCATATACTATCAAAAAATACTGTGTTCTTTGATATTATTGAACCGTCATCGCGTTAAGTACCCACTATCGCTTGCTGGTGGTTTCGATAGTAACAAAAATGAAACTCGGTAGATAAAAAAGGGGGACTCGTAAGCTTTAATTAATTCTTAATTATTTTTTAAGACAGAATTAAAAACTATATTTTTGAAGTCATATAAGTATGTTTATTAAAAATAAGGAACACTTCTTTTAATCTATATGATGGGTATGTTCTGATATAAAAACGAAATAGAACACGTGCGCCTTCTTATTTTTATATCCCATTTGTATACATGGAGTTCGTGTTCCTTGTATAGTCTCCATGGTTGTTACTTTGGAAATCAACTTTAAATATATCCCCTGCAGGTATACCAACTTTACTTTTATTGTTTTCATAGTGTGCTTGCACCTTGAATTTGTGGTTGCGCATGCGTATAACATACAACCTCCTCATGACGTTTCCACATTTGTAATTATTAATAACTAATTAAATAATTAATTAATAAAGTTAGAAGTTATGAATTTTAAATAAACATTTTGTTAGCACCTTAGCGCACTTATTCATTTTTTTCTTCTGTGGCCAACAACGTTGCTTTACTAAGAAATAAAAACAAAATTTAACATTTTCAATTATCAATAACTAATTAAATAATTAATTAAAAGAGTTAGCAATTATGGATTTCGAATTAGCAAATAGCTAGCAATTAAATGCATTAATTAAATGCATTCATTTTTCAGTTCTTGAATTTTTATACCAACTTTTTTAGCTAAAGAATGCACATGATCATCATATTATATTCTTTAATGTTTTTAAGATTACCAATATTTTTTTTAAATCAAATTGCATATTTTCTTTCTATGCATAATTATAGCTGACATCTAAATGAATTCAACATTGTAACACTATAAAACTTTTAACCTAGAAATATAGAGTAAACAAAATGTAGCGTGTAAGGTTTATTTGCTTTATTTGCTTTATTTACTTTATTGTTATTACACTAAATTTTCAAAATGATTTCTTTGAACTTATAGTAACATTAAAACAACAGCAATACAATTGCAACGCCGTACAGAAGATATTAATTATATTCCATAACTAAATACATATAAGCGATCAAAAAGTAAAAAATATATGTTAGCATTAAAGTATGAAATTCATTAATTCTTGAAATAACTAGCTATTACATGAAATAACAAAACTGACTTGTTAAGATAGAAAGAAGGCAGAATTATATACTTCAACTAGATAATATATGAATTCTCAAGAAGTAAATGGTTAAGTTATGAAATTGAAATTTGATTCAAAGTATAAGAAAATTATTCTTCGATTTCATTTCAATATCTGCACAGTTGTATACCGTATTTCTTTCTATTCTTTGAAAACTGATTTACTGTTAATCATGTTGTTTTATCAACTTTAATTAATCCTCTAAGCGTCAAAAACTTTAGGAATCTACATGTAAGCAATACACATTAACATAAATAATTAAACAAATACAATATTATCTAGTATACACAGCAATATAATCTTTAAAATTCATTATTGGTCTTTTTGTAAGTAGTTTCCAATTGAATTTGACAAATTTCTCATCAAATGGAAGTGGGTCTGTAATACGTTCTTGGTCTTCCGCAGGTCCAATTACAAATATTATATTTCCTTCATAATTAGCTATGTAATTACAAAAGGCTTCCCCATTATTAAAATAGCAGAATAAAACTGCATGATCTTTTGGTACCAAAAAGTTATTCCCTTTATTTTCATTAGTAAAAATAATATTTTCAAGAAATAGTGGAGGAGCATATTTACTTCTCCACCATGAAATATCCAGTTCTAAACCAGTAATATTTAAACCTAAAAAATGGAAAAAGAACTTAATATTTATTTAGTTTTTAATAATAAATTTATATCTCTTGAACGACTTCAAAATTCCTGTACTCTATAAGTACTTACCAGAAAAATTTTCCAATAACCATTCAATCAAGCCACAACCGCAACCTATGCTAATTATTCCTAATATTTTATACTCTTTAATTATTTCAGTCATCCAACTTAAATCATCTAAAGTTGGAAGTACCCAAAATAATCTATAGTTTTTTGAGCTATCAATAACAGAAGATAAATTCACAATGTCTTTCCAATTATGGTCATTATGTAATCTAAGAATAACTTCATCAATATTTTCAGCATTCATTTCTCGTATATAAAAGTATAAAATAATATTATAACACAGAATGTATGTAATATAAATGGCTAATTGGTACAAAATCATATGTTCGTTGCACAAAATTGTTAAGACACAAATGGATTATGTTAGATGAAAGAGTTATAATTATATACCTTTATAGACAGAACGGGTTATGCAATTCATATCTATTAATATAGACTTATATAAATATTCTGTACAAATTTAGGCACATATATATATATATATGTGATAGTCGAACATTCATCGTTTCTTTGAAATTTATTTTCATTTATCTTACTTATAAAATATTATATAAATATGTTTGAAACAATCATAAAATATATACTGCACAAAGTAAGGCACATACAGTCATCAAAAATTTAAATAAGAAAAAAAGTCAAATACATGTTTTTAATTAAGATCAATGGGTTGTAATGCAAAATGAATATCATCTGCTGATGCATTTAATAAAAGTTTTTGATGTATATCCATCCGTGCATTGTCACGTATTATCAATCTACTAGCTTCCAATCTTCCACATATAGCAAATACTTCTGTTATATTAGGTATCCGAATACCTATAAAAATAATACAAATAAACTTTTTGTTGTGTTGTTACTAATTTTAATTTAACATACAAACCTTCAAAGGAGCATATGGAACAGAGTTGTTGATATACATCTTTAAAACAAGCTTCTTCGATACTAGTTCGTGTTACTAGTGCAGATATAGCTTGCAAAAACATTTGCTCCATTTTTGAACAATGTTTTATAGCTTGAACTTTAGAGCTTTCAATCATTTCTGATAGAGCTTCATTTACATCTTGCATAGTAACTTTTTCTCTTTTGTACAATTCTGCGATCTCAGTAGCACGTCGACATATATCTAAAGCTCTACGAGCATCTCCAGATACAGCAGATACTTTTCTATTATATAAAAAATTGTATTTATGAAATATGATGGATAAATGTATAAAAAATAACTAATTAACTTTAAATTCTAAAAGATTTGAATAACAATATTTACTACTTACCGTGCAACTAATTGTATAGCTTCGCTTCTAAATGCATCTGAATCCTTAAGTCTTGTTAATACTATTTCTTGTAATTGTTTATGATTGTATGGTTGAAATGTTAATCGCGTAAGACCTAATCGTGAGGTAACACGACCCATTAATACTCTTTCTGGCAAATCCATAGTATTAGCTATAGTAATAACAACTAATTGTGCATTTGCTTTAGTAGGCCAATCTAATAAATTATAAACTACATCTTGTCGTTTTGTGCACAAAAGATCAAGCTATATTTATAAACAAAACAGAAAAAGGAATTGTCTAAATAAATCAAACAATCAAATAAAAAAAAATAACAATACATATTTCCATGCATTAATAAAGCAAACTCTAAAAACATTATAGAATAAAAATTAAAAAATAATTATAAATAAATTAATTTATGTGGATAACTTACCTCATCTACAAGTAACAAAGTCATTAGCCTTTTAGAATTTTTACTAGTAAATTGCTTTTCAAGTTCATGATATGCTTTTTCCCATGTACAAGTGTTACCATTCAACTGTTTCCAAATTTGCACATAAGCTTGTCTCGGTTCTGTCAACTTCATACCATTAATTTCAAAAAAGTCAAAATCATCCAGTTTTCCTTTTGCCACTGATCTTTTTAAACAACGTATTACTTCATTTACAGTAGCAGTTTTACCTGTTCCAGGAACTCCGCTTATGTAAATACATCTATATATAAACAAATATTAGAAATAGTTGATATGTATAGAAAAATAAATCTTTCATTCTATTAATATAATAATCTATTATCAACATACCCTCCACATTTATCCATTAATTTTCCTTCCAAAAATGTGAAGATATTATTAAATTCCTCTTCTCTGCAAGGTAACGATTTTGGTATAACGCTCACATGTAATTTAGATCTACTTTGTTGTAAAGGTGTTAACGGCTTTGTTAATAATGAAGTTCTTTTTTCCATGGATGGTGTCAAATTACTTAATTTAAATGAAACAGATGATTTTGGTGTCCTTATGTTTTTTTTCAAATCTTTGGATTCTTTCTGTTCCTGCCTATTATTTTTCTTTTTTGGTGTTAAAATATTATTTGACATCATCATAATACCATCACATAAATCATTTATTTCTTCTTCTTCATTATCTCTACTTTTTTTATCTTCTAATACTTTATTCCTAACAGTCTGTCTGTATTTTTTAGTCAATAATGGAGTTTTATCAGTATTATTTAAATCTCCGTCCATTATATCTGTTATAAATTTTGTACGAGCAATACGTTTAGTTGCTTTCTTAGGTGTGTCTGTAATATTTTGAAACTGATTATCATCCACAGTTTTTATATTTTCTTCTGTATCATTTGATACTTTTGATAATTGTTTTTGTTCTATTATATGTCCTTTAAAATCACTATCTTCATGCTTATTATGCTCCGAAAATGAATCATCGTAAGTAAGGTCTTCGTTGTAATTAATAGTTCTTCTTGTTCTTAATCTTAAAGAATTAAAACTAGGAACTATATTACATTCATAATCACTGAATCTTTTAGGTCGACTGCGAAGTCTTTCCATTCTACGCGGTGATTCCACCGGATCATTGTTTTCCTTTATATTTTTAGTAATCTTCTTATTACTAAAAAAAATTTTAATTTGAATGCTATACAAAATGTAAATAGAGTTAACAATAAACAAACCAATATACAATCATATTTATATTCTTACCTTCCGTTATCAATTTTATAATTGCTTTGCTCGGTAGAACGTCTCAATTTAATTTTTAACGAAGTCATGGATTTTTCAGTGGAGCTACTCTTTGATATAGATTTGTTCGAGTCAAATAATTCTTTGGAGTTAAAATAATTTATATTTTTGTTTTTATTAGGTTTTACCAAATGTTTATCGATTGGAATTTTGTGTAGTTTGATTATAGGAATTTTACTTTTTGTATCAGACATCAATAAATGATATATTTCATTGTCGGAACACTTATTCAATTTTGCATTCATTCTGAAATCTCTTTAATAATCTCCCTAACAATCTCAGATTGTCCGTCTTCTTTATAAGAGAGTTTATATCTTACAGGAGGGCCTAGAAAAAATGCCTTAAAATTAAAACAACTACTTTATGCGAACTTAGTGTTATAATATATTAATTATTACCAGTATATTTAATTTCAGGGGAGAAACATTCATCGGAGGATTGAGAACTTTCTTCGCTAATGTCGTTTCTTGTTCTTTTTAATGTTACAATCTTCTGTATTTCTTCTTTATCTTTTATTTGAACTGCGGATGTAGTACTCTTTGATTTTGTATCTAAAAAAATATAACATTATTATCACTGCTTTAAAAACAAATATTATGATTTCTCATTAAATATATTATCAGAACAATTAGAATAATTAAGAGATTGTTTGCCTTCTAAACTAATTTCTTCCATAGTACATATCTAAATTTTTTGATCTTTCTATTCTATATATATATACAACTTAAGATTATTATAAAAATTTTAATTTAATTTGAGTAATTAAATATAAATAAATATATAAACGATATCTCTAATATGTGTATAATATATTTATTTATAAATTATTAAATATAACATAATATCACTCCACGATGGAAAAATCAATCTAAACAAACGTAACCTCTTTTTCTTATAGCGTTTATGTCTGCCTCTCTAAATATTATACTACTGAATATAGAACCTGCTATCTTCTTACCGCCATAATAAGTGCGAAAACTTATATATATATATATATATAAGCAACTCAAACAATTTATTTATTTACAAATTTTTAAAATAAAATCATAATTTTCTACACTACGTATATATTGTAAGCGATTAATTTATTTTATTTTGTATATACCATAAATCTTATATATATATTTATTATTACAATATATAATATAAAAAAGAATATTATTTTATATAATTATATTTATTTATGATATTTATTTACTTATATAAAATATATATAAATTTTAATTCTTGTTTAACAAAACCAAAAATTCTGCATATATTAAATACATATAAATAAGAAAAGTAGAAAAATAATACATATGTATTTATTCAAATTTCCTACTAGGGTGTACAAAACTTCCAACCCCCATACAATACTGTTCACCGTTAAAAATGTTTCTTATCGTAGTGTAAATAAACCCTTAAAAATATATTATCTATAACAATAATTCTCAACTGACTACATACCGCGGACCAATCAATTTAAAAATATTTTTATTATGAATCAAATGAAGTTGAACTAAAATAATAGAAAATAGAGTGATTGTATTTATAATAAAATATAATTATTATAGTGTTTAACAAATTTACAAAAGTAAATTAACTAATAAAATATAGAATTAATAATGAACAAAATCTAAGTAAAAACAAAGAATAATATTTTAATAACTTTTCTTAGTTTATTTTCTCTATAAACTCTATGAATAAAACAATTAAAATACAAAATTAAGTTTTTGAACTAAATTAAAAATAAATTTAATAAAGTTAATCATGATTTAAAAGATTGCAAAAACATATATAACACATATAATTAAATTTATAAGCTTTTGGCGGGCCACTAAGATTGTTTTGCAGACTACTAGTTAAGAAACACTGATTTATAGCATAAACTTAAATCTATATAAAAATAGTTTTTATCGTTATATTTATTATTTATTTTTGTAGAATTAATTATATTTTAAAAAATTTAATTATTTCTAAATAATTAAAAATAAAAAGTTTTCATCGATAAAAGTTTTGTGTATCACATTTGACACTAGTAGTACGTATGTGTACGTTATGATTTAAATTTTATATAATGTAGAATTGTAGTGTCTAATTGTTATTTGAAAAACCGTTACTGTTGAAAAGTACTTTTGACACAAATACTTTTAAATATTCTCCTCAATTATATACATTAAAAAGAAAAAAAAGATTCACAATGCGCATATATTTGAAAGAAATAATACTTTACAATTTTAAATCATTTTGCGGCAAAGTAATTATCGGTCCGTTTACGCCTTTTTGTGCAATTATTGGACCAAATGGCACTGGTAAATATATATATATATATATATACATTTTTTAATTATTTATTGTATATTCTCATTTTTTTTATGAATTCATAAAATATTTGTAAACAAAAATATATATATATATATATATGTTTATATATTTCCAGGAAAATCTAATATCATGGATGCGATTAGTTTTGTAATGGGAGAAAAAATCAGTAGTTTACGTGCTCGTCGATTAAATGATCTTATTTCCCATAAGTCTGATGGAACATTAATATCAAATAGGTGTTTGATTTTATATTACCATTGTTTATTTTTTCATTTATTTGTATGACATCATTATTTTCTTTTGTTTGATACCATTCTAACTGAAAATATTATTATTGTTATTTGTAGTACACATGTAACAGCTATTTTTGAAATAGAAGGTAAGGGTAAGAAATTTACCCGTAGCATTCAAAATTCTTCCAATGTATATAGTATAAATAACGAGGTAAAATAAAAATAATATTTTCCTTTTATTAAGTAAATAGAAATTCAATTGTATGTAAATTACAATAATTCTTATAATAATAAAATGTTTAGATTGTTAAATTTGAATTTTACATACGTGAACTTATATCGCTTGGACTTAATGTAAAAAGTAAGAATTTCCTAATATTTCAAGGAGGTATTGAAGCGATGTGTGTAATAAATCCTAAAGAAATTTCTATTATGTTCGATGAAATTAGCAAGTCTGCCGAACTAAAATCGGAATACAAAACGTAATATAAGAAATAATTGTTTTTCCTAAAATTATTTGATTATTTTAAGTGTTATAAGAAAAATATTTAATATCTATCTTTACTTATGTAGATCACAAAACGAAATGCAAAAATGTGATCTAGACTTTCATCATATGATTCACAAAAAGAAGTGTCTCATAGTTGAAAAGAAACGTCTTTTATTACAACAAGAGGAAGCAAAAGAATATAATTTATTACAAAAGGAATATGTATGTTAACTTGTTATCGTACTATAAAAAACATTCTGTATTATGATTTATGTTCTTTATCTTCTTTAAAACATTTAGCAAGATAAAAAAACAGAATTACAACTATTTAGATTGTTTCATATAAAAAGGGATCTTGAGAATTTACAATTACTTTGGAACGACAATAAATCCAAAATGGATCAATATGAGGATGAGAAAAAAAAGGCAGAAATTATATTGGAACAAAAGAAGAAGAAATATTTTGAAATAATGGATCAAGAAGCAATGATGGAAGATAATTTGACAAAAACAAATTTACAACAAGCTCAAAAAACTACACAGTTAATTGCTGCGAAAGAAAAAATTTCTCATTTACAACAAAAGATTTCATTTATTCATAAATCTTTAACTAAAGCACATCATGCGAATGAAGTACATCGTAAGACTATGGAAGATTTAAAAAATGAATTGGCAAAAATAGAGGCATTAAAAATTAATTTAACGCAAAGCATTTCAAGTGAACTTGAATCGCAACAAAGTAACTTGGAATTGGACAATGCTCAAGTATTATAGAATACTTACATATTCTTTATAATATATTTTTGTATATAATTATGTTTTCTTTTTATTCAATATTAAATTTTAATTTACATATTTTTTTTTTTTATAAAGATAGAAACCTATTATTATTTAAAAGGTAAAGTAGAACGAGAGTGTAAAAAACAAACGAAAAATCTAAATTCTCTTAAGTACGACCAAGAGAACGATCAAAATAAACTTGATAATGAAAAACAAAAAAAAATTGAATTGGAAGATAAAAAGAAAAGATTTCAATTTATGTTAAAAGAAACAGAAAAGCGAGTAGAACTATTAGAGCAATATATAATAACAACCGAAGTTATTTTAGCAGAGCAAAAAACACTTAAACATAATCTTAAAGATGAAATAATACAAAATAACATTATAATGGAAGAAACGCAAATAGAACTCAATAGAATTACAAATAAATTAAATGCTATTCAAATAAATAAATTCGCAGTTTCAAAAGAATGCGAAAAATTAAAAACGATTAGAGTTTTAAAAGATTTATTTCCAGAAGTGGTAATTTTATATCTTATTAGTTAACTTTAACTTCAAAATTCTTCTTTTCTATAATTATGTTATACTTTATATTTTTAGTATGGTCGTTTATTTACTTTGTGTAAACCAATTCATGAACGATATAATATTGCTGTAACTAAAGTACTTTGGAATTTCAAAGATGCAATCGTTGTTAAAACAGAAAAAGTAGCAAAGAAATGCATTGATTATTTGAAACAACAAAAAATACGTATAGAAACATTTTTACCACTTGATACTTTAAAGATTCAATCTGACAGTAACCAGCTTCGACATAATTTGAGGTATTATCTTTTAAAAATATAAATAAACAATATGTAAGTAGAAATTTCAAATACAATAACAAAATTTTCAAGTGTTAATCTATTCATAGAAATATGAGAAATCTACAAAATGTGCAGCTATTATATGATGTAATCGAATACTTTCCTAAAGAAATTTCTAATGCTATCTTATTTGTGACCAAAAATACGCTTTTATGCGAAACATCAGAAGATGCTACAAGAGTTGCATATGAAATTCATTCGGATCACAGATACTCAGTGAGTAACTTACGAATTGTATACTTATTATATTTTAATAAGCATTAATTAATTTTATCTCTTTTATTTACATATTTTTATTCTATAATAGTGTGTTACGCTTGATGGAAGTTATTACCAGAAATCAGGTTTAATTTCTGGAGGATCTTTTGACTTATCAACCAAAGCTACTGTATGGAAAGATAAGCAAACACAAGAGATGAAGTTACAAAAGGTTCTTAATTCTTTTTTTTTTCTTTATATAATTATATAAATAACAATTTTGATTTTAATAAGAATAATTTTAGGCAACTTTAATAGAAAAAATGAAGGAGGTTTCAAAATGTAGTAAAAAACAATCTGAGCTGAGTACAATAAACTCTGAAATTTGTAGTCTCACTAACAAATTAAAATACAGTCGTGTCGATTTAGACAATATTGTAAGTGTCCTTTGTGAATATATTACTGATTTTCTTTAATATCTGATTTATATAATGTATCTATTTTCAGAAAAAACAAATAAGTAATTTGGAAACAGATATCGAAAACATAAATCACCAAATAATATCAATAGTTGTAAGTATTTAATATATTTTGCTACCATTAATATTAATTATAATGAAATATATTCTACTACCATTAATATTAATTATAATTAAATATATTCTTTTAACTATTATTTTAACTATATATATATAATATTATATATATATTTTTTATTTTTATTTTTGTAGGATAATATAGAATCAATTCAGAAAATTATAAATAAAAGACAGGAAAATATTCAAAATATTGAAAATCAAATAAACAAAGTGGAAAATAGAATATTTTCTATATTTTGTAAAAATATTAACGTTGCCGATATTCGAGAATATGAAAATGGCAGATTGCGGTATTTGTTTTATTACATTATTTTTATATTAAATAAATAATGTTATATATATTTTATAACATATATCTTTCATAGAATACGTGGACAACATAAAAAACGAGAAATGGAATTAGAAAATCAATATAATTGCATAAAAAATGCATTAGATTTAGAAATACATCATAATACAGAAGGTGTTATATTACTTTAATACTTGATTATAATTTTTAAATATCTAGCGTATTAATTTGTTAATATGTTATTATATATACTTAATACATTAATTTTTTGTATATATACATTATCATAGATGAGATGACAAAGTATAAAACTGCTATTCAAACTGCTAAAGAACAATTAAAAATAGCATTTGAAGAAGAGTCTGCAATTGCAGATGTTATTAATAAACAGAGCAATGAATTACAAAATTTAAGTCACATCCATACAAATTTAAAGATGGAAGTAATTCAAATGAAAAACGAATTAGCGCTATGCAGACATCAGATTGGTATAATTACCAAATTAATTTTGGAGACAAGAAGGGAACATACGATAATTGCAATAAAAATTAAAAAAAAAAAAACAGAATCGGATAGTATACTTAAAGACTGTCAGGTTAAATTTCTTTATCAAATTGATTTTTTTATATATATATCGATAAATATAAATTATAATATACAAATTGCAGAAAATTTAACTTAAATATTTTTTTACTTATTTGCATTAGATGGAAGATATAATAATTCCTATGTCTAATCAAAATACCCTAAATGATTCTGTATGGGCATCTTCAATAAATACTTCAAGCTTAAATACAATAGGACAAAATGAAGATAATATTTTGTCAAAAATAAATTTTTCATCTCTGTTGCATGAATTACAAACAATTAATGAAGATCAATTCGATAACATCAAAAATAAATTAGTAAAAAACATTGATGTAATAAAACATAAATTGAAATTAATACCGGCTCCAAATTTAAAGGTTTTAATTCATACGTAATATTTATAAAAATATCAATAATATATTTTGATGAGATAATATATTATATATATTATTTAGTTGTAAGTAATTATTTCTTAACTATTAACAATTAATTAATTATAATACAGGCAAATGAAAACTTGATATTAGTACACGAGAAGTTGAACATAATAAATAAAGCTGTAAAAGATATACGCAATATTGCTAATATTGCAAAAAAAAAATTTACAAAAGTAAAAGAAGAAAGGATTAATAGATTTACGAAATGCTTTGACTATCTTACTTCTCATGTAGATTACATTTATAAAGTAAGAGATATTTATTTTATTTTAACTTAAATCATTTTTGTTTTATATCTTATTACTTTTTACAGTATTTACTTAATAATAAGTCTGCTCAAGCTTTCTTTGTTCCGCACAATCCAGAAGAACCATATTTAAACGACATAAATTACAGTTGCATGGTACCAGGGAAAAATTTTAATTTCTTATCGAGTCTTTCAGGAGGAGAACAAGTATTTGCTGTTCTAGCTTTACTATTTGCAATGCACAGGTACACCTTTTTTTAATATTTACTAATTAACTTGTGATATGTTTAAATATAATACCTATTACATTCATATTATAGATATGAAGCTGCACCATTTATTATTTTGGATGAAATAGATGCAACTTTGGATAAAATTAACGTTGAAAACTTTGTTAATTTTGTCCGATCCAATCTTGATTTAATGCACTTCATAATAATATCATTAAAAGAAAAATTATTTGTTAATGCTGATAATCTTATTGGAGTCACTGCTAAAGTAACGTTCTATTAACATTTTTCTTTTATATGTTTTCCTTATTTTTTTTTATTTTCTTTATTTTATTCCCTCTATATAAATCATAAATTATATATATATGTTTTGTTTGCATTACAGCAAGAAGGAGAAATTTTAGAAAGTAGTGTATTCATTCTTTCACTCGACTTATATGAATATAATACAAATCATTAAATGGTAAAATACAATATACTTTTATGGTCATCGTAATAAATTGACAAGTTCATCGGATTTTTTTAAAAAAAGTAAGATAAAATTTAATATTTTGTTCTGTTTTATGCGGATCTTATTTTATACCTCTATAATTATTAATTGTGTCGTTAAATGTACACACATATCTTAATTTTATTTTTATTTAAATATATATCAGAAATAACGTTTCTATTTAAAATTATTTTATTCCTATTAGCGTAACATTATAACATTATTCATATTTGTGCGTATGTAGATTGTGTATATTACTGATGATACATCCTTCATTTATAAAACAGCCTTGACTTTAAAGCTTATAATTTAAATTTGAACTACTATGGTTTAAAACAATAATTAGATGAAAAAAAATAATTATTATAAAACAAACAATTTCATAATAAACGAAGCATTTAAATTTACTTGTTAATGTTAAAATTTATACTGAATAAGTCATAACATTATGAAAATAAAAATCTTAATATTAATATTTTTTTATTAAGAATATAATATTAATAATTTATAGTTTCCCATTGTAAAGTCTCTATAAATTATATTTTGTAAAACTTGACTTGCATATTAAGATTTGCTGATATCAACGATATTCAATACTTTTACTAAAAATTGATAATTGTACTATTTCACTAATTTTCCATCTATTAATATTGTATTTCCTATAAATGTTAAAGACCATTTTGTAATACGTTAAAGGCAGCTCCTAAAGCCCAACTTAATTCATGTCCATTAATTTTCTTATACAACTGCAACAAAAACATTCATTTCACTAACAAAATATAATTTTATATATTTCTTATTTATATTTTAGACTTATATCATTGTTTAAATAAATATATATATTCACATAAATTTTACTTACAAATAACCTTGTAGAAGGATCTAAGCCAAAACCATTATGTAACAAGACATAAATAAATGTCAAATCCAAGCACATAAATGGTTGATCTGTATTAGGATAATCACAAGTTTCCGTAGCTTGTTTTAAAAAAGCACCTAAGTGTATAGCACCACCAGTGAAGGGATCTATTAAACCTACCTGTAGTAATTAATTATTGATTTAAATTAAATTATATAGAAAATAGAAAAAATAAAAAAAATAAAATATACAAATTTACCTCAGTCGCGCGTTCGAAATAATAAGAAAAAGCATATATTTCATGAGTGTTTAGTCCTATTGGCTTATTGCTTATTGTATTGACATATTCTTCTATAATCTTTAAACATTTTGAAAATCTTACAATCGGTCTATTCTCATCACCTCCTGCGAAATTTTGTGTCTTAACTGTTTTAAATGTTCCATTAACAGGTCCTTTTACTATATAATTTTTTCCTCCATAACTCCATTCAGTATTTACAATTGGATTTATGCATTCTGATCTGATTACTATTGGGCCCTTTTCAGTAGTATTTTTTATATTCATTCCATGCATCAAAATTTCTTTTCTAGCTGCCATTAAACCCATTCCTAAATAGCTATGCGTATATACACTCATATTATGACTAAAGGCATTAATAGCATAGACATGTTCTTTCAATTC
Organism: Polistes fuscatus; assembly: GCF_010416935.1. NCBI lineage: Eukaryota > Metazoa > Arthropoda > Insecta > Hymenoptera > Vespidae > Polistes > Polistes fuscatus. The sequence continues at coordinate 2,605,724 of NW_025113162.1, read as the reverse complement.
TTTTGTTTGCATTTTATTTGGTGCAAAAGTTACTTGTGTAGAGCCCCCGCCAAGATCAAGTGCAGCTACTGTGTTTTCAGATGAATGGGAATTAAGTTTATCCAATAAGAAATTTACAGTGAACCAAGAAAAAATTCCTTCGCTGGCTCCATCCATTATAGAAATAGCATTTTTGGATACTTTAAAGCCAGATGATTCAAAAAGTTTACTACATTCTTCAAGTATATTATTTGCTTTATGTCCAGGCAGTAATCTGAGGCCAGCCGTAGCCTTCATACTAAGTGGTGTATTAACCCATTCTGATTGTGGTATCACTGTCTTTGCTTTTTCCAACAATTTAATAAGAGATTTAGCAGCAAATTTAGGATCGTCAGCGAATGCACTTAATCCAGGTTTGGTATCACTATATAATTCAGCATCCAGTACTAAATGACGATTTAGAATTGACTCGTGGAAACTAAATGCTAATACACGACTACCAGTAGATCCAGCATCGATGATAACAACATAAAAAGGCTTTTGTATATTTAATGAAAATGCTAATGTGTCAATAACTTTACTACCAATTCTTATTGGCTTTAAGTCATTTGCTATTGCAATATAACCAAGGAATAATGCACCAAGTAAAGCAACTATTATAAAATATTTTCTCCCAAGTTGGTTGGTACTTTTCTTCGTACTGGATGATGATACATTTTCATAGACTTTTTCATTTCCAGACTTCAGCTAAAAAAAGAATATCAATAAGAATATAGATATAAACAATATTTTTAAAAATAATTAAGCATAAAATTTGCATCATAAACATAGTATCATAATTAATAATACCTTAATAATTATACGCATTCGACTTTAAGTTTTATAATCAAAATAAAATATTGTTAATAAGATTCAATATTTTCGAAATAACGATATACATGTAACTAAAATGTGTCTGTCATATATTAAACAAATGAAGAAAAAAATGAATAAAAAGGTATGTCAAAATAAATAAAAAAAATAAATAAAAATAAGATAAAAATAATGTGTGTGTTAGGAACTTTACGTATAAATAAAGTTTAACCACGAATCATGCAAAGATAAAAGAGGACACATGCAAAAGCAAAACATCGAAGTGCATAATTATAACTCACAAGTCTATATTGCATCTAGTGTACACAGAGCGCGTGTTTCTTTAGAAAAAACGAAATATTCTAATTATATCTTAACAATAAATGAAATTGTTTTGTGTCATAAACTTCTCATCGTCCATATTTCTGTACAATATAACAAATGCTGGAATAGATAAGAATGCATTCTATCTTCACACGAGTGTATATACGTATTCATGCAACATATATATATATATATATGATATATATGTATACACTTCTTGGCGCGATGTACACGTGGCTTTTGGCTCCTATATTATATATGTGTGTAAACAGGTGTGTATATATGTCATGTGCTGTATCAAGAAGTGACGAAGAAGAGTATAGTAAAATAGTAATAAATCCATTTCATAGCTTGCATTTATAATTTCATCATAATAATAATCACATCAATAGTGTATACAGTAAGTAACGTATAACATAGTTCGTAAAAAATCATTATTATTTCAAGAAATAATTAAAAGGAGAAAATATATAACAGTTTTATCCCAAAAAAAAGAAAAAAATGAACTCTTTCTCATAGAAATTAGATTCGATAAATTGAATTACGCAATCTTTCTAGAATTTTAGAAACTAATTAATAACTGTAACTATATATATATATATGTGTGTGTGTGTGTGTGTGTATATACAATATATATGTATACTTATATTAGATACCTTTCTCTGTCTCGCACTCATTTTGCCTGATTGTTTACAGTAAAATTAAAATTAAAAATAAGTAATATAGCAGTGCAGATTCTAGTGAGAGCACGTCAAAAACCAATTGTTACTGCTTGACGAAAATACTTTGAACTCGTCGTCGTCTCGAATGTTTTACACAACAAGGAACCTATTGAAGTCCAGTATATATTGAAATCATCATGATCTGGCAGTATATGATAACATTTCCAAGGTCATTCCCACTTATGATATTTTTTTACAAAATTTCATATTTCAATAAATACATATAAAAATTATTTATTTATTTGTTTATACGTTTACATATATCTTTTTATTTTTACATAATTTATTTATTTATTGCGATAAAAGAAATAATAATAATAATAATTAACGTAGAATTATTATGTATTGTAATAAGAGATTTGTTCATAACCTATTATTTATTTACACATAATTGTAGGTTAAAAGTGATCTATATGTGTTTGTTCATCTTTAATCAGTAATTAAGAAATAAATTTTATTTTCGACAATTTGATATCTTATCTTGTAGGGTATTTTTTGAACGAATTTTTATTAGCCAATTTATTTTGTCTGTTTTCTTTACGATATTAAATTTGTAGCCTTGACGTATGAGCCATTCACAGGTCAAAGTGATTTACTCCACTTTTAGAATGTTTTAAAATTTCAGTGTCACAACGTTTGATAGATATGTTTAACTTTCAATATTTAAAAATAAATTTTCTTAATAATTAAACGTAATACTGCCTTACTATTTCTGTTGTGGAGTTAATTGATTTTGAAAATATCAGTGATTTGTATAATAGGATTACAGTATTAACTAATAGTAATATATTATTTCATTTTCTTGTGTATAAATAGAAATTCTGTATTGAGTCTAAATATGGTATATGTTAAGAATAGTATAAAGTTTTTCTTATGTAGTTGTGTGTATGCTATGTAATAAACAATAAAGTATTTATAGAGAACATTTGAGAAATATTTTTTCATGATAGATTAATTTAATTATATCTACATAAAATGTTTTTTCTTCTCTATAATTAGTTTAAGTAACTATAGCAATAACAGTTATTCTTTTGTTCATTTATTAGTTATCTATCATTTTATTCTGCAATAGTGCTTTTATTTATTCTCTTACAATTAGAAATAAAAGAGCAATTATGTAATATGTAAGATAAAGTAATTTATGATTATTATTTAAAAATGCATTATCATTAATGATAAAGAAATGCAATATATGAAAATTGTTTTGCTATACTTGAAAAGATAATTGGTAAAATTATATATATATATAAGTTTCTTATTCATTATGTAAATTTATCGAATAGTTAACCGTGCATTTGATACAATGAAATTTATTAAGAAACTGTTCTGAAAAAATAGCTAGAAAAGTCTTAGAGGTTAGAGTTGTTAAATGTAAAAATAGATTGCAAGTCAGTAAACACATTTATAGCATGTGTTCATAGTAGAAAAATCCCGAGTGTTCTGCAAGTTCTTTTCATTCAAGAGAAAGCTCTCTCCTACAATGGATACTATCAATATCAGACAGTCTTAGTTAACACATCATATAAATCTATATGGGATTATTTATATATATTATTTTATTCATAGTGAATGTTCCTATAAATATATAGAATAAAAATTCTTGATTATTGTGATATTAATAAGTTATTATAAAAGATGTTAAAAATAACAAGCTAAAAAAGATGTATCAACAAAAAGTACATTCGCAAAGGAATTTGATAAAAGAAGGCATCATACAAATTGGTGCCGGTGGTTCTGCAGGCTTTGTTGAAGTTTGTATAATGCATCCAATGGATCTTGTCAAAACACGATTTCAACTTCAAGTTAGAATGCAAGCAGCAGATGCCACCTACTACACAGGTACTTATAACATGATTATAAAAATTATCTTAAACTAGTTATTTAATTTTCTTACTTATTGCTATAGGAATTATAGATTGTATGCATAAGATGTGTAAATCTGAAGGTGTTACTGCGCTTTGGAAAGGGTTGCTTCCACCAATTATCGTAGAAACACCTAAAAGAGCAGTGAAAGTATGCATTGAACAATTTAGTAATCAAGATCTTTTTTAATTATTTTATGATTCATTTGTTATAAATTTTGTTCTTTTAGTTTTTTACATTCGAACAATACAAACAATTCTTCTTATTTGGTGCTGCGTCACCTAGTCCTTTGGTAACAATGATTGATTGGATCATTATTTTTATTAATATATATATTTATATATTCTTTAAAACAGAAGTTTAAAGTAAAAATTTTTGTAGACATTCTCATGTGCTGGCTTTTTTGCTGGAGTTACTGAGGGTGTTTTAGTAAATCCTTTCGAAGTTATCAAAGTAAAACAACAATCAAATCGTGTTGGAAGACCTTCGACTGCTATCGTAACAAGAGAAATTATATCAAAATATGGATTTGGATTAAATGGACTTTATAGGGGACTATCTGCCACTATAATGAGAAATGCTGTATTTAATTCTTTTTATTTTGGATTTTATCATTCTGTAAAAAATTATATACCAGTTAAAAAAGATCCTTTGCTCGAATTTGGAACTAAGGTAATTATGACATAATGTTTATGAACACTTCTTATATTATATTTCTAATAAAATATTATTGATTGCTTAGGTCGGTTTAGGTTTCGTATCAGGAACGGTAGCTTCTTGTTTAAATATACCTTTTGACGTTGCTAAAAGTCGTATACAAGGACCACAAGGAAATATACAATACAAAGGAACACTAAATACTATTTGTATTATTTATAAAAATGAAGGGTATGGTATTATCGTTTCACACACACATATTGCCTATAAATTGATATAATATTAAATTTTAATTATTTAATATTAAAAATTAATTATTATTTATCTTTCATTAGTTTTTTTTATATTTTAGATTTAAAGCTTTATACAAAGGTTTATTGCCAAAGGTATTGAGATTAGGCCCAGGAGGAGCTATTATGCTTGTAGTTTATGATTATATGCATGTCTACCTTACTGAGAAGTTTTCATATTAATTTCTAAATTTAATGCTATGTACAATAAGTACATAACATTAAGTAAATCAATAAGTAATACATATTATTTTACAGTATAATAAAAAATGTGCATTTTGTTACAATAACAATAACAATCTAATAGTTTTGTACTTTATTACAGAAAATTTGTAATTATTTTGTAATAATACTTTCCACTAATTGTAACTTTTGTAATAATTGTAATAATAATTTCTAATTTATATTTAATTTTATTATTATATTTTTAGGATTCTTTTATAACAAAAAACACAAATTTCATGTTTAATCACCTAATATCGAATCTAATAAGATGTCAAAATCATTTGACTTAGTCGATAAAGTGGCAGACTGTGTTTTGAGATCTAAAAATAAAAATTTAAAAATCATGAGTAAAATAAATTAGTTAATTCAATGATATGAGAGTTTCATAAAATATGCAAAACATAAAGAGTCTACATATTTGATTAAAAATTGTTTTAAAAATTAAATTACCATTTTTAAACTGTATGTTTGGTAAAGGCATTTGTCTTATATTACTTTGTAAGGTAGGTGATTCCAGAGATAACAAGAAATCTAAATCTTCTTCTGTATCATCATTTTCATTTCGTTCCCCAACTACGGTTGTTTTATTATCACTCATAGTCTTTTTAAAACCTAAATTCTTATCTAGCTGCTCTTCACTTTTATTCTCTACTGATCTATTAAGATTTATTAGATCAGATGAATCTGAGATTTCCAAATTAGACAAGATATTCTTATAAGTTTTTTTTCCTTCTTCAACAGCATTGTGAAAACTTGTTAATTGATCAACCTATGGTGATAAAACGTTATACAAAATGCATAAATTATTCATTGAACAAATACGTAAAGACAAATGTTATGTTTAATGTCTATATGAAAATGCTTACTGTGAAATATTTATCTTCTATTTGAACGCATTCGTTAAAAGGTATACACTTCATAGCAGCAGAAACTAAATTTAAATCTAAAGTAAAGTAATCAAAGCATCCTAATACATCAGCAGACCAATTCTTTTCAGATTTAAGAACAAGCTGCCCATCCGCTGAAGTTGGTATCTTTATGAGAGATTCAAAATCTTTACTGTCATTATTAGTTTCTGCAATATCATATGCAGCATAAGATTGTTTAGGTTGGACTAATAACTTTGATTCTTTTTTAAGTTCTTCTGTAGGTTCGATTTTCTTTTGTGAATGTTTTCCTCGACCTTTTTTATTATGATTTTTCACATTACTCATGTTTTTATAATATAAAAATACACAGGTTAGGTTAACAACAGATATTATTTATTTTTGTTATTTTTGCGCTTTGTTATTTAATCTTTTTTATCTTATCTGATACAAATTTGAACATTCCTCGAATTATAAAAACTTAGGTCAAAAACAAAATATGTTAAGATAACAGAATTTTAAAAATAGGAGATTTAACAAAATTAACCGGAAGTGACATTAAATTTGAAATGGCTGACATGACAGATTTTTTAATCATTTCTAAAAGTTTTTACTACGAAGTTGTGTAAATAAAAGTGTATAAATATAAATAATAAATTATTGTGTGTTTGTGAAAAGTCATTTAAAAATAATAATGTCAAGTAACATCGATGTCTTTTACTTATAAATTAGACATAAACAACGCACAATTATACGCAGTGGTGGAATTATAGGTTAAGAGAATATTAATGAAATAATGAAAAGTACATATATTATGTAAAGCAATTGAATAATTAATGCCATGCCATGACACAACATTTTTTTTAACTCAAAACAATTTGTAAACATAATATTTTAAAAATTTGTCACATTTGAAAAAAGAAAAAGAAAATAATATAATATCGCTTGAATATAGTATCATTTTTAATAATAGCGATTAAAAATGATTTCTAACAAAAATAATCGAATAATCAAAGTATTCGTATTCAAAATTTCCCGCGATTTCGATTTGTGTGTTGTTGCATTGATGTAACGGGAGTAACTCAGTCAGTTGCTTGTCATTCGGTCGGTTGGTTGGTCTCTCGGTTTGTCCACGGTTGGTTGAAAAGTACAGCGCCGTGGTGAACAGCGTTCGAACGTTTACGATTAGAAAAATAAATTGAACGTAAAAAACTAAATACGAATGAAATAAATTAACAGGATATTCATCTTTGATTAGTGAGAACGTGTTGTTATTATTAGTTATATAGGAGTAAATGAATTCTTATCGTTGAAAGAACGCAATTATAAATAGGGTGGGGGGTGTGGTACGTTTCAATGATCGTACTACGTTGACCGACATTATGCGTATATGTGAAGTTAGCCATGCTGAATATGGTGAGTTAACGATGGGTGTAAGAAGTCTCGCAAGAGAACGTGACACGTCTTGTCAGTTGATGCAAGACAAAAGTTACAGTAGTAAGCGAAGCGGGGTGGGGCGTGGCGCAGTGTGAGAACGAGAAAGAAAGAAGGAAGGAAGTAAATGCTTTGGTGAAGTGAGATGAGATGAAATGAGGAGAGGTGGGGCGAGAGAAAATATGGCGAATCGAAACGAGAAGAATTCCTTAGTCTTTCGTTTTGCACATGTTTAAACGCTTTCTAACGCGATGATATAATTTAAAAATGATTTTAAGAGAAATGACCTAAATCTAGTTAACGCTTTTCCTTCTGTATTGATTTTCAATGTTCTTTAACTCGAAAGTATCGTGTTTATAGTCTAGCAATAACTTTAGAACTTTAGTTAAGGTGAGATCAAAATGTTAAAGAATATCAAAGTTCTGCATAGATGAATTGATAAATAGTTAAAAAGGGTTGTAGTTGCAAGTAAAAGCGTTGATAGTTTCATATGTTTTATCTGTCGATTAATAAAATCAGTAAAAAAGATAGTTACATGAAAGAGTTGGGTGGGAGGAGATCAAAGCGCCATCGCGAGGCTGGGAACAGAATTACAGGGTGACACATGGCCGCCGGGGTGGTAGCTACGTAGGGGGTGATTTCTTCTCCTTATCAATCGAAATGAATAAAATGTTTTACTTTTGAAAGTTTCTCTCTAACGATTTTGAAGTGTTCATATAGTCAATCTTATTTCTCCTAACAGGTGTTTAATGTGAACAAGAAAGGAAGATAGTGTTCCGCCATGACAGTAGTGGCAGATTTAAGAGGACGAAACTGTAATTAATCATGCCCACTTATATGTGATATTATATCGTTGGAATTGCGTGTAAATGTTTGTACCGTGATGAACACTATTTTAAAAAGTTTAACAAACTGTGGATTTGTATCTTCACATATAGTTGCATTATGTCATCATCTAATCTCAAAATATGAGGTATGAATGCTTTATTAATTCTAAATAAATATGTCAAAAATGATTTACTGTCTCCAATTTACTTATCATTCGTAGTCTGCTTAATATTCTTCTAATCTTTTTCAATCTCTATTCATATTTAAAGTGAATTACCTTGCTCTTATTAGTCAGTTTACAATTAGTTATTATTTGCAAATACTTAAACATTCTGTGGTAATTTAACTTTCCTATATTAATATACATTTCCAACTTATTACTTTCAAGTTTCCGCAGTATAAACACTTTCATTGTAATAAGAAAATCATATTATTCTTATATGAGTTTTTCACAAGCCAAAGCAATTTTTAAACATTTTATCATCAAAGCATTTGATTAATACTTAACCTTTTATATTTAAAAAAAAATTTATTTAATAATCAGATTTAATACCATTACATAAGAATAAGTTGTATGACAGTTCAACAATAAATTAGATTACTTTATCAATTTTATCTTCTTTTTATTTTGTAGAATAATCAATGACACACTATTTTCAATTACAATTTCCTTTTAAACATTTTCTGATTGTTTATTTTCTATTAGCTAATATTTATTTATTACTTATAATTATTTATATTGCATATAAATATGTTTGAATATGTGTTCATATGTATTGATTTATTATTACCTTAAATATCTTTTACCAATTGATTTATTTATTTCATTCATCGTCGTATATTTGCTGCTAACCGCATGATATATATCGTTTGTCCTTCCATTCCTATGGTTTTATCTTTATTCCTTACGATGAACAGAGATAAAAATCTCGCGATATTAGATTTCCTATCCTTATATAGTACCTTGCATTTAAGCGATTGCGAAGTATAGATCGATCATGGCATATAAATACCAGTATCTAACACTTCACGATCCGTTATATGTAAGTAAGTACATTCGAATTCTACACCGTAGAAACGATTGTAAAGATGCTCTCAAGCGTATATTAATCCTAACGTTTCCTTTTCTGTCTCCGCGAGTATCGCCTTTCGCAGGTCGTTAGACTTTTATTTAACGTAACTCGATCGTACTTGGCTCTTATTTATTGTTTTATTTTTCTTTTCCAAATGAACACTCGAATAAATTAATAATAATAATATATACATATATGAATAAATATACAGGATGTCCCAAAAGTAACTTTACCATGAAAAGAAAAAAATAACATAATTAAAATTAATATTATTATAGTTTATTAATAAAATTACAATATTTTGTTAAATATAAGCATACAAAGTCATCAAAAGAAATATTTGAGGTATCCTGTCTTTAATTATATTTTTATATCGTTGTCCTATCTTCTATCATTTATTATAAGTTAATCGAGAAATTGAAATAGATAAAAAAATATCAAAAAAATTTAATAATATAAAAATGTCTTATTGCAGATTCTAAAAGAATGGTGAATTATTTACGAAGCCTAGTCAAAAGGATCGTAAGGTAAAATTAATCGAAAAAATGCCTCTACCAAAAAGATTGGTGGAACCTGTTCACGTTGCACGTGGAACAATACCAGATGATTATCCATTGCCATCGGAATTAGAAGCCGTTACTAATGGTACTTTGGCTAATACCATTAGACAACTCTCTAGCCTTTCACGGCATGCCGAAGATCTCTTTGCAGAGTTGACCAGGGAAGCTCATGCGTTAAGTGAAAGGGCAAATTCTTTGCAAGCTAGGATAGATCGATTGGCTGTCAAAGTCACTCAACTTGATAGCAATGTCGAGGAAGGTTAGTGGTCCACCAAAAAATATTTTATAATTAATGATTTATTTTGTTATTTAATAAACGTGTAATTACTGTTATTATTCTAAACGAGTATTATCATGTAACTTAAGATTAATATTGATACTTTTGTTATTTAGTGTCACTACAAGATATACACATGAGAAAAGCATTTAAGAGCTCAATCGTTTTTGATCAACAAGTAGTTTCAAGAGAGTCAATGCCAACAGCAATGTTAGAAACTTATCGTCAATGTGACACACCACCACCTTTAGATAAACTCAACATTTATAGGTACATATATATATATATATATATACATTTATGTGTGATGCTAAAACATTGTAGAATTTTAGTCAAATAGGAGTAAATATTGATTGATGAAATTTTTTTTTCCAGAGAGGATGGAAAAGATGGATTAAAGTTCTACACGGATCCAAATTATTTCTTTGATCTATGGAGTCAAGAGATGTTAAAAGATACTGAAAAGAAATTACATGATCGAGGGAAAAAGGTAAATTATCATTGTTGGAACATTTTATTTCTTAACGCGTGCACCTCGATATCAAATATTATATGTACAATTATTTTTGAAGAATTACGTTCATTCATTTTTATTTTATAGTTTATATTTTGATGTTAACTTTGTTATTTTTGTAAAGACACATTAATGTGCCTTCGGGGTGCACGAAACATATGAGTTAAACTCACAATATTGTATGTATATATTGATATTGCAATTGCTAACTATTTGGAACTCTATCCCGTTCGTTATAGACTGAAACAGAATATGCCGAACCATACAGAAAGGCAAGTCGATGATTTGGATCTTTGTAGTTTTATTTTATTCCCCTGTTAAATCATGAATACTAAATAATCGATCAGTCACACACTCATCAGTCTCACTTCTCTGTGGTTTTATCCGATCATTAACCACTTATCTTTCTCTCTTTCTCTTTCTCTCTATTTTTCACTTTCTATTTCTCTCTTTTTTAAGCTGACTAGAAATTGCGTTAGTTGCTCGCTTTCAAAGTTTGTAGTTTATGCCCTAGGTAATAGCAAAAGCCAGTGACTTTTTTCATTTTTAGTGTTTGCTCTTCACAGATCAATTGTTTCAAGCCGAATTCACTTTCGACTTTAAAAAACATTTGATCTCTGTTGATTCATATAAGATCCCTTGATATGTCAGTGCTAACAAAGGACTTCACTCGAGAGTTTATAATTTTTTTTTCTTACTCTTTTTCTTAAACTAATGATTTTGATTAATAAAAAAGAGTACTCCTTCACTCGGGTGATTCCCTTGTACATTACAAAATGTCACACAATATTCACATTTCATTGTCACTTTGTCGATCGTTGCAACGCTGTCCTTTTTGCAAGTAATGCAAGTTTTGAATGTTAAAACTCACAAGGGTCTATGATTATTATGATGTATCGGTTTTACACAATCAATTATCGATCCTTCATCTTCGTTATTCAATCGTCACATTTTTTATGTAGGAAATAAAACTTTACCGTGATCAATCTTTACGAATGATATCGCAACAATATACGATATTATTTAACAACATCACACGTGTGATTCTTGATTATAGGAAACCATATTTCCTACATATTTGTTGCATATTTATTGACTGATTCAGCACTACTAACATACGTACACACATATATACTTTGGACAAACATATTTAATAGATGATAAAAACCAATAGAGACGATGGTTTGTATTTCTAACGAAGCTCAATCAGTCAAAAACGAGTTCCTTCAAATTGAAATAATTATGCTTGTTTTCATGCAAACATATCTTTAAATGGGAAACTTGAATAACAACTAGGAATATTTTTTGATATATATATTTTTCTTTTTTCTACGCTATAGCCTCATAGACCACGGAACGAAGGTAGTAGTGGTGGAGGTAGACACAAGAAGCGTGTAAGACAGCCTCATAATACAAGGGAAAGGCAGAGACAATTAGCAGTTGGTCATGGGGAATATATAATGCCAACACAGGGGGTTCAATATAGAGCACCTCATAACATGACTGATGAAGCAATGATGGGGATGGTCGTGACCGAATCAAGACCACCCAGACCAAACAGTATTGAACTTAGACGAAGTTATCCACCAGAAGAGCAACACTTGTATAGTCCTTCTTCTTCTGATCATTACAGGTTCGTAACGTTAATTTATTTGATAAATCTTATAAGATTTGAAAGGATTATCACCTATTATTCTTTTATAGGGCAACAAATTCTGTTTCCCATGGTTACGAAGAAAACGTATATGGTTCTCATTATGCTTCTGGTCAAGGCCAACAAGGTAGTGAAACTTATCAGAGTCCAGGTGGACAAAGTACACCTAGTAGAAGTGGTAGATCGCGACCATCACAACCACCTCCTGCTCCACCAAGCAATACTTCTAGTAATTCAACTCCCACGGTAGCCTCGGCTAATAATACTCCTACCAGAGGGAGATCTATGAGCACTGGTAGAGATACGCTTCCACCACCTCCTCCTCCTCCAGGAGAAACAATGTCTCCACCTTCTATGAATGGTGTGTTATATTTAAACAAATTTTTTCCTTTTATCACATATATAAAAAACAAAACTAATAAAAGCATAAATGTTTTTTAGGTTCGATACCATCTCACTTATTAAATAGAAGTGGAAGTCGTCCAAACAGTCCGTTACCGAGTCATCATTCGACTCCTACTCCTCCAAATCACTCGGCACAAATTGGTACAGACGAAACAGATCCCGTTTCTCAAGATTTACCACCACCACCTCCAACACCTGATCCTACACCACCAAGGCCTATTTCTCCGCCATGTAATATTCCTCCTCCTCCTCCACCACCACCTCCACCACCAGCAATTAATGGTACACCGCCACCAGTACCATTGACGAACGGAGATATTGCCAAAATGATAGCCATGTGTCCACCAAAATTAAAACCATTGAAAAGTATCGATGGACAGTTACGAAAGTCCGTTAATCCGAATATCCCATTGGTAGATCCAAGGAATGATTTACTTAAAGCGATAAGAGATGGTAATTTATTCTTGCAAATTCATTTGATTTTTATTTATTAATCTTGATGCATATAAATTAAAAAATATTCATTTTGAATGACTTAGGAATTAAATTAAGAAAAGTAGAAAAAATCGAGCAGAAGGAAGTAGAACGTGTTAATGCATTGAACGATGTTGCATCCATATTGGCTCGTCGTGTTGCTGTCGAATTTAGTGACAGTGATTCAGCTTCAGAAAGCGAATGCGACAGTGAAGGATGGGGCGAACAAGAAACGAATCTCGCGTGACCCACCTCTTTTCCATCTGCCGCCACTGTCTCCTAGAAAAATGATCGAGGAGCTACCTTTTTATTTTCTTGATGAATTTTATTTGGATCATCTACAATAATCATAATTGTCGAATTGATCTATCCAAGGTACAAGATCATAAAGTAAGCATAATGTTTATAGATATTTCGTTTTTTTTTTTTTTAATTTTTTTTTTTAAATAGATAATTGCACAAGTGAAGTTAGAAATCATTTGATAATATACTACGAGAACGTGAGAAATTAATAAATATGTCGTAAATAAAATTAACTCTATTTGGGTGTGACGAACTTTGATTTTATCACACGACTAATATTATTCATGTAGAAATAAAAAGCCAAAGAACCTTGCATATTTATAGATTAATTTTTGTTTATTTTTGTTTATTTTTGTATTTTGTATGTTTTAATCTTGCCACATTTGTAATTTATGAATTAAAAAGCGATATACAGTACATGAAAGAATACTATAGTTTTTTGTTTTTCTTTTTTTTTTTTTTGACGAAGATTGAATTTTATGATTAATTAAAAATATATATGTAATTAATAGAGCAGCAAGAAGACTAGATAAGAGATAAAGTTTATATTTAACAATATCACATACATCGTGTTTTCTTAGGATATATAGAAATTCTAAAATAATATAAATATTAATTAAATTATTAAAGGGGTTCAATACCAGTATAACTTGTACATTTAATAACTTTGATCGTATATTCCTTGAAATTACAAATTATGAATTTTTCATTATTTTGCACACACATAATCGTCATTTATAATCATGAGATATGACGATGTGATCGAACCGAGTAATAAAATATACTTGTGTATCCTAGAAATATAACGATATTACAAAACTATATGTTTCATTTTATGCAAGGTTCCAACGTCACACGTACGAATAATTTTGGATCAAATGATTTCAGATTATGTTAATGTATTAGTAAAAATAACGAAGAGTACATTCTTTGAATCTACAAAAAAAAAAGATAAAAAGAAAAAGAAAAAAGAAAATGAAAAAGAGATAGAAGGGATATACACGCACACAGAAAAAATATAAGCATCACTTTTATAAAATATTTCTCGATATTTGTCAGGGACTTATTGATGTCCTTCTTGGCACATTCCACAGTATCAATAAAGTCTAGTTAACGAATACTTCTTTTTAATTGGACTGTTTAACGATGGTATTAATGATACAATTTTCACGAAACATAGATGAAATAATAAACTTTGCATTATATATATATATATGATACTATATGCTATTAAGTAGGACGTACATGCATATATATATATATATGAAAAAGAGAAGATAAAAGCCAAAATACAGAGTTTATATTTTTTTCCTTCGTGTCATATATAAGTCTTGTAAAGTACTATACTTTGAACTAATAATTATAATTAGATAGTATCTATGTGAGATATCTGACATGAGCTGTTCACAGGTCAAAGTGATTAACTCTATTTTTAGAATGTTTTAAACATTGTAGTGCCAAAAAGCACTTGGATAAATGCTTAACTTTTTGTATTACAAGAAAAAAATTCTTTATTAATTAGACTTAACACAGCTAAATAACAAAAGTAAATAAAATCGTTGAATGATAAATAATACAACAATGTATATAATCTTTTATCAATTTTTTCTACTTTTTGCTTCATAGAGTTAATCAATTTGACAAATGAGCAATACATCTAACAATCATTTGTTACCGTTTCGCCAGATGATGATCGACTCGAATAAAAACAGGATTATGTGGCGAATGGACAATATATTATTTCTCTACGCTCTATACGTATACAAAAAATAAGAAAAAAAAATAAAAAGAAAGAAAATGTGTCGTGTGTGCGTCCTACCGCAACGATAATGGTACATCGAGTTTTAACATTCGGTCGACGGTCTTGCTAATAAAAATAATAATAATAATAATCTTCCGTCTACTGTAAGGAACATAGCGTTAGAGACTGTCATCGGATTTTTCGCTTGTATTATCAAGAGATATATCGAGAATATGTAATGAAACAAATGCTCCATTATATATAAGATTTAACGAAGTTGTTATTTAATAAAAATGAAAAAGAAACATTTTCTAGTATATAATAAAATTAAATGTATAATTAAATGTAACGACACGATGGTATATATACATATATATAAATGATATATTAGTTAATATTGATATATTAGCTAATGTATACATTTATATAATTAATATTATGCCGAATATGTTATTATTATACACTAACATTAACGTTGTTTGAAAGAAGCTATCTGTAATTTATTTTGCATCGATGTTCTAACTAAAGTTAGGGGTAAATAGTGGTTGCATCATCGCATAATCTTACGTGTTCCAGTAGAAATCTATCCCAATATAGATAGATATTTGGTAGAAATATTAATGGAAAAGTATCATCCTTCATCCAGTGGTTTACTCGGCTTACAGAATTATTCAAAAAATCTGGCCGATCTTCCTGTATTGTTATTAAAAAGTCTAATAACAAATGATACACCATAGATACATTCTTACATATATCATATTAATAATTTCATTAACTATTTTTAGCATGAGAATGGCCAATTTTCAGCGATTTGGAAACAGCTTTGGTGTATTTGGATGAAAATCATATACTGAACGTAAAATGATTATGATACATATATATATATATAAAGAGATGATTATTCCCTTAAATTACAAGAGAGAGAGAGAGAGAGAGAGAGCTACGTATGAAAAGAAGTGTACAAATGCAACACGTAAATCTTATATATATATATATATTTATGTCGTAATATGTTGATGATATATTGCTCAGTAAAATGATTTTATCTTTCTCAAAAGGAAACAAATAAAAAAGATAGAATCCTTTTTCTTTGCTTTAAGGATATTACGCTTCTATGAAGCTATACGCGTTAAATTATTGTAAAATTACGATATACCAATGTAAGCTAGCGATTTCCCAAAAGTGATAAATCATTGTTTTCATTTAGCAAGACGAATAATGAAAAAGATAAGATCACAGTCTCAATGGTCCTATGGATCGTATTAGCTTTGATCTTCTCTTGCTTGCATTAGGAGGAAACCAAAATAAAATGTGACGTCTCTGTGTAAACACGTGTTTCTAATCGATAAACGCTTTGTAAATTTAGCATCTAATGAGAATGCTCCAACTACAAACAGAATCCACTTGCAACCTTATTTTCATACTTTCATTTTTTCATATATTGATAATGGCTTCAAGACATGAATTCTACGATTATAAAAAAAAAAAAATAAAAGTGCCAATAATAAATAATGGCATCGTGATAAATCTATTATGTTGAATAAGTCGATTTTTATGCCTGCGAAGTCATTGCGATAATAAAAACTTCTCTTTTTACACTTAAAGAATATCGATCTTACAAAAATAGAAACATATTACTTGAACAATAATCGCTATTATAATATATAATTACATTATTAATAATTACAAATTTGTAGTAAAACTGTACAGAATTAAATAAATTCGAAAATATCATCAGCTGTACTTTGGTTTTTGATGGTTTGATTTTTCTTTTTTAAATACATTATCATCAAAGATCAAAGAGTTATATGATATATTAACGACAAAATTATTAATTTTAAGATCGTTATTTCTGAATTTAAATTAACAAAAAAAACTCTATTGTTTTATTTATATAATTTTTATTAAAATAAAATTACATTAAAAGTTTTTAGGTAAGATTCCGTCATCTTTGGCAAGGCGAACTAAGCAATCATCAGATTCACCCTGTAATAAAATTAAAATATTAATATAAAAACATAAAATTTATATAGAATGATATATTACCTAATTTGCTTGTTAAATATTACAATTCAAAACATACCATGCGACGGATTGCTCCGCATATTGCATACATTTTTGTCGTATCTGTCATACGTCCAGTTTCTGGATCAACTTCTGCCAAAGTCAATTGTATTGATGCATGATCTTTGGCATGAACTATACGATTACTCGATGAGCTAAATAAGAAAAAATATTCATATATAATATTACCAAATATATAAAGTTGTACGACTGATCATCATAGGAGTTACACTATGCCAAATTATTAACTCTATAAAATAAAAAGTAGAAAAAATTGGGAAAGTCATTTAATTTATTTCAAATATAAACAGTTAAGTATTGATCAAGAGTTTTTATAATAAACTTTGATATATTATCAATAAACTCATAAGTTTATCCACAGATATAATAGAAGATATACCTAAAGTGCATCTAATAACTGTACCAGACTATAATTTTGTGGCTTGTTTTAGATAGAAAGATTTATGGAAGAAAATATTGCATTAATTAATAAGTTCTATCATTGAATAACGTAAATTTTTGCAGTAATATATCAATGCAATTACACTTGTATTTCTTTTTTTACAATCTGTAATCTACATTTTTTATCTGCAAAATAAGAGGTTATAGTACAAGTCCAGTTACTAGATACATTATATACATATAAATAGATTAGCTTTTTATTCATACCAAATATTGCTTATCATTCTTATTATAATAATTCATAAAAAGATTATATGTAGAGAAATGTATGATTCGTTCTTAAAAATGCACGTGCAATTCTTACCACTTTCTTGGAATATAAAGATCCACAACATTACCACCGTCGTCCTCCATTTTTTTTCAACTGCAACGAAAATAATAAAAAGAAAATAAGATAATTTTAAATGTTTCTTATCTTAATAAAATATAATTTTATATATTTGAAAAATGCTTACGAAAGATTGACTTCGTTTCGACAGAGGCTACGACGAAAAGAATGCACACGCAACCGATTCGTATTACCAATGACTAAATTGGAATTATGTGAAATAAAAATTCCCTAAGTTTTAATAATAACCAATCATCGAACAGTATTCATGAAGCGTAAAAATAATATCCCTAGATTACAAATATTGCACAGGAGTGTTTTCGAATAAGAATTTTGTGTCCTCGTTATTCTACTTAAAACAATATACAGGGTGTTCTTTTTAAAATCAAATACTTTGTATTAAAAGATAAATGTTAAATAAACGTAGAACAAAGTTTCACTATTCGAATCTTTAAATATAATAATATAAAATTTCAAGATTAGATTCGAAAGATATTCAAAGTAATCGATATTTCTTCAAATAAAACTATACATATTGATTATAGGATAATTCATTAGAAAACAAAAAGAAAAGAAAATAAATCAGTGGATAGAATTGTTTTGATCTTCAATTGACCTTCAATAAGAAATTCACGATTCGAATGAGAACAATATAGAAGTCTTATCGTTAACGCGTTTAAACTCAATTGTTGTACAATTAATTACTTATTATAAAGAAGAGAAATCTAAAATTGAAATACTTCGCGATTTGAAATGTAACACCTTGTATAAATCAAAATATACTCCTAGCTAGAATTTATTTTTCATTTAAAGGCGCTTCAGTCGTTAAAGAAGGTTGAAATCTTTTACGTAAATGTAGAATTCGTTCAATTTCAGTAGGTTGTTCATGGTCACGTGTTTATGGTTCGGGGTTAATCAATGATACATGCGTTCTTTATTGCAGTCAAGCGAATGCTTTCTGCTTGGACGGATGTGTAGTTTTCATTTTGGTTGTTAAAAGGATTGTTAGGCAATCGAAGAGTATGGGATCCTGACGCACAAAGCGTAGACGTCTTTTTACTTTCCATCTTTACTTTTACAGAGTAAGTAAAAACGCACATGTCTTTTCCAATTACTTAATATTTATATATATATATCCCCTTTTTACTTTTATATATATAGTGTAAATTAAATAAGGAAAATAACTTACGTGACCAGTAATAATTATTTTCCTCTTCTGTACAATTCGATTACATAGCTATTTTTCGTAGCCTTGAACGATATAATGAGCTGAATCTTGAAAAATTATCGATTTCCATTTGAATTTCTTAACCGACTAATTTTTCGAATAAATATATTTTATTATATATATTATTATCATTATTATTGTTATTGTTATTGTTATTGGATATTTATCTTTGTCTTACTTTGTAACATTAATCTTGTTAAATTGATTGGTAGTAGACAAATAAGTACTTTTCTTCTTTCACAAATAGAAATATATCAATTGTGTGTGTCTTTTAGTATAAATAGAGCGGTCACTAACGTTTGCCAGGAAGCTAATATAATTCTATTATCTTTATCATCATCTTCATCAGTATCAGCATTATTGTTATTAATTAATATTAAATATTTATAACATTTATTATTATTAAGCTACTACGTTTCTTTTTTAATAAATATAATTTATAATACGTGTTTAAAAAAGAAGAATATAAAAGATAAAATATTTTAGAGTAAAATAGTGTATATCACATCTTTCTATCATAGTATATTTACCGTATAATATATACAGTATTTGATATGCATTGATAAATCATATCCAAAGTCTGACATTCTTTGAGCTCTAATCTGTGATTCAGCATTAGATTTATATATGATTCAACACAAGCGTGAATACGCACACGTGTACACGCGTGCAATGCGTAGATATGTATTATACATAATACAAAAGAAACAAGAAAAAGAAAAGCAAAAGTAAAAAGAAACCGTCAGTCGTTAAAGTTATCAAATTTGTTGATTTAAACAATTTACACGAGTAAGGCTTTTTGTGAGATAAGAATAATGTTTTCTGCCGCAATTATTCATGTTGTAGGATAATTAATAGTAATAATCTAATAATAGGTATTTCAAAAGTCGTATATAAATTAATTTCTTATGAACATAGTTTTAATAATTAGTTTTTATATTGTTCCTTATCGTTATATGTAAATTTAAGTGTGTATATTTAAGAATTAAGTTCATAATTCAATGCTGAGGTGAGGAAAGAGAGATTAAATATTGGTTTATTTTAATTTTTATTATTTCTTTTTCTGTTATTTCTTCTTTCACTTTCTCGTTTAAATAAAAGTCTTCTATATTTGTCTTTTTGCTTGCTTAAATGATATTGTGTTAATACGCGAAGAGATCAATGGCGCCAATAAAATGACGAAATTTCTTTCTAATAGATTTATATCATTGTTACTGATTGCGAGAATGAAGAAGTTCCACGTTTTATCAAGGGAACGGAAGATCGATGTTCCTTATCGATTGTTATAATGTATTTGAAAAACCATTCGTCGTGTTCCTTTTTTCAATAGAAAAGAAAATCATACAATTATATCCTAGTAAAAAGTTTACTATTTATACGTAATTTTTTATCTTTAGAATGAAATTTTGGCGAATTAAACGTTACGTCGTCGTATTTGTTGTAAGATAATGCGAATAACTTTCACAGTGATATCAGTTCCGCATTTTTTTATACTCTGTAGAAAAGATTGATCGCGTTAAACTTTATTATCTGTCAGATTAGTGTTAAAAATTCTTTTCTACTACTTGTTAGTTACATTGTGTTGTCATTCGCGAACAGTGTGCGCACGTGTATTATGTGTGTGTGTGTGTATATATATATATACGTTTAATGCTTTATTTTTTCACGTTTTTCTACACGATATTACGTAATTTTCTTTATATCTATTTTTTCTACATTCTCTATACAAATTGTTAGAAAACGTTAAATATGTCACTTATTTATTACATAATACATATTTATAATGAAAAGATAACTATATAAATGTGTATTCGTATATGTGTAAATATACGCGTGTATAAAATTATACATAACGTGCCAATGATTCATAAATAAATTCAGTTATATGTGTATTACAAATTTTATAGTATCTATAAAGCTGTTTAATAATGCATACTGTTCTCATGTATGAGTAAATGAAGTATATAATATGTTGTACTTGCATATGGTCTGTCTCTTTGCATTTCCGAATTTGTGTATATACAAATGTATACATAAATACATATGTTTTTTAATGAATAAAATAATATTGAGAAAGACAAAATCTGCCGAGTCACAGTTTGCGTGTCACTAAATTCGATATTACGTTTTACAAAAAAATTTGTAATGTATTTATAAAACTGTTGAGATAACGTACCGAGCATTGTGTATGTTCGAAAGAGATAAGATATGATTATTATCATATTTTAGCCCTTCCACAAACTAATAATAAGAACAAAAATGTATTCATTTAAAATTAACATTTATTTAGTAAGATCGAATACAAATTATTTTATCCCTTTCAAAATATATGTATTTTTATTTTTTTTTTTATTTTTTCTTTTTTTTCTGTCTGTATGTACAAGGTTGAATTTTGTTACAAATAGAATGCATTTTTTACTTGAATTTATTTGGAATGACTTTTACTTTGTTACTTTGTTACTTTGTACATATATGACGCATTCTTTGATTAATTTATTACGAATGGGATAGGTATATATATACATATCGTATAATATTTTATATGTATAATATTAAATATTTTTCTTCATTTTTATCATGTCATTCTCATATATTCGATTATAAATATTGTAATTTTCTCTAGTTCCACTTTGTCTTTTGTTTACGGAAGAGGTGCGTTAACGATCACGATACTATCTTATTATCATGGACGGAAAACAGAAATTTGAGAAGAAAAAGAATCCTCGTGAGGGAGCCAATCCTCTAAGCGCATTAACGTTCGCGTAAGTATTTAGAACTTGAAACAATTGAAAATATATCTTGTTTCTACATGATAAAAAAGAGAAAACACTTGTTTTTACATCCACATATATACATTTACACTATTAGATTTTATTATTAAAGTGTCACGTTGGTCGTGATAATCATTGATAAATTTTACCTCGATCTATGTATTGTTTAAACTATATACCTGCAAGGTTGGATATAGATTAATATCTTATTAAAAATTTATCTTTCTATCTGACGCAAATATGTTTTTCGAATAACAAATATAACATCATTTCTTTATTTACGCTTTATGATTTTATAAACGATTATTATCGTATAAACGATTAACGAATAAAATATAATTATTATGTTATACTGACTGCTACTTCTCGTTTAATAATCAAGCTAGAATATTTATGAATATTTATTTTTCTTTTCTTTTTATTGATAATAAATAAATATAATTTTTATTGTATTTTGGGTATACCAATATATCTACTTTAGTTTCTATCGGGTTATTAACCCTTTGAGTGCTGAATACGAATTTTTTTTGTTAATATGAATTATGTTGATTAAACGCAAGTTACAGCTAAAAAGTTATAAAAAAGAAACAAAACAAACAAAAATACATATATGCGTCCTTCGTTGGTACAAACACCTTTCGCTGGATGCACATATGCATCCATAATACTCAAAGGGTTAAAATATAATTAATACGTTATTGGCCATGTATATTACGCATAATCGGCATTTTTGTTTTTAATTGGTGTCATGTGTGACCTGCGTTACTATATTGTTTTTTTGTTTTCAAAGAACTTCTTAAATATTTATTTAATAACATGTTTCTTCATTTTTATCATGTTATTTATATATTAAATCGCATGTGTGTGTCGTAACTTTTTTTAATTCGATTTTTTTTCTTTTTAAAACAAAAGTTTCTATATACAATATGTTAGCATTATTTTGTGAAATGATTTACTAAATCCTGAAATAATTATACTGATCAGTTAAAATATGAAAAAAGGCAGGATTACATACTTCAATCAGATAATATTCGCGAAAGGTGAAATTCTAAACTAAAATTAAATTGAAATTTAATCCCAAGTATATATAAGAAAAATATTTTTCGGTTTCGTTTTAATACCTCTGTCTATCACTCAGAAAATATGTTTTTTTGTTGTAAAGTCTTTCAAGTGAAGATTATCTAATCTAGAGATATAGTTTCTTTATCGATTTAAGAAATTATATTAGGTTTCCTTCGAAAACTATGAAAATTAAAATAAAATAAAATAAATGTGGACAATGAGTTTTTTTGTTCTTTGAAAACAAATTTTTTGTTCTTATTTTGTGAAATTATTCGATTTGGCCTATGAGCGGTTTATATAAACATGTGTAATATATTTTCATATTTTTATGAAATAGATGGATTTTACGCACCTTCTGGCTTGGGTATCGTAGAGACCTTGAAGTATCTGATCTGTATAAACCTCTTAAAGAACATACGAGTAGTGTACTTGGAGATAAATTAGCTACTTTATGGGAGGCAGAATGTCAAAAAATAAACGAGCAGAGAAATAAGGCTCTTAAAAGTGGTGCAAAATTTGACAATGAAAGTAACTTGAAAGAGCCTAGTTTACTGAAAGTATTAATCAAATGTTTTGGTGCTCGCATAATGTTCTATGGAATAATACTGGTCATTATGGAAATAGTGCTCAGGTAAATATATATTATACATTGTTACAAGTTCATTGGAATTTTTTCTTATTTCTTTTGTCCAGAGATAAATTATTTATAGAATAAATTAATCAGCGAATATTTTTATTAAGCTTATTATTACATATATATGCAGATTATTTCAACCGTTGTTTCTTGGTCTATTAATCCGTTACTTTAGACCACGAAAGCACACCTATGCTCTGGTAAATGGTGATCCACTGTACAAGAAGCAAAATAATTCTGATATGCAAGTTCGCAGAAATAAGAATTATGAGAGATTGTTAAATTTCCTTTTCTATTTTTTTTCCTTATTAACCATCTAAATTACGTCTTCTCAATTTCGTTATAATTTCATGATTTTTGTGCATGTTTAATTAATTTAGAATTTTTCATTTACATAATGCATACCATATTATTTCTATTTCTTATTTTGATTCATTTATTTACGTAAACTTTGAGTTAAAAACTTTTACAGATTTATAGAAGCGAATATATTATATCTAAATTCATTTTTATAGTTAAGTATCTTTTAATAAGCATATTATTAGATACGATTTTCTAATGATAGAATGTTTATTATTTTAACTAGTATTGCTTTAAGCATGTTAGAAAAGAAATATTGGTAGTTAATGAATATCATAATGAAAATTTGTTCTTTTTCTATGTAGGGTGCTGCAACCATTGTTCCTTGGCTATCTACTGCGATATTATAATACCGAAGAAGTATCCAAAAATGAAGCTTATTTATATGCTCTTGGAGTAATATTGTGCTCTACTATTAATATATTTGTTGTACACCCATACATGATGGCTATTCTTCATATGGGTATGAAAATGAGAGTAGCTTGTTGTTCATTAATCTACAGAAAAGCATTGAGATTATCAAGAACTGCATTAGGAAAAACAACGGTTGGACAAGCCGTTAATCTTTTATCAAACGATGTAAACAGATTTGATGTTGCTATCATATTTTTACACTACTTATGGATTGCACCACTTGAAACTATAGTTATTACTTACTTCATGTTTGTTGAAGTACAAATATCTGCTATTATTGGTGTTGTGACATTGTTAATGTTTATACCTCTTCAAGGTAAAGCACAATTTATTTTAGATTAATTAATAAAAGTTGTAAATATGTAAATAATTGATTTCCATTCTTTTTATTTATCTAGGTTATTTGGGTAAAAAGTCATCAGAATTAAGATTGAGGACAGCTATAAGAACGGATGAACGAGTTAGATTAACGAATGAGATCATAACTGGAATTCAAGCAATTAAAATGTATACATGGGAGAAACCATTCAGTGATTTAATAGAAAAAGCTAGAAAGTAAGACAAAATAATACAATTATTATTTTTACATATGTTACTACTTTAAGTCTTTGTAATTATATTAAAAATGTATTTATTGATTAATAGGAAAGAAATTAACGTTATTCGTTCAACGTCGTATATCCGAGGCGTTACCATGTCATTTATTATTTTTACTACAAGAATGTGTTTGTTTATTACAATATTGGCTTACGTTTTATTGGGTGGAAAGATAACTGCTGAAAAAGTTTTTATATTGACAGCGTATTACAATATTCTACGACAAACTATGACAGTTTTCTTCCCACAAGGTAAAATAAAGACTATTATTACCTATTGATATTATCGACAAATAATTAATCAAATAATTTATATATTATAGGTATTACTCAAGTAGCAGAAGCTATGGTTTCTATAAAAAGATTACAGAAATTTATGATGTATGAAGAAGTAATGCCAGAAAAGAACATAGATAAAAATAAGAATATTGCCAAAAAAAAACATAAAAAATCCACAAATTTAAATAATGAAGTAAACGAAGATTTAACAAATAAGAGGAACAATTATGACGAACAACCGAAATTAAATAGCACCGATCCTATAAAATTAGAAAATGCTTTTGCTAAATGGTTTTCATCTGAAAATGAATATACATTGCAGGATATTAATATACACGTTCGTCCAGGTGAACTTATAGCTATAGTCGGACAAGTTGGTTCAGGAAAAAGCAGTTTGTTAAATGTTATCCTAAAGGAACTGAAATTATCTTCGGGTACTTTACAAGTATGTTAATTTATTTATATTAGTATTATTTGCATATGATATATTTATCGATATTATTATATGATATTCGTTTAGATAGGATTAGAATAATAAATTTAGTATTTCATTACTTTTTATTTTCAGGTTAATGGAAATACAGCTTACTCTAGTCAAGAACCATGGCTATTTGCTGGTTCAGTTAGACAAAATATTTTATTTGGCCGACCAATGGACCAAATTCGATATAATAATGTTGTTAAAGTATGTCAATTAAAAAGGGACTTTTCTTTGTTACCTTTCGGTGATAAGACAATAGTAGGAGAACGAGGTGTTAGTTTGTCTGGTGGTCAACGTGCTAGGTAAGTATACTTTAACTGAGATTAAATTAATTATTTTAAAATGTATTAAAAATATTACAATTAACAAAACATAGGATAAATTTAGCAAGAGCGGTTTACGCAGAATCGGACATTTACTTGTTTGATGATCCATTAAGTGCAGTAGATGCTCATGTTGGTAAACACATGTTTGAAGAGTGCATTGTTAAGTACTTAAAAGGAAAAACGAGAATTCTTGTTACTCATCAACTACAGTATTTGCACAATGTTGGTAGAATTATTGTGTTGAAGGATGGTACGATACAGGCAGAAGGGTAAGCTTTTTAAAACAACATTAAATTCATTTGTCATATATATCAATAAAAGGCTTCATTGCAATAAGGACCTACGATGAGTTGGGTTCGAAAGGAGTGGATTTTGGACGTTTACTGGAAACTCAAACATCTATTGAGGAACAGCCTTCTTCTGCACCTGCTAGTAGAAGCAATTCTCGTAATCCAAGTATCACTTCATTGAGTTCCTATAAAACAAATGATACTAGCAAGCAACCAGAACCAGACGAAGTAATATATTTATTTAAAAAGGAATCCATTTACTATTATTATCTAGATTATTTTTTTATATTTGTTATCAGGAGGCTGAAATGCGGACCAAAGGTAGTGTTTCTGGAAAAGTTTATGCTGGTTACCTCTTAGCTGGTGGTAACTGGTGCGTGGTTGCGTTAATCTTTGGATTTTGTGCAATGGCTCAAATGGCAGCAAGTGGAGGTGATTTCTTCATATCTCAGTGGGTCAATATGGAAGAGATATCAGTAAGTATACAATTTGATTTTTATTGTTAAGACTGTATCGTTTTATTTAGTTATATTTAATTATTTTGTTATCTTTTATCAATAGATCAACGTAACGGGCAATGGTACAGAAGTCTTTGAGTGGAAAGGACCAATTGATCGAGACACTTGTATTTATATATACAGTGGTTTGACCGTACTTACTATAGGAATAACGCTCATACGTTCAGCATCTTTTTTCAATATGTGTATGCGAGCGTCGATGACGTTACACGATAAAATGTTCCGTTGTATAAGTAATGCAAAAATGCGATTCTTCAACACTAATAATTCTGGTCGAGTTCTCAATCGATTTTCAAAGGACATGGGAGCTGTAGACGAACTGTTACCAATTGCGTTAATTGATTGTATACAAATTGGTTTATCATTATTGGGAATCATAGTGGTCGTTGCCATTGCTAATAAATGGTTGCTAATACCGACTGTTGTAATTGGATTTGTATTTTACTTTCTACGTGTCTTCTACATTGCCACAAGTCGGAGTGTGAAACGTCTCGAAGGAATCAGTGAGTACCTCAGAAATACAATAATACTACGATACACTATTAGGATAAAGATATCGATATTCATCTTCTCGATCGGATTCCGGAAATGAATGATTTTTGATCGTTTCGTATTCGATAAGTATATATAGATACTTTACACACACACATATAAATATATTAACAAAATAAATCATAAATACATTATTGGAGAGAATTTTTGAGTATAACCATAAATGGTCACCAGCACGTTCACCGGTGTTTGGACATCTGAACGCAACTCTACAGGGTTTACCAACGATACGATCCTTTGAAGCTGGTGACATTCTTATTAAGGAGTTTGACAACCATCAGGATTTGCATTCCTCGGCATGGTTCATATTCATTGCTTCCTCTCGTGCCTTTGGATTCTGGTTAGACGTCTTCTGCCTAGTGTACATAGCTTTAGTCACTCTAAGCTTCCTTATTATGTACGATGATGCTTCTGGATCAATGGAAGGTGGCAACGTTGGTCTGGCGATTACACAAAGTATTGGCTTGACTGGTATGTTCCAATGGGGTATGCGACAGAGTGCCGAATTGGAAAATCAAATGACATCGGTTGAACGTATACTCGAGTACAGGTATGCCTTAGATTAGAGATTCATAAAATCTGGGTCGCGTTAAAATATTAAAATATTTACAAAGTAGTTTACATATTCATTAGAAGAGTTTTTATTCATCAAGTTGTATTAATAATTCAATATCTATTCAGTTAAAGATGAGATTAAAATTACTATATATTTTTTATTCAAGATAATTTTTATAAAATTTTATCAAATATCTTTAATCTTACTGGTTTGTACATTAAATATTTTTGTACTACTTGAAATTAAAAAGAATAAATAATTTTTAGCAAAGTGGAAAGCGAACCACTATTGGAAAGTGCACCTGATAAGAAACCACCAGAAGATTGGCCGCAAGAGGGAAAGATCGAGTTCAAAGAAGTGTCAATGCAATATTCAGTGTTCGAACCACCAGTGTTGAAAGATCTTTCTTTTGAGATAAAGTCACGGGAAAAGATAGGTATTGTTGGTAGAACAGGTGCTGGGAAATCATCCTTGATTTCTGCCTTATTTCGTTTCGCTGAGATCGAAGGGCCTATATTAATAGATGGCATTGATACAAGAGAAATAGGTCTTCACGATCTTCGTTCGAAAATGAGTATAATTCCACAAGAACCTTTCTTATTTTCTGGATCATTGAGGAGAAATCTTGATCCGTTTGATGCCTATCGAGATGACGTATTGTGGCAAGCACTGGAAGAAGTAGAACTCAAGGAAATGGGTTTGGAAGCTCATATAAACGAAGGGGGATCTAATTTGAGTGTTGGCCAACGACAACTCGTTTGTTTGGCAAGAGCCATCGTACGAAATAATCCAATTCTTATCTTGGACGAAGCTACGGCCAATGTTGATCCTCGTACGGACGAGCTGATACAAAAGACGATTCGTCAAAAATTTGAAAAGTGCACAGTACTTACTATCGCTCATCGTCTTAACACTGTGATGGATAGCGATCGTATATTGGTGATGGATGCTGGTCGTGCAGTGGTAAGTTAATTGTTCATTCTAGACATATCAAATACTTACTCGTACTTATACGTCGATCACGACCTCCAGAGAATGTGTCTTTGATGTTGAATGTTTCTTTTTTTTGTTACGGTTTGTTTGATATGTCTGGTTGTATTATGTCAATTATATTATTGCAACGTCTTAATGATGTCCTAAGAAAATGATGACAATTTCTTTTTTTGTTAAATTTGCAGGAATTCGATCATCCTCACATACTATTACAAAACGGTAAAGGATACTTAAGCAGTATGGTGAAAGAGACGGGTCATGTAATGGCGGAGGCCTTGACCGCTATAGCACTTGATAATTATAAGTCTCGTTATACATCTACAACGCTTTGATGTGTAACATCTACCTACTTATCGTCATGTTAACTTTTTAGCATCGTTTATATCCAAATTGGATTAATTCATTTCTTTTTAGGCACGACCACAATTTAATTTTCTTTTTTATTATTTGGATATAATAATATTATCCCTATTTTGAACAAAATTATTTTCAAAGCTATTTAGGATATTCATGAAAAAAACTTATGCGAATTTTTAAGTTTTATACATCAAAATCAAATAACACGAGTGTGTTTCTATGTATGTATGTATGTATGCATGTATGCATGCATGTATGCATGTATGTATGTATGTATGTATGTATGTATGTATGTATGTATGTATGTATGTATGTTACATGTATATTATATCTATGTATGCT
Organism: Polistes fuscatus; assembly: GCF_010416935.1. Lineage (NCBI taxonomy): Eukaryota > Metazoa > Arthropoda > Insecta > Hymenoptera > Vespidae > Polistes > Polistes fuscatus. The sequence goes on along the minus strand of NW_025113162.1, from coordinate 2,576,070 downwards.
GTTGTGATGGTATAAATGCGGGTACGTGTAGATTCATTTTGTGTCGCATTTAGACAAATATGATTGACTTAATTACAAATCAATGCCAAAACTAAAGAAAATCAACTTCCAATGAAGATCCCCATAAGTAATTTCGGTTAGATCTAATTCTATGGTGTCAAAATAATTGACATTTCTTCCATGAATAAAAACATTGAAAGTTCAAATAATAAATTTGTAATATTATTTATTTGGAATTATATAATAGAATTATTTCAAATATTGATTAACCAATTATTATTTTAATATGAGCTATATCTGGGTCGTGCCTAAATTCTGTGTCAAACGTAAGACATGTTGGTTTTCTCTTTACATTTTTGTTTCTTTTTTCCTTTCTTTGAAATTACTTAAACGAAGTAATATTTTTGTTAGAACATCTTAACAGAATGTAGAGAATCCATTTTATACTGTCTGGCGCTGGCGCGGATTCAGTATTATTACTTAATATTTTATATCTTATAATTTTTTTATCTATATTTCTCTCTCTCTTTTTCTCTTTTTCTTTCTTTATTGGAAATACTTAACGATAAATTGTCGCTTTACTTAATAACACGGTTCTATTTTTATACGTATTATATTATATATATATATATAGTATATACATATATATATATATATATATATATATATATAAAAACATTAAAAGAACATGGAAAAAGAAAAAAGAAAATATTCTATAATCGCATACCTATTTCCTATATATTATATATGGAACGTTTGATAAAAATTATATATGTGTATATATGATACACATATATATATACATATACATCCGCGATGTGTGGCTATAAAAACAAGGAACATTTTTAAAAGTCTAAATTCCAAAGGACAGGTGTTTACATTAGACTTCTTTTCAACGCAAATATGCCTATAATAATGATTATAAAGAACATCAATTATATATATGTATACCTATTTTTTCTTTTTTTTATTATTATTATTAAAACTTTTAAGTTATATGCGAAGTATGAATATATGAATATATATATATATATATATATATATATCACATAGCATAAGAATATAAATCGTATAGGTTTGAAGAAAAGAAAAATAAGAAAAATACAAAAAAAAAACAAACGGAGAAGGTATACGCCAAATTTTTCATACAATTTTTTCCTTTTACATTTTATATTATAAACATAGATTAAAACGAACATTAAAATGAACAAAAGTGAATAATCAATTGGGTTTCATCACGACATCACAATTTTTCACTCTGACTCGTATATCAGATTACAAAATAACAAAAAAGAAATGCTCCTCGTTCGTAAGAAATTCAAATCTATGTATATTACATCGCATTCATACGCATATACATACATATGCACATTAAACATCAAATATATACGTACATATACATAACATACACACTATACTTTCACATACATATACATCACCACCAGATTTACGAATGCAAGCATTTCATCAATCGGATATATTTGAATTAATATCTCAAGATATTTTATTCGATTATTATATATATACACCTTTTTTGATGAAATGATTGCTCTTTTACAAGTGCCTCTTATTAAATGTAATTCTTAAAAATAAAATATAGATGTACTACAAAAGGAAATAACGTTTAATTAACATAATTATTTTTTCTCAAATGTGTCACACCTATTATTTAAACGAGTCATTTGTATTATTTTTTTTCTTTCCTCGTTAGAATTAATTAGTATGGATTTATAACTTTTAATTCTTCTTCTTCTTCTTGTTATTATTATTACTATTACTATTATTATTATTACTATTATTATTATTATCATTATTATTGTTATTATTAATAATTATTAAAGAAATTGAAATTGTACAGGAAGTATGCATGTATCGTAGAATAAGAACATAGATCGTTTAGGAATTGAAAATGATACAAAAAAAAAAATGCATAAAATGACTTTTCAAAGAGTTTTTTCCTTTTATACTTTGTTATAGACCATTGGTCGTAAAATTAATTTTAAGTACTTAAAAAAATATTATTACAAAAGAAAAGAAAAAGAAAACAATTAAGTTTAATATTCGTATAATTAATGATAATTTTAAAATTGTTTTGCCTCATTTTATATCTATGATTTAATATCGAGTTTATGCCACTTTTAACGCAACATTACAGTTTTTATTACTAATTAGGTGACAAAAGTATAAATGGTGAAATGAGGATTTTAAACCGTTTTAGCGCCATGCAGCGCGATCGTGACGATGCAGCGTTTTTGAAGATAAATGAACAAAACGCTATTGCGCTGCATGGAACAATCCGACACGGATTTTGAAAAACCCCCTTGGCATTAAAACGCTTAATGTAAATGAGATACGACTTAATTTAAGTGTTTCCGCTCGATAAAGATAAATTATTGCATTATTAATTAAATAAGTCAATAAAAGTTAAATAATTGTAGAAATGGCGTGGTGTGTTAGTATTTAAGAAGAAAATTTCAATGATAACGATTATTTAAATTCGAAGATATATTAAAGCGAGGAGGGAGGAAAGAGGGGGAATAAGCGTTATTGACATGAAAAATTCATTGATTAAAATTTGTGTCGTGATTTACAAAAATCCGCAACAACAAATAATAATAATTTAAAAATTTCCAAAAAATATATATATAAGCAGTTACGCGCGTATGTGTTGTGTGTAATAATTAGTCTCTCTCGTCTCGTTATAATAATGTTCCTTTATTTTGTTTAATCAAATTGTTATTAAATAAAGAAAAAGGAGGAAAGGAATAGGTAGAGGGAGATAGAATAATAAAGAAGAAGAAAAAAACAAAAATAAAAAGATACGTATCTAGATCTATACTCTGCTTATACTCACCTCGCAATGATCGCTCGCTATGATTATTGCAAATCATAAAAGCGTGTCGTCGCGAGCTAAGTACACTAGTGTATTGTAATACTGACAGTAAAGAGATTACCATATTAATGTTAGATAAAAATTAATAATCCAACGATACGTAATATAATAAAGCTTTCTTAATTTTTATAATAATTGTGTGCTTTCACAGGACACGTACATACACATATACATACATACGGGCTAACGATTACGATTACCAATAATCATTTAAACGTATTTTAAATTATCATACAGTAGAACTCGGAAACTAAAATGAGATATTTTTTAGTGAAATATGTTTTTACTTATTTTTTCTTTTAATTTTTTTTTACCGAGTTCAGCCGTAATCACAATCATAAAGAGGGGTGAGAGTCTATATTGTATATATATATAATTTTTATTTTTTTATATTTTATTTTTACTTTTTTTTTTGTAAATTATTATCATTATTAATATTAATATTATTATTACTATTATTATTATTATTATTATTATTGTGGTATTATTGTTAATATTGTTGTTATTGTTGCTGTTGTTGTTATTATTATTATTTCTATTGTTTCGTGGATACATTTTTCCACGATTTGAGCAGAGGACTTTTACGGATGGTGGATACGACGCAAAAATCATATGAAAATATTAATATAAAAGAAAAAGGATAAATGAACAAAAATATCAATAAATGAAGAAACATTGATAAATATAAAGTAAGTTATACATACATATATATATATATATAGAGAGAGAAAAATGCATACACCATTGACATTATCGTCATGCTTGTCATTTACATAGCGTTCATTTCGTATAATAAAATTGTCTCACTGATTTTGAAAAGGCATAAAAAGATATGCCTCCGAAACACACGTTCTAAATGATGAATCATCATCATCATTATCATCACCATCATCATCATCATCATCATCATCATCATCATCATCATCATTAACATCATCAACCTCATTGTCGTCATCACCATTATTATTATCATAATCATTATTATTACTATTATGGTTACTTATCATATACATATAATATATCCATTTATAATCGCTTAAAGATAATTGTAATTGTTTTTTAAAAAACAAAACACTTGACAAGCGAGATTCTCGCATAATATTATAATATAAATATTAACCGACAATTTTTTAACCGAATAAATAAATACAAAAATTTGACAGTGTCGGGAAAGTGTGTAAACGTCGTCGTTAAGATGATATATATATATACACACGCGCGCACAGACACACACACACACACACACATTATAAAGAAAGAAAAAGAACTTGAAATGCTGAAATCGTGGGTGGTTGTCTCTCTTAATCGCATTTATCACGAGAAAGAAAGACTTTCCGCGCGTTCGTTTTGAGATGGAAGACTTTATTTCTCTCATTGTTCGCCTTTTTCTTATTTTATATATATATTTATTTTTTTTATTTTTCTCTTTTTTTCTGTTTATTTATTTATTTATTTATTTATTTATTTTTATTTTCATTTTTATTTTTATTTTTTGTCATTTTCTTTTTCTCCTTTCCTATTCTTTTAATTATTAACTGTAAAAGCTCGCTCTAGGACGAATAAAGTAAAAGTCGTCGATAAGATCTTTCGACTCGTAAATCGTTGGCGAGAGAGAGAGAGAGATTACGTCGGCGAATATTTAACAATTTATACAATCTAGATCGACGAGGATTTTTCTTATCCAAGCTTTATACATTGACAAACAAAGAAACAGAGTACACGTAAAACGGGGATCCGATGAATATCTCATGGGCGAATTTTTACGAGATGATGTTATACATATACTGTATTAAAAGAATAAGAGAAAAATAGAGACAGAAAGAGGGAGAAAGAGAGTGAGTGAGAGAGCACATATTCGTACGAAATTTTTTGTTATATTGATAACAAAGATATATCTAATTCTTCGATCGTCAAGTACGGTACAATCGGAGGGCTAAGTTGCTCTCCTTTCTCGAGAAAAAGAAAAAAGAAAAAAAGGATATACAGATAGATGGAAAGAAAGCAAGACAGAAAGAAAGGGGTAGAGATAGATAGATAGAGAGAGAGAGAGAGAGAGAGAGAGAGAGAAAGAGAGAGAAAATTTATCACCCAAGAAAAAAAAAAGAATTGCAAAAGAGACAAAATTATGTCTTTTTATTTTCTTTTTTCTTTCTCTTTCTTTCTTTCTCTTTCTCTTTCTCTTTCTCTTTCTCTTTCTCTCTCTCTCTCTCTCTCTCTTTCTTTCTTTCTTTCTTTCTTTCTTTATTTATTTCTTTCTTTCTTTATTTATTTATTTATCAATATCATTAAGTCACTTGGAAAAAGTTCCTGTCGAATTTTAAAATACATATTTTGATATTGATATTATATCAAAGAGTTCGTGAAAATTTATTTTCTTGAAACGAGCAGCTAACGTATCTACATATAGATTGGAATATTTATAGGATATAGAATAAAGTTTAAAGTTAATAATAAATAAAAGCACATATATTGCGTTTTTTCGATTCGATAAAAGAATCATATAGGGATTCTGCCCTGCTAATATTTTTTTTTTCTTTTACCTTCTCAACACGACGATCAAAAATTTAACAAAATTTTCTAATTTTTCATTTTACAAATATTCATTTACCAAAACAATTTATAGTTAAGTAGCATTTTAAAAAGACTCGACAAAACACAGTCTCTTTTTTTATTCGTAATTCTAATGTTGAGACTTTAAAAGAGAGAGAAAGAGAGAGAGAGACTGATAATAGATAAAGAGATAGAGATAGAGAAAAAGAGAGAATAAAAATAAAAATAAAATATTACTACTACTAATAATAATAATAATAATAATAATAATAATAATAATAATAATAATCATAATTAATAAAAGTAATAGAGATGAAAGATTTTGGAATCGGAACGTGGTAGTTAAAGGTGGGAGGAAGGAAGAAATAAAAATAGGCGGGTGGTGGGGGGAGGGGGGTTGTAATTTAATTAAACAAGAACCTCGAGACTCTCGCGCGAACGTGCCTTCTGTTGTCCGCACTTGCCGTTCGATTGTACGATCATTGCGACCGATTGGCAGGTACTCTCGTTTCCGATTGGTCTTATAGGAGGCATCGCGAGTCTTAGTTTGTACCAAAACTTACGACGATTGCCGGACGTGAGGAAATTTGTCGAAGAGAATGAGAACGACGACGTTGAGGAAAGTGGATTAAGAGATTTATCAAGTGGGGGGTTGTTATTTGGTTCCTCCCATCGAAGGATCTTCAAACGATCGAATAGTACAAAGTCACTGTCCGACCTATCACCTCGTCTCGATGATGGTTTTCCCATCGTCGTGGTATTCGGTAATTCCTTCAGGATCACTGCGATTGTTCTTGTCGATAAACCAGCAAGCTGTTTCAAAATTGGCAGGACGCTTGACTCCGTCCAAATGTCACCTAACGATCCTGGACTCAGCACCACGATTATACGCCTTGCTGTATTAGCGTGAGGTCCAATTTCCGAAGTCCCTGAGAACAATAGAATCGTTCCGAGTCTCATTATATAAAATTATTCGATTTTCCTGAAAAAAAAAAAATAAAATAAATTGTTCCGACTTTTTAAATAAATATTCATTTTTATATAACAGGTATTATTTGGTAATATCGAATATGTGTTAGAAGTTATTTGTATAAGAAGTGACTAAATGAATATAGAAAAACATGTTCAATATTATTATCCTATAACAATTAATCCAATTTTTATGGCTATTATATATATATATATATACCATTTACAAAGAAAAAATATTACAGTCAATAATATTTTTTATAGAGAAACTTTATAAAATATAAGAAATACAAATTTGTAAGAATATTGTACTGTTTTTGCTTGTATCATTTAAAAAAAAAAGAACAGAAGAAGAAATGGTTTAAATATTAGATTTATGATTGAGAGTGTAACAAAAATCGTGTCGATTACGGCTCGATGAAACAATGTCAAGTGATACTCGACGTAAAACGATTTAACAGAGCTGCTTACAAATTTGATCCCTCAAAAGAACAAAAAGAAACGAAAAAAGAAATAAACGTATTGAACTAAAATTCGAAATTACAAGGCACCGGGCGCTACTCTCACTCTCTCTCTCTTTCTCTCCTTCTCTCTTTTTCTTTCCCCTCTTAAGAGGATACTACTACTTCGGCCAATTATGTTTGAACGGCAATTTACCGTGTGCCGCGATAAATTTGTAGAACCTGATAATTAATGTTTTATAAAATGAGAAAGAATAAAAAAAAAAAAAAAAAGAAATAAAAAATAAAAAAGGAGACGAAAAGTGGTTGTTCTGATCGAAAGAAGCGTTCAACAGGAGTATCAACAAAGAGGGGGAGAAGAACACTGCCGATGTTAATAATATTTTGTAGACGTTTAGAATTTTCACGATCGACCGACCGACCGACCAACCAACCGACCGGTTTAAACACGCTTACCATTTTAAATGCAAATTTCTCGAACGTTGGTCTTTCGCGGAATAGATGATAGTATGATCTAGATAAAACGACAACGAAAGAGAGAGAGAGAGAGAGAAAGAAAGAAGAACTTAGAATCCTTCGTACGAAGAAAACGTTTAGTCGTTGTTTTATCCGCTAATCGTTCTCTCATTAAAACTAACAAATCTAAAATTGTGAATCGTAGCTTAATTCCCCCATTAAATCTTTTACGTATTATTGAATTGGAGTTAGTAATTTATATAGAAAATGAAAATCATTTACTTTGCATTGACGTACTTCGATCTATAAAATTTAATTTGACGAAAGATTTGTCATTTGCAATGATTAATACGAGATAACGTTGAAAAGTCTTATATAAAAATGACATAATTTTTGTTGTTGAGAAATATAAATATAACGTGTTTAATTGATATATCGTATCCTTAATTTATCGAACGATTTATCATCTCACGTTAAACGGGACACGTTTAACCCCACGATGTCCATCGTCTTTTTGACCATTAATTAACATTGGCGCGATTCGATTAGAAGCAAATAATTAAAAGTTCCGTCACTTTAAAGGGACCATTATTACTGTAATTAGCGGTGGTCCATTATTCTCACTCACTCTCTCTCTCTCTCTCTCTTTCTCTCTAGTGAGATAAGATGTTTTAGCTTGTAAAATAATAGAGACACATATATATATAGAATGAGTGAGATGTGAGATAGAACAAGAAAGAGGGAGAGAGAGAGAAACTGACAAAGACAAAGAGAGGCTGATACACGTCATCACAAAAGGGAACTTGAAGCCACAGGAGAGTCTAATTTGAGTACGCTATTGCTTGAGCTTTCGAGAGACAAACGAGACACTCGACAACCGAGAAAGCGGAAAACTTTCTAATTCGATTTAACAAGTTTTCCTAAAACAAGTGAGCGAGTGAGAGAGAAGAGAGAGACAGAGAAAGAGATAGATGAATAGAGATAAATAGATAAATACGTAGATAGTAAAGATAGATAGAATGATAGATAGAAATAAAAAAAAAACATGATTTTTCCGTGATCACGAAAGAATCTTCATTATTTCTGTTAACACGAAATCATTCGTATTGTTTCCTTGTATTCTATCAATATTATACAACGTTGTGTTGGAGAACACAGAATATCGTTATTGGTTGCCATAGTCTCGTTTGTGGTGTTTAGATATCATGTTTCCAACGTTTCCTACCAGATGAGAGAGTAAGAGAGTAAGAGAATAAAAGAGAGAGAGAGAGAGAGAAATTAACGATCGAAGGAGTTTCCTCGTGCATGGCTCGTTATACTCGTGCTTTGCTTGTAAAATGAAATTCTCGGCCGTTTGGTTAGCTTGGTATATGCATATATCTATATATATATGAAGATGTATATGCAAAATGCAAGAGCGTTAGTATTATTAACGGCTCTCTTGTGTCTAATTCATAAATACCCCTAATACATATTTGATATTTGACAAAAAAGAGAAGAGGATTTTTTTTTTTTTTTAATGGTATACGTAAGTACGATTTGGAAACAAAATATCAATTAAGATTTGTTTCAATTAGGAATGGATGATTTCTTTTTATATTGTTAATAATCAATGACAATACGGTAAAATATTCTTATTTGTTCTTCTTTTTTTTTATAATAACATTTCTCTCTTTTTCTCTTTCTCTCTTTTCACTTTGCTTTTTTTTTTATATATACATAAGCATATTTTGAACGTAGACCTATCATTACAGTTTGTCTGGAAAACACGAAGATGTCATTGATATTCATGAGATGCGAAACGAGCTTCGCTTCGAAACTAGATCATGTTATACAATGCAAAGTTTGCTTGTGACTGTCTTTCTCGTAATTGCAATGGTAATCGACACTTTATACATATATGTGTTATATATATATATATACACATATATAAGTATATACATAAATTAGTTTGCCTATATATTAATTTCAATCACGTTTTATACGATTATCTCTAAATCTTTCAAATTGAATATCATAGTTACTATAGCATACATATATATAATTATTTATTGACTTATTTAAACAAACAATTGCTTTCTAACACGACATTCTTATATATTATACGTCATCTTCACTTCGTGGTAAAATTCGAATAAAATATTTGACGTTTAATTTTGTTATTAACAAACAAAGATATTAAAAAAAAAAGAAACAAAATAAAAAAACCAAAACATTATAAGAAATAAAATAAAAGACAAAACTTTGAACTGCTAACGATGAGTAAAAGAAAGTTGTTAGTAATTAAACTCGTTCGTAGCATTATAAAGGAATTACTCACAGTTCTTAGTGAGGCAGGTGAGTTCCAAGGTGGTGCATTTATATCGATGTCTTGACTCAAGAGTGGGTACGATGATACCAATGGCCAAGCTCGAGTCTTTCTCGTGGTAGCACACAATCGCGTCGCATTCCTTTCCATCTGTAAATGTACGAGAGAGACGAGTCAGGAACTTTTATATATACTATTATATACATGTTTACATCTAGAGACGCGTGTTTTTCTATGTATGTATTTATGCACGTGTATGTGGATATACGTTCAACGTACCAGAGTACATATGTATATATACGTTGTATTTTGCAATCAGAACAACGTGTGTCATCGTACGCGTCTAATAAAACTTTCCTGAAGAATAAATTCTTTTACCTTATTTTTTTTTCTTTTGTTTTTCTTTTTCTTTTCCTTTTCCTTTTTTACTTCACTCATTCCCTACGCATAATATTATGTTTTATGGTTTTTCTTTTTCTTGTCAGATTTCTTTTTATATCTTTTTAGGGTGGCTATCTTTGACTAATTGTAAAAACACATACGATTGTAACACGATAACGTATCGTTTTTTATTTTTCCTATTAATTTTCATAATAATTTATAGTTATTCTCATATAAATGTAATATTTTTTATTAGTATTAGAGGTAATAATAGTGTATTATATTATACTTTTTACATTTTAAGGACTACAATATATAAAAAGTTAAGAAAACTATTAAACTATTAAACTACTAAGGGTCACCGGCGTTGAACGCATTTATTTGTTTGAATTCAATTAAATCAAATGCCGAGATAGTGCATTTGAGGATTGCTTTTTTTGCACGTGCGAGTAGCCTATTGGGGGAATGGAATTATACAAAATTCCAAGAAAAATCAAGTATTATACGAAAATTTCCGTAAAATATATTGCGACAAAAATTGGACAAATCTTAAATAGGGACAAAGGCAGAACAAAAATGAAAATCTAAAAGCATTGAAAAATTGACAATATGTGTTTTTAGTAATCCTGATTTCACAGGTCAACCGGTGGATTCTTTCCCCCATGACATTCGACGTGTTGCAAAACGTTGCACGTGTAAAAACGTTGCTGCTTCCGTTGGGTTACTTCTTTTCTTTTTTTTCTCTTGCATCTATAATAATATTTATCTTTTTATTTGGTTTTTTTTTCTGAAATTTTTTGTCTTTTTTATTTCTTTTAATACCGGCTCGTTTCTTTCGCGACGACATGCCATAAAAATAAGCATGCTTCTTTCTCGAGGGATGAATAATGACGCGTTGGAGGCGCGTGAGTCGAATCTTTTTCGAGGAAACGTGCGAACACGAAAGAGTATCCTCCTCTTCCTCCCTACACCCTAAGAATCCTCCTCTCTCCATGATAACTCGGATCATAAATAACGATCCACTTATATTTTTTTCCTTTATATTATTATATTTATTTTTTTTTTTTATGAAATAAAGAAACAAAAAAAAATCAAAAGAAAATAATATAACTAAATGAACAATAAAGTTAGACCGATCAACGTTTCTCATCTTGATCGGCATTTTATAATATATCGTTTATTTTTAATTCAAATGTATTATAGAGAAATAATAAGAGAGAGAGAGAGAGAGAGAGAGAGAAATGAATATTAAAAAGTTATCTACCGATTTTATAGAAATTAAATAATAAATAATAATAAATAAGTTTCATATGATAAGATAAAGGAAAGAAAAAAGAAAAAAAAATAAATAAAAAGAGAAGAAGAAATATTTACGCATACACATAATGATTTGTAAAATTAACGTACAAATATAATATAAAAAGAGAAACTTGAAGTTTTCTTTTTTTTTCTTTTTAACGAGTATACATCTATTCAATTATTTCATTTTGAAAGTTGGAGATGGTTATCGATAATCGTGTTCGTGACAAATGTATACGACGCAATTGCTATGGGTCGTTCTTTCGCATGCGTTTAATAATTTAGAAAAAAACAAAAGAAAAGAAAAGAAGAAGAAGAAGCAAAAAAGAAAAAGAAAAAGAAAAAACTCGAAATAGGAGAAAATTTAAGAAGAAAAAACTTGTGAATAAAATCGAACCGGATGGATTTGTATTTTTTCTTTCCTGATATCAGCGTGTTCTATCAGTTTGCTAAGTTTTTAAGTAAGTTTGCTAAGTAAATACATAAATAATTAGATGCATTAGATTTGCATTCGTATGTAAGTATATACATAATATAATTGATATACACACACCACATACACACATACATTTTGAACGGTTGGCACGGAACACGATCGTGAGAACCGGCCTTTGCGAATTGACAAGTACGAACGAACGAACGAAAGAAGGGAAAGAAGGGAAAGAATGAAAGAAAGAAGGAAAGAAGAAGGGTGGTGGTGTACGCGAGTTTCCGAGTAATGTCGAGAAAATTGGCGCGTAATTGTCACGATGGCTACAATTCAAGACGGCATCTTCTTCGCCATCGCCACTGTCGAGGAAAAGAAAGTCGCTGAAACTTTAATGACGGATGTCACGACGACCCGTCGTGTTCCAAGAATTCCCATAAACGTCCCAGTATTTTCCAATCGTCCTTTGTTGCCAGAGAAATGGGAAGATAGAGAGAGAGAGAGAGAGAGAAGGGAAGGGAAGAGGGAGAAACAGATAAAGAGAAAGTTAAGTTCTTTTAATATTCACTTATGTGTAATGATGATAATAATAATAATGATGATGATGATGATGATGATGATAAAAGGTAGAAAGAAACTGTTATATTAAAATAAAATGTTTAGTATTTGGAATAGTACTTAAAATATAATAACTCATGGTTGGCTTTACATACAATGTGACAAACTATTATATATTCTAACTACGACTTATGTAACAAACTATTATATATTCTAAATACGACTTATACAATAAACCCGATCACCCCGCTTCCCCCTTCGTTTTGTTACAACAGGTGACTACTATAGTCGTTCACGAAGTTTCACATATAATACGTACAGTAAGTGTTCATGGAAGATCATTGATGGGTTCCTTCAATGTTTTTTGAATTTACATTCTGGATAAAAATACAAGACTTTAAAGGTTCGCAAATTTCTTTAACGCAATCTGTCTGTTTTAAAGAAGATCAGTCTATAACAAAAAAAAAAGCAAACAAATGATTTCCTAATCGTCCGAACGTTTGACAAGATAAACAGATTTATTGTTCAATTCACGTTTTATTTCTAAAATATATTATATGTTTTTTTAATTTTTATCAAAGACGATGAAAAAAAAAACAAAAAGGAAGAAAATGAAATGGCTAATTTTTCGTAATGGCAGTTTACGATTGATTTATGTTCAATAATGTATATATCTACCGTATAAAATGAAAAGACCGACTATTAGTTAAATTGTTAAATGAAAATGAAATAATCATACAATAATTTATAATTACGAATGAACGCAAACAAGAAATACATTTAACAAATTAAAATATTCGTCTATATTTGTGTAAACATTTCTTCGTTTTAATTAGAAAACATTGTAAAGTACTTCTTAGAAAATCAATCTGATTATCAATGTCTTTACTAATTTATACGTAAAGCCAACAGTAAAATCATTCCAATTTATCTCAAGTTTGACGTAAACGAATTAATAAAAAGAAAGAGAAGAAGAAAAGTCAAAGAAATGAAGGAAAATAAAGAACGTGAGTGAGAGAAAGAGAGAGAGGGAGAGAGAGAGAGAAACGGAGGGGGAACTGCTGAGGAAGATGAGGATATAGAGAAAAGTCTAAGATGATGCCAAAAAAGTTTAAAAGTTCGTCTTAAGTAGTAGTAAAACGAGATCTGGTTGTCTATATTTTTTTCTTTTTTTTTTATTCTCTCTCTCCCTCTCTCTCTCTCTCTTTCTTCCTCTTTACGTTAACTTTAATCTCACGGCTGACCTGAGAAAGCTGGCACGAATAAAAGTGGAAGGAAGGATGGTTTAGTTTGGCATCGTGGTGGTATCGCAACTCGACTAGTATAGCAGAAGAAGAAGAAGAAGATGGACAAAGAAGGGAAGGAAAGGAAGGGACAGTGGGGAGGGGGAGGTTGGTTGAGGGGGCTTGGACAAGGAAAGAAGAAGAAGAAGAATAAGAAGAAGAGGCCATAGGAAAGGATTGTCGGTGCTTCGTGCACGGTAATTAAGAAGCGCAATTAAGGGTCTCGGAGTAAAAAGTGCCGCTGATAATTACCGTCCTTCTCGAGGCGGGCAAATTTGTCGCGAAGGTAAAGCAGCAGAGGTAACCAACAACGGGCATAGAAGGCAACAGCAGAGAGTAGAAGTACCAGGCTCAGAACAGTGATAAGTAAAGGCTTCCTCCATAAATTGCTCGGAAGTTCGAACGTAAATTGTGGCTCTGTAAAAGATCATTGAAATTATATTAATATATATGTTTTGTTAATTTTATAAATTTTGGTATTGTGTTATATTGAACGAAATTGTTTTATAGAGCAAGGGTGTTGAGTAGTCGAAAATATTTGGGAACTATCTTGAATTATATTATATGTATATATATTTAAAATATTTAACAAATTTTTGTATTCTATTAAAACGATCTGTATACGTACTTCGTATATAATCTTCAACTTTTTTTCTTCGTCTGTTTTATTCATATAGGTCTTTTTGAACGAAAGGATTAAACGAAATAGAAAGGGTATTTTTTTTTATATTTTTATCAAAAATTGTAAAGAATTGACATCTTTTTTTGACGTATATATACGTGCCCATAATTATGAAAGTGGTCTAAGTCATATATCTCTTGTTTCGAGATATTTGAAAGATTATATTTGAACATTCAATGAATTCTATATAATATTGAAATAACAAACACTATCTAACGGTTCATTTTTGACAATATCGTGAAAATTACATTGAATTAATTGAGCTTAAAATAATGTGATGTGAAATAACTGATAAACTCATTTTTTTTTAATTTTGACTTAGACCACTTTCATAATTATGGGCACATATATACTATAATATTTATCGTCTTGTAAATTATTTTTGCTTTTTTTATCTATGGTAATATATTCATCTTTAACTTTTATCTTTTTCATTCTCTCTCTTGTGATAATTCTCGGATAAATGGAATCGACCAACGTGTACGCCATTTGCATACGATTATGATTTACAAATATGCAACGTTTACGAGCCTAAATCATTGTCTGCGTATATATGGTTATCTATTATGCGTGTAAACGTGTATATATGATATACCTAAGTTATATGTGCAAGTATATATAAGATACATAAGATCGGATTAAAGGATGCACAAACTTCGTCAAAGGAATTTACGAGTTTATGTTTACGGGCTCCGTGCGAAATCTACGACGTTAACGTACGCCTTTGATGTGAACGTAAAAGATTATACCTACAGTCTTGTTCAAAACTTGGGAACGTCCATTTACCGTATTATTAAATTGTACAATATATTTTTCTGATTTGATTATTTTGATGATATAATTGAAAATTAATAGAGAATATTATTTTATCGTTCATTTGGTAATTAAATATTATCTACAATTTCGTTGTTCTTGTTATTATTATTATTATTATTATTTGGTTAAGATTAAACGATAGTTACCTTTACGATAAATGTGAGCAGGAAAAGCCATAACTTCGTCGAGACCATTGCTAATTTCGCAAACATATTCGCCATAATCCTCCACAGTCATATCTTTGATTTCTAGATAGCTACCGATGATTTGATTGTTTTCCCTGCAAACATAATTTTAGTTATTATTCATTAGGATCAGTGATAAATTAATCTTTATTTGCACTAATTCGTGCAAAATCATTTACATGTTAAATATATAAAATATATATTCAATCGTATCGTTTAACATTTCACATAGATTGTTCTTTTTAAAGGATAGTTGAAAATTTTGAAGAACAAAGCCAATAATATCAATCTGAATTTAAAAACAAATTAATGTTTTTATTTTTTTTTTTTGAAATTTTGTCAATCCCATTCTTTTCAGATTATAAAATAACTAGTTAAAAAACTTATGATTGATCTAAGGATATTTTCCAGCCAACGTATCCCGTAATTACAATTAAAAATACGTAAAAATGTTATATTCGTAAGACAAAAATTTCGTTAAAGATAAAGATAGCTTATTATCTTTGGAATACGTCGAGGGAGAAGAAAAACGTCGTTTATAAATGAGTCGGAGTTGATAGATAATAAAATTTCGAAAGAAAACTTTTCTTCTCCCCCCCCCTCTCTCTTTTTCTCTCTCTCTCGTTTTTCACTTTTTGCGAGTTTTAAAGAGAAGAAGAGTCTCGTCGAGACACGAAAGAAGAGATTTAAGATGAAGGAGACTCGACGACGTCTGCCTTAGACGTTGTTGAGTGCCGCGAAAGCGAAAGGCAAAGCCAACCCGAGCCTTGGCCGTTCTAAACGATCCCAGATGCCGTTCGAGTACCATAGTGGTTTCTCTTCCTATGAAACGTGTACCAACCAAGAAGACGAGTTCATCCGATAGACCAGCAAGCAGCTATTAAATACATGCCGTGCACGTTTCCAGGAAATCGAAAGTGCAGGGGGGAAAAGGTGGGGAGGGAGAATTCATGAGAAATAATCTTGTTCATGATCAAAAGAATTAAACCGAGAATTTATCATTATATAAATAAATATATATAATAAATAAATTATTATTCAATATTCTATATAAGAAATTACATAATATATTTAAAAACAAAAAACAAATGTGTGTATTATGTTAGTATTATAAAATATCACAAAGTATATATTGTTATATATATGTTTATAATTAAATTATAATTTAAATATTAATATAATGTGTGATATATAATTTAATTAATAATTTAATTATATATATTTTTATATATTTCTCTCATTAATTTTATATTATATTATTATATATATATAATTATATTTAATTAAATATACATAATTATAATTTAATATATATTATTATATAATTATTTAACATATATTAATATATATATAGATAGATTTTAATCTATATTAAATTATAATCAAAGAAAAATGGTATCTTGATAGTACACAAACGAGGAGACATTTTAATTATAACTGATAGAAGAATATGAATGATGTTTGGGAGGAAAGGTTGATTGAGTAAAAGGGTTACGCACGATTACGTTGGACGTGACGCGTTGCGAACAAGATTACGCGTGGCCGCTGTCAAGAAACAGTTGGAGATGTGCACTACGAATGACTTCTCAATTCGATTCCTTTCTCTTTCTCTCTCTTTTACAATCACTCTTATTCACTCTTACTATACTAATCGAGGTAGAGAAAACGAAACGAAACAAAACGAGAAGAGAAGAGACGAGACGAGAAGATCCTGTGTTCAAGATCGAAGAGGCCATAAATCTATCTACTTGTATTCGCGTCTCGAGTTCCTAAGTTTCTTTTCTTTCTTTCCTATCTTCCTTTTCCTCTCTTTTATTATCATTTCTTTCTTTTTTTTTCTTTTACTTGCAACAGTCACGAATATTACCTTATAGAAATAA
This sequence comes from Polistes fuscatus, assembly GCF_010416935.1. NCBI lineage: Eukaryota > Metazoa > Arthropoda > Insecta > Hymenoptera > Vespidae > Polistes > Polistes fuscatus. The sequence continues at coordinate 2,558,922 of NW_025113162.1, read as the reverse complement.
CTACTAATACTCATATGAATTCTCGTTGCATGATACGAATAATATATATACGTATCGTTGATTTAATTTGCGCGTTAAAAATATTTGTATAATATTGAAAATACTTTTGAGTATACTTTCGGTCAGAAAAATCAATGATTATAATACACTTGTCAGTTTTATACAATATATACAAAATGTTTATGAATATATGCGCTCGAACTAATAAAGATATCTTGAAAAATAATCTCTTTAATCGTTCGTACTAAAACTAATTTCAATTTCGAGAGTAATATAATGTAAATTTATTATTATTTTCATTTAATCAATGTTGTTCATACTTCATACTAAGCAGGGATAAGAAACACACACACACATATATATATATATATATATATATATATATATATATATACACAAATACATAGAGAGAAATAAGGAATTATATACTATAAACTACAAGAAGAGAAAGATAGAGAGATAGAGAGATGAATAGAGATAGACATATATATATAAATAGATAGGAAAGAGGGATGCGCTAGGGCTGACTTAATGAAATTATGCGTTTGGAATTAATTGCGGGTAAGTTGGATTCGCCGTCCGCTATCCCCGGTCGTAATTAAATTAGCATGGCAAAATGGTCCGCGTGCTAAATGATTGTGTAACGACGCGAACGTGAACACGCGAGAAACTCTTTGCAAACGACACGACAAAATTGCTTTCCACTCTCCGCTAGACGTTAATTTATTATTAAGTATCTCACTCATTCTCTCTTTCTCTCTCTCTTTTTGTCTCTATCTATCTATCTATCTCTAACTCTCTTTTAAACACAGGAATATCTTTCGTCAAATCGTAAATCGTCAGTTTTATATGCGACGAAACGCAACTATACTCATTTAACACAATTATATCGTTACCAAGAAATATATTAATAAATTGTATTTATTATTCGATTAATATTTATAATATTTAAAAATAAAAATATATTAATTTAATTCGATTGGTTAATTTTAGAAATAATCATATTCTCTCTTATATTTGATAATAATAATCATCGATGTTTCTTTTTCGTAGCACGAAATATACAACAAATTCTATTTTATCATTGTTCGATTAATATTTATAATATTTAAAAATAAAAATATATTCATTTAATTCGATTGGTTAATTTTAGAAATAATTTTATTTTCTCTTATATTTGATAATAATAATCATCGATGTTTCTTTTTCGTAACACGAAATATACAACAAATTCTATTTTATCATTGTTTGATTAATATTTATAATATTTAAAAATAAAAATATATTAATTTAATTCGATTGGTTAATTTTAGAAATAATTTTATTTTCTCTTATATTTGATAATAATAATCATCGATGTTTCTTTTTCGTAGCACGAAATATACGACAAATTCTATTTTATCATTGTTCGATTAATATTTATAATATTTAAAAATAAGAATTTATTAATTTAGTTCGATTGGTTGATTAGAAATAATATTTTATTCTCTCTTATATTTGATAATAATAATCATCGATGTTTCTTTTTCGTAGAAGTGACCTGTCGATCTTCGTCAATTTGCACGTTGAAAATTGTCAATTGATTCGTAGAAAAGCTTTCTCTCTCTCTCTCTTTCTATCACACACAGTCTATCTCTTTTATTCAACCGAACAATATCGATTGTTACACACTTATACAGCTATACATCTTTATATATATACACATTTATCTATCTTTTGAATCAATCGCCTGGGGAATGAAGATTGATGGGTCGTTTCATACGAGTTCATAGAATGGGATGTAAATTGTTCGAAGTATTCATCGGTTGGACAAACTTAAATCGATATAATCCTATAGATCTTATCGAGTATTGTTAAATTAATTAGACAGAGATGAAAGTATAATGGAGATAAAGATATAAAAAAAAAAAACAAAACAAGAAACAAAAAACAAAATGGCAGAAAAGGGACAAAAAGTGAGAAAGAAGAAATAATCAAATAAAATATAAAAGTTTATAAACGCGCACGTGCACGATTGTTCTTAACGAGGAAAAAAATATCATCGAAAATAATGAAAAAGAGAAAAAGAAGAAAAAGAAGAAAAAGAAAGAAAAAAAAGAAAAAGAAAATGAAACAAAATATAAAATATATAGATCGATTAAATGTAACGTCTGGTTTATGGTTGTTGCACACACCTAGATTCGATTTAGAAAGAGCCATTAATGTTCATTCGCATCGTTCGACGAGTGCATTCCTATTATGGTGAATGACGGTGAATGCAAGCGATGCATTTAAACAGGAGCCAGGCACAGGCACGAAAAGGCTTAGGCGACTATATTATCGGCGATTCCCTTTTGAGCCAATCATTTACGCTCGACTAAGTTTCTACGAGAGAAGGGAGAGAAGACTAGGTTTCGTGATAGATTAAATTGACAGTGCGCCCTGTCTTCGTTCCTACCATCTCTTCCTTTCTCTTTCTCTCTCTCTTTCAACCCCCTTCTCCCTTCCCCCACTCTCTCTCTTCGTTTCTATCTAAACGAAGTCGTTAGAGACGCGAGAATTTCTTGGAACGCTTTCAACGTTTCCATCACGGAGGTGTTCACGTATGTATGTAGGTATATAGTAATACTAGACAACTAGTATTTATCTATGTACAGTGAGTTACAAAAATATTTCGATAACCTTTCAAATGACTCATATAATTTTTCTTTTTAGGCCATAAAAAATGAAGCTTAATAATATGTACAATTCCGTACATTGTAATTATTTTCGTTTTTTTTCAATTATTCTTTGATCATATAATAATTGTACTGAACAGTTACGAAAATGGTTATAGTATATAATAATAGGAAAAAATAAAGAATTGATTTTATGAGTTTTTTTTTTTTTATACATTATACATGATTTAATATAAACAAAAAACATGTTATAATAAAAAAAATCAATTTGTTGATCATCTAGATCTATTTTATAATTACTCACGCTTATATACATGATATTTTATATCTAAGAAAAAATTATATAAGTATATTAAAGTTAAAAACTTATTGTTTGGTTTGACGAACAAACGAATAAAATGGGCTGGATAATGTTCGGAGTTAAATTTCAAGTTAACGAGCTTGGAAACACGATAAAAAGTGTAACTTTGCTACTGAAAAGAAAATAATGGTGTTCGAGTGTACGTGCGTGTACCTGTGCGTGAGCGTGAACGTATAAGAGGAGGAACAGAGAAATAGAAAGAAAAAGAAAGTAACAAAGTCACGGTGGCATTCGATGTTCAAACGCAAAACTACTACTTGCCGCCATTACCGTTTTATTCAACAGCGTAATATCAAGAACGTATTAACTCTTAACGATGTCCTTTACAATGGAAAATGCTTCGGAAAGGACTACTATGTTGCTTTGCGCGCCAGCTACGTTTAACAAGCCATAGTTAGCTACTACTTGCGACAAAAGAGAACCACTTGGGGCTGAGAGGTCTTTTTAAAAAAGATTAACTTTTACCTTTTTATTTTTTTCTTTCTTTCTTTCTTTCTTTCATTCTCTCTCTCTTTCTCTCTATTTCTTTTTTTCTTCCTTTGCTTACCTCTATACGATAATAATAGACGGGTTAAGAGACGTGTACAATTTTTTATATACAATAAAAATGATATCATATCATTTTTATTTTATATTCATATATTATTACTATGCGTTAATATATTTTTCATTAGGATGTTTGTTAGAATTTCAAAATATTTCACATTTTAATTATAATATGTATATATATAATGTCTTTTATTATATATATATTAATGTCTAGACTTCGAGTTATACGATTTGAATGAAAATTAGTTTCGAAAAATTAATGAATTTTATAATTAATCGATGAATTTGTGGATAATCCGATCTACTAATAATTTTCAAAAGAATTACCTTGTTATGCATAGACAATGATTCAACCTCTTTTCACAAGTATGCATTGAAACAATATTTTGTTGAATATAATCCATTTAATAGGCAGAACGTTTTTGTTATAATGAATGGAACGTGATCGAAAACATTTTTCATAGTATCACGTGACGAGCAATTCGAATGTACCTTTTCAACGATAACAGAAGCGAATATAGTCTCATCGTTCAATAATACACTAATTTAATCTTGTAAATCGTACACAAGCCATTGCTTCGGCATGAATGTATCGTTCGTTTTCGGTATTGATGAAATTACATTAGTACGGACGCTTTTGATCGATTCGTACGTAAATAATTCTCACATGCACACACACACACATATATATATATGTATACATTTTTTTGCACGTTGAGAAGAGTGATCGTTCAACGAAATAGAATTTCGAATTGGTACATATGTATATATATATATATATACTAGTAAATTCATCGGGTCGTTCATGGTCGTGTTGCATTGCGATAAAAAGAAGAGGCACATTTATATATATATATATACGAATGTTATACGTTGTTCATATAAAATACGTTTACACACACATGCACGCGCGTACAGCGGCAGCTCTTTCAAATGAAATCACTTTACGATGAATTGTTCTTTCTCAAACACTACCAAATTATCAATAGTTTCTGCTTCCGTTATTCGGTCACTCTCCCACCCTTTAATCGGCAACCCTTCTTTGTTCCTTTCGATCGAATCTAATCAAATTTAATCGTGTTCGCGCGAACAGCTTTCCCCAGGCTTTTGTTACGCCGATCGGAAGTTTCCTCTTCGTCCAATGATTCTGCTAATCAGAATCTACTACTACTAGATTTTATACGCCATTGTAATTATTGTGTAAGAGAGAAATAATCGTGAGATAGATAATAATCATTACTCGTATAAAATATTTTATAGATTCTTTTTTTTTGATGCAACAATTGTGTTAATGATCTATTCAAATATGACGGATTATATATTTGTAATGAATTAATGATCATAGTATCACAAATTAAAGTACACGAAATTCCCCCTTTTATTTCTATTTTTATTTCTCCACGTATATTTTAGAATAAATATGAGAAAGGTATTAATTAAGAAATGATTCGAATTCGTGAAAAAGGGAAAGTAGAAAAAAAGGCAAGATTTAAATGTATAAAGAAATAAATTAAAAATAAAAAGTGAATGAATTCGATAAGATTACCAATATCAAAGTGTATTACGCCACAACAAAAAGAATGATTATTTTCTTTCTTCATTCTTTCTTTTCTTTCCTTTTTTTTGATTGCGGAGAACAATAGCTCGACGTCGAACAAAAGACTTTGCTACCTGCTGCACCATCATCGCATAGGTAACTCTTGTGAAAAGTCTATTCAATAAACTCGGAATCGTCGTCGTTGTCGTCGATGGGGTGTACTGCTTCCGTTGAAGTCAAAAGAAAAGAGTCAAAAGGTCGGTAGGCGGGTTTACATCAATAAAATCTCGTTGCCAGCTCGTTTAATCGCTCCTCCTGCCATCAACTTTCTTCCTGATTTTCTATTGAAAATGAGATTGCAAAATAATGCTCGTCAGAGAGCGCAAAAGCGAAATTTTATTTTTTATTATTATGCTAATATTTTGTTGAAACCTTAATCTTAACGAGTTTATATGATTTATAAAAATTCAATTTTTCTTCATAACTGTGATAGCTAACGAGACGTTTCATTTGAATGTAACTCAGTTTTTAATTGTCTATATATATATATATGTGTGTGTGTGTGTATTGGTTAATTAGTTGTACAACATTTTCTTTTACAAATTGGCTGTATAAGCTTTGACATATCGTAATGCATAAAATTGAATAAAAATTTAATTCTTATATATATATACATGTCAGTTTTATAAATATAAATTTACACATTAAAATTTTAGTTGAATTCTTTTTTTTTTCAGAACAGTATTAATATTTCCATATAAAAAAAGATATTATCCGGATAGACGTTTATACGATTTTATTCGATAATTTATTTAGTAGCACTGCATTTAATAGCAGGATATATATTTTCACTTACCTTAGATAGTTTTTTTACTTTTTAATTTCCTGACCACTTTATCGGTCCATTAATATAATCAATTCTATCTGAGACGATTATTTCCGATAGTATATTTCATTTTTATTTCTCTCTTTTTACATTATTCGTATTAAATATATATATATGTAAGTACTTATTGTACACACACACACATTTATCTATCTATAATGTATATATATATAAGAAGTTTTTTAATTTCCTTAACAATCGAAGCGTGGAGATTATTTGTAACGCGAATTACAAATGTGTAACATTTTTTTTTTTTCACTTTATTCCAAAGGGATATTCATTCGATGGAGAATAATATAAAACGTTTTGCGATCGTTTAGAGGATTACTCAGCGGGGTAGTATCGTTCTTCTCTTTTTTTTATAGAAAAAAAAAAAAGAAAAATTAACGCAACGAGCATCGAAGGTATTCAAAAGAAAGGGGATTTAAACGATGAAAAATTCTTCGTGCAAAATGGCTGCCGGATTTCAGAAACGATATCATTCTTTTTACTCATTCCTTCGAATCCTATGCGTTTTCCTCTCTTGTTCCACCTTCGACCTTTTACATTCCATACGTGCCAACGAGAGAAAAAAAGACAGACAGAAAATGAGCAAGAGAGAGAGAGAAAGGGAAAGAGAAAGAGAGAAAAAATTTCTACAGAGCGTTACAATTAATGCACCGTGTAAAACTGGGTCGTCGTACCAGTAATTGCATTGGGGGGTTTTCCATTTTATTTCTTTTTCTCTCTGACACCTACATATATACAAACGTATACTTCTCCATTCTATTTCTTTCTTTCTTTCAAACACACACACACACAAACAACTTTGTTCTTGTTTGTAATTCTCTTTTTACATATATACACACATACACAGAGATTCTCATTGGTTATATTCCTCTTCTTACATACACATATACACATTTATATATAAACATATATACAAACGCGTATAGAAACACATACCTACACATTCTCGATTGTAGTTTTTCCGTCTCTCTCTCTCTCTCTCTCTCCCACATTCCTACTTCGAAACTTCATCGAGTATCTCGTTTTTTCTTCGGGCTTCTTTCCAACATCGTAACCATTTTTCTCAAACCCCGTTTTTCTCACCACCACCACCACCACCACCACCCTCCTCCGCCATCACCCCGCTCGTATTTTCTTCTCCTCCCCCCAGTCTTTTTCGTTCTATTCTCTTTTTACATTCGGTAGAGAGACACACCGAGTGCCGTTAGTTCCAACCCCCTGCTGATCGATATTCCCCCGTTTCGCGAAGAACACTTCAACTCGTTGCTCCGTAATCTTTACAAAAGTCCTTGCCGTCGTAGTAATACTCGTGACAGGGCCCTCTTCTCTCTCTTTTGTTTCCTCACTCTTTTTATCTGATTATGCACATTGAATTCCTTTCTCCTCGTTAATTTCCACTCTTTACGACGTGTTTTTAACCTTTTCTTTCCTCTTTTAATTATCGTTATACGATCCTTTTCTCTTTTTTACAACGAAAATCTTCAAACGAACGAACGAACGATTGATTAATTAATCCAAAAACAAAAAAACAAACAAGAAAGAACAATACTAATCTATCGAAGCGATTAGAACGATGTGAAATAAAACAAAACATCTGATACTTTTAACATATTTTTATTCACACGAGTTTATAATGTAGAAAAAATATCGATTAGATTTCTTTAGCGTTGAAAAATTATTCCGTTTCTCGATCACTCTTCGAGCAATTTATTTAATTAAATGAAATAAAACGAATATATAAAATAATAATATATTAATTTCTATAGAATTCAATTCGAGCTAATATAAACTGTCCGATTATTATCTCTACGTGTACGTGAGAATTATAAAGAAAACACCTATTATTACGGCGGTTAAAATTTTGTCTTTTTTCTTTTGCAAAAATAATTACAATAATCTTAGCGAACAAGATTTTATCCGAAAGATTAGAGATCACTTTTCCTTTTTCACAGAGGAGGTTGAAAAGATTGTAGAAAAAAAAGGGCTGGAGAAACAAGGGAAAAAAGTAACGAAGGTTTTTATCGCGATGGTTACGAACGCTGAGCTCGAGTTACGCCCACCGATAAAGAGAGAAAGAGAGTGGGATTAAAGGAAAGAAATAATTATCGCAAATTATACCGAGTCATCTTTATAAGATAATAATAATAATAATAATAATAATAAGAAAAAAAATAAAGTAAAAACAAATAGGTTGAGGATGAACGTAACTATAGCGGAAAGATAGATAGGTATGTTCTTCATATCTATGGGAATGGCGTTTTTACGAGGATGAAGGAGAAAAGAAAGATTCGTCGAAGCGACGAAATTGGATTTCATGGCTGGACGAACGTCCCTTTCGCGGCTCGGTAAGCAACACCTGGCGACGTTCGTTTCGACGATAACGATAAACCCAAGAAGGGCAAGTTTCTTCCATAAGGAATTTCAAAATCGCTCGGGGAGAATTCGTGTATCGATTGACGATGCCTCCTATCGAGAGAGAGAGAGAAAGAAATATATAGGGTGTTCCAGATTTGAACCTAATGTAAAACAAACCCTGTCAACATGTTTGATAGGTCATTTTGGAGATACTTTTGTTGTAAATTAGTGTAAAACTTGTTTCAAATAAATGATTATTATTTAAAAGTTAGGTAATTTCAATGTAATATCTGATAATCCATGGTTTATGTTATTCATTTATTTTTCACGCTTCAAAAACTCTGACGAATCGCGACCCATGGGATTTATACAAAAGTTTTTGCTTTCATTGATTTCTCAAAAATCATATTTCCACGGTTTCAATTGTGGAAGATTTTGTGTACAGAATGTTACCCTGTTTCACGAGTAAAAATAAGAGAAAAATATGTTTAATTAAAAAGTTTGAACAAAAATATGAATTTACATTGGGGATTGGTATTTGTTCGATATAATATGAAATAAAGATTAATGATATTTATATAGGTTAGTTATGTTTCAAACTTTCATTCGCTTTTATAATTGAAAAGAGAATCCTTGTCGATATTTTAATTTAGTGACTGGAATATTTCCGTTAGTAAAAAATCGTGAATGAAATGTATATTTAAATATTAACAATCGGAGAATATTCGTAGAGGAATTGTTGATATACAAACGTATAATTTTCTAATATTTACAGTAGTTAATACATCTACCATATTACAACATTCTTCTTTACAACTGGATTTCAAATAGTAAACGTAGCTAGTGCAAATAAATTTAATTAAATATTACGGATCTGTTCTTATAATATTTTACGCGTCGGTAATTATGGTTATAATTGGATAAAGTTCAAAAAAAGAAAAAAAGAAACAAAGAAAAAGAAAAAAACGTAATTTTATACAATTTACTTTTAAAAATAAAAATAATGATAATACGAAATAAATGTTTACTTATTGTTACTTCATTGTCATAATTATCGAGATCATCGTATGTATTAGGAATGATAATTAAAAAGACATCTAATTAATTGTTATACTTAATATTACATCGACTAAAAAGGAATCGTTTTTTTCCTCTAATCTTTGAAAACGAACAACTATTTATTTTTCTTTCGTTTTCATTCGCAGTAAAATGTTTACATTTTTATATTAAAACAATATGAGGACACCCTGTAGGTATTTATATATGTAAGAGTAGCTATGTATATTATATTTGGAAAGAGGTCTCCACCTCGATTTTCGATATTTTACAATACCAGAGATATTCCTTGGTGAAGGTTTTCCCGAAATATTATTTGCATCCTTTTCGATTTTCTACTCTTGAGCTTTTATTCTTTTCATCCCCATACACACTATTTTCTTTCTCTCTCTTGCTACATCTTTTCCAGCATTTGTACATACGAAGAGAGAGAGAGAGAGAGAGAAAGAGAGGAAAGAGGTGGGATCAAACCAATCTGCTTTGAAAATCTTCAAAGGAAATCCTGTAAAAGTGAACACTCTACCGAGACACTCAACAAAGTCAAATTGAAATCTTCCAAGTAGATTTAATAAAACCAAGACGATTGTAAATTCTTGTCTTGTAATTGTATATAACTTGGTTTACAATTTTACAATATCCAGATTCCAGAAAATATAGCAATGAGAAGTGATGTTGTGTGCGTAATGAAAAGTGTATTGATGGAAATCCATTATATAATTGAACAACTTTTCATGATAATAAAATTTGAAAAATTCTATAATAATAATCGTCGTTGGTATATTGTGAAAGTTCAAAGGTAGAATGATGACTACAGTCATCGTCGTTAATAATGAAAAAGTTAAACGAATAAGTATTGCAAATAACGAAAATTGATAGAAAATATTTATTTAACTTTTTTTAATTTGATCTTAAATTGATTTAATTAATTTTAAAATAAAACTAAACCCTAATAAGTTTTACTCTTACTTCGAGAAACTACACTTATATCAGATTTGAATATTTTTATGTGCTACACGTGAAATATTATTAATTAAATATATATTATTTCCACATACACTTTATACAAAATACCATTGGCATCTTTGTTTATGGAAGATAATAAAAAAACCATATGATTTTTATACATATATTTTTTTACCGAAAATATTCAAATGAAAGATACATTATCGTTAAATTCGTTTTGACGATCGTAGTTATAATATACGAAACGAAAAGAATTTAGGAAATTTATTGTGGTTATGGTAAATAAATAGAAAATGCCGGTTAATCGTTATAGGAAAGGGTCGATATTGCTCAACAAATATTAGTTACATTTACAAAGCTTCGATTGAAAGAAATGTTTTTTTTTTCAAATACTACTAACTAAATCAACATCTGGTACTAACTACTAACTCAGAAACATGTTTCTTTCTTTTTTATACCAATTATTTAATACTGGGCGAGCAAATTTTTACGAACACGAGAGTTCTGCTATAAAATTAAACTTTAGTCTTTAAACATCGATGAAATTCGTTCGAATATAAAAAACTTCGTGTTATTTTATCAAATATAACAAGTTTGCTTGTAAAAAGACACAGGAATGATAAAAGAAAGGTCTTTAAAAAAAAAAAAGGTCTGTACTTATTGTGATAACTTGAATCAACGAACCATGAATGTAAGATAAATGTTCGTTTTTGAGAGAGTCAATTTGTTACAGACAGTACTACGCAGAATAAAATTCTTAAATTCTTTTCTTTTTTCTTTCTCTGCTTTTCTTGCTTTTTCTTTCCACTCTCTTAATCTGTTTTTCCTTTTCGTTATTTTTTCAGTCTTATTTTTTATTTTCTTTTTTCAACGACGATCGATGCCACTCGTGAAATCGAGGAGTGTGAAAATATGGAAAAGGAGAGGTCGCATATTTTATCGAGCTTTAGCTTCGTTCTCTTTAAAAATGCCAGCACGAACTATCGATAACTCATTTATCGCTGTTTTAAGAAACCCCCTTGAGAATCTTTAATACACTTGGATAGTCGTCGTCGTCGTCGTCGTGTTACCTAACTCGGTGTGTCCTTCTTGATGGATCGTTCTTACGTTAGAATATATATATATATAGGGTGTACCCCATGCACTAACTTTATCATTTGAAATATTTCCTTCATTTCTGATTTTATGACCAAAAAAAGCGGGTTCTCTGGAACGAAGATATACTGTTTGCAAAAAGTCATGTGCTAAGGACGAAAATAATTTTCCCTATTTGAAGTCATTTTTATTTTCCAAATGAGATTTAAAGGTCGTAAAAAAAGAAAGAAAGAAAAAGAAGAATATTCGACGATATTTTCTACGTGAATTAATTTCTCGTGTTATTTTAAATAAAAAAAAAAAAGTATAATTACAAGAAAATATGATTGTATACGAGATATGTTATAATAATTGTATTATATATAATAATGTATAAATTAATTAAACAATATATATATATAGGATGTTCGAACAAATTTTAATTTTGAGAATAAAAGATCGCGTCCCGAGGACATTTCATTATACACGTTTGAATGCATTTTAATGTCAGCTAGAATCTGCGAGGGAAATAAAATCGGTGATGCTTGAAGGCTTTGAGAAAAAAAAAAAACTGTCTCTTGGTAGAGGAACTTTTTTTTTCAACAAATTTATCGTTTAATGCTATTTAAATTTCATAAATAATATATCGAATTGTCGCGAGAAGTTAGTGTCGATTTACAAAATATATATATTAGGCATATATTCGATATATACATATTTTAATGACAAAATATATCATATAATATATAAAAATAGAAATAATTCCTTATAGAAAATGTTAATAAAATTGTTGAGAAAGTTCTGATCGAAAGAAAATAATATTGAATAACATTACAACCGAGGGAAATATATCAATGTCTATCTCTTTATAGACGGAACACCCTGTATACACAGAGTTTTAGAATATACAAAGTAGAAACGATTCATCACTATTTGTAGCTTTTTATTTATGTTATGATAGACATAACATTTTCGAAAGAGTACGTTGTTCTTCTTAAGGTATATCTAATTACCTTATCTACATGTATACACATACGTATATGTTATACATGTATTATAAGCACGAGAATATTCGTTCTTAGATCAGAGTGTACCGAATGGAATAGAAATTACGTTATACTTCGTAGAAAGTCGAGAACGTATAACACGACTATGACGTTTACGAGGATTTGGCTAACATATTTAAATGTAAATTCACGAGAAAATGAGAATAAGATCGAATGCGATCTCCAAAAGAAAGAGTGGTAACTTTATGCAATGGTTTTATATTTATGCAATTTTTACGAAGTAAGAACGGACACCGATGAATGATATATCTGGATTTTATCTATAAATGAATTTCTATGATACACACATACACACGCATAAACGTTCTTTTTTTTAAACACATATTCATTCCTCATTAACGTTATTTTCCATTTATTAATTATACGGCGTTTTATAATTTCCCGTACACACACGTTCTTTATTTTCTTTCACTTTATTTCTTTCTTTTTAGTGCCTCTCCACTTCTCGTCCTCTTCATTTTTGTTTAAAACAATGATAAACAATGCTGTCATTGAACGGAAATAAAATGGGAAATGAAACGATTGATCAAACATACATTTTTTTCTCTCTCTCTTTTTCCGTTTCTGTTTGCCAGAATATTTCTATGACGATTCGTTTTATTTCTCTTTAATCTTTTATGTATATTTTATATACAAATATATATATCTCATAAAGGAGGAGAAAATTTCATCGTAGTCGTTACGGTTCCTTGACTTTTCACGCTCGATTCTTTTCTTATGCTGTTAATACGAAAAATTTGTTGGGGGAGGGAAGGAAGGGGGGTAAGTCTAGCTCAGCAAACTCCAAGATGGTGATATTTGTCAAGCTCTAGCAAAAGACGTCGTCTTTTTATATTTGAAAAAGAGAGAAATAACGAGAGAATGAGAATAAGAGAGTGACGGAGTGAGAGAAAGAGAAAGAGAGAGACAGACAGAGAGAAAATGTCGGAGAAAGTAGGAACTGCACTTAAGCTCATAAGGTTTCATTATGCTCTATCCTTTTTCAACGTATCCTTGTAAGTGTTAAAAAAAAAAAGAAAAAAGATTATGTTTAAACCTACTCTCTCACTTTCTTTCTCTCTCTCTTTCTTTCTTACACACATATACACTTTTTTCATCTTTCGAAAGATGGATAGACCACTTTCCTCTAACCGTCCACCTGGAACCATCCCGTTTTCACCACGAGAAACGCGAAAGAGGGTTTTTCAAGATCTAAAACGTCAGCGAAATTTTCTTCGTCACGTGGTGGCTCCTACAAAAATAAGCACTTTCCTCTTTATTTCTTTATTTCTATTTCTTTCTATTTAATCGTTTAAATCTTTCTCGATCTCTCATCTCCAGTACGGAAAAATAATCCGAAAAGGGAAATAGAATTTTTTCCAAGGAACTTGAAAACTGTTAAGATTATTTATATTGATATTATATAAATAAGAAGAAATGTATTTCTGTGGAGTGAGTAAAACAAAAAAATATCAAATCAGGATTTTTAATTTATCCGAACAAATGCAATATGTTTGGAAAAATGAATTATTCGACAGTTTATAAACATAAATAATAAATTAAACTTATAGCTTATAATGTATGTTACCCTCCTATATGCAATACTTTATTCAAATTATTACAATTATTAAAATTAATAAAAAAAACCATAAGCAAACGACAATAAATATAAAATATATTAACTTGTTAATCCTGTTCTTATCAAAATTTGACTTATACTTCTTCAGTATGGAAAAATAATCCGAAAAGGGAAATAGAATTTTTTCCAAGGAACTTAAAAACTGTTTAGATTATTTATATTGATATTATATAATATATAAGAAGAAATGTATTTCTATGGAGTGAGTAAAACAAAAAAATATTAAATCAGGATTTTTAATTTATCCGAACAAATGCAATATGTTTGGAAAAATGAATTATTCGACAGTTTATAAACATAAATAATAAATTAAACTTATAGCTTATAATGTATGTTACCCTCCTATATGCAATAGTTTATTCAAATTATTTCAATTATTAAAATTAATAAAAAAAACCATAAGCAAACGACAATAAATATAAAATATATTAACTTGTTAATCCTGTTCTTATGAAAATTTGACTTATACTTCTTTGTTCGTTTATACCAAATATATATATTATTATTATTATTATTGTATTATTCGAACACTTCCGTTACTGATCAAAGAAGACAGGATTTACTTTGAAAGAGAGATCCAAGAGAAATAAGAAAATGAAAGGAAGATGCAGGAGAGTACCAAGGAACAAAAGGTTTGGATTAGAGCGGAAGGAGAAACGAGAGCGAAGGATCAGGATATGTCTTGGGTCACGAGCTTCTCTCTCTCTCTCTTTCTCTTTCTCTTTCTTTTCTTTCTCTTTCCTTTTGCTTGTCCTTTCTTCCTTCTTTTTCTATCCTTTTGTTGTTCTGTGCGATTACTGTGCCGAGATAGCTCGCTTTAACTGACTGAGCCAAGAACCAACGAAGAGATAAACAGAGAGAGAGTGAGAGAGACAGAGAATAAAAGAGATGTAGCCGTACAAAGGGGGGGAAAGAGAGAGAGAGAGCACGAAAAAGAGAAAGAAAGAGTCATGGGTGGTCCATCAGACTTCTCATATTCTAAGCGAAGCTGGTCGAGTCAGGATTAAACGAGATCGACGATATTCGAACTCACGAGAGGTGAATAATATCTACATATATATATAGGTATAGTATATATGTGTGTATGCATGGATATATATAGAGTGAATCGATAATTAACCGTTCACTGAAATAATTATTCAACACTAAATCTACTAAACGCGGTCAATTTGATCGTAATTCGAGTAATTCGTAAAAATGTAGTTATTTGTAGTTATTGTAGTTATCTGTAATTTGTACAAAATGTAATAAAAACGCATCAAATTTATATGAATCATTTTGAAATAAAATTCTTCACTATGTATCCTAATTTCAGTGAACAAAAATCGTTTAACAAACCATCCGAACCAACTAGCATTGCAAATAATTTGTTTGATTACATTTATTTAGTACTTAGACTAAAAAGTTTCTATTCTTCTGACTTAGAAATAAGATTTGTCGCTAATTAATAATTTTGTTATGCTAATAGAGTGATATATGTTTACATTTATCATTGTAATGTATCGTGTTCGTGTTAATGTATCACGTTAGTAAAAATTACTTATAATTCTCAGCTGAGAATTGATTGTATATTCCTCTAGTAAAATAAAAAAAAAACAAAAAAAAACTATCCAATTGGGTAAAATCTTATTCTATATTTAATGTAAGATAAATGTTTTTTTTTGCTCACGGTAGGAATAGGTATACACGAAATGTGTTGGTAGGTTTAATTAGTAATTTAAAAATTATCTTGAAATTTAAGCAGGCACAAATTGTTAATAATCATTTTTCGATCTTCTTTCCTTTTTATTTTCCATTAGTTATATTTTTTCTTCCAATTTATCTGACGCGAAACATTTATATTTAAAATACATTTTTTGTTGAAAATATGATTAAAAAAGTATTAAATCGTCTGACAGATATTAAGAAGGTATTTAAACGGAAGATTGAAATCTTCCTTTTCAACGCGAGATTAAAAAGAAACAAACTTCCGATTGAATTATCGATCGAGTATAAAAGTCGTAGGAAAATGTATTTCCAAGTCACTGATTTGATTTTCATTTCTGTTAATTCGATCTTCCCTTTTTCAGACAATGATTAATTAAAAATAAATGAATTTAAGAACGTATTAAACATTCTGTTCGCTTTAACGTAATTAAGATTTTGAACAGATAATTTTAACCGAATTTGTTA
The DNA here is from genome assembly GCF_010416935.1 of Polistes fuscatus. Lineage (NCBI taxonomy): Eukaryota > Metazoa > Arthropoda > Insecta > Hymenoptera > Vespidae > Polistes > Polistes fuscatus. The sequence goes on along the minus strand of NW_025113162.1, from coordinate 2,542,618 downwards.
ATTTGTTAATGATTACATTGAGTGTGAAAAATTCGAAATTTAAAGAAATTTATTATTCTGTTATATCCTAAATTTATAATAATCATGAAAGAAATTGTACCTGATTAATTTATGCTCTGTTTTCTCTATACAATTCTTCTGTTTGAATAGTGATGATATAAAAATCGTTGTTTATAATATTGGATTACTGCTTTTTACATCAACCTCACAGCTCAACTGTCAGAGACAGACTAAACGTAGGACAAAAAAGTCATGGTGTTCAAGACGAGATGTAAACATTTATAGAGAACAATGAATAAGAAAGCGCAAGAGCTAAGAAATGTATAATTGGAGACATGTAATAGTTCAATGTATGTATATACTGTGCAGTATTGAAAAATACGATTTTCTCTAACAATAAGAATGAGATTTCTAAGGAAAAAAATGTTACTTATCTTTTTTTGTGCTATATGGGAGGAATTTATCGTAAACGTACTGTTAGGAAAATCAAAAGTTAAATCTAAACGTAAATGCAAATAATAATTGGTCATAAAAAAGTGCCGTAATTTTGCACGAATTCATTTGTTATCGCAAATTTTTCCTTCGTATCAATAAAAATAGATATAGGAGATGATTATTCTACGAATCCCACGATCTCTCGTGGTTCACAGCATCACGAATTCCGATGAAAGGAAGCGAAATGTAAGCCGTATGCATAATAGTACGGGGATTCGGTGCGTTTAACACGAATGGTGTTCCGATTTTAATGCGATCAACGAAATCTGTATGTTGTACTAACACATGAAACATAATGTAGGTATACATATGCAGATACACGCATTATGTATATATATGAAAATATGTATATAGAGTATTACATGAACTTAATTCATCTATGCTTAGTGTACTAGCATGCGGGACATGCAAGAATCATAGCATTAATTTAATGGTTTACATTGTCGTATTATTTTGTAAATAAAATCATTAAAAAGTTTAACGCATGCGAATTTACGATTTACGTTAATACAGAACGATAATTAATTCGCGTCTAATTGATTTCCGGGGGGGGGGAGAAGAGCGGGAACAAAATAAAAGATAAATAATAATAAATATACGAAATGATATTTACGGAGATATTACGAATTTGGCTAAAAATAAAGAAAATCATTTTCAAAATAAATTTATACAAAATTCCTTTATCATTACATTAAAAAAAAAGATAATTTATTAATAAAACAAATTTATCGTCAAGATAAATAACTTTTATAATACATCCTGTATAAATATATATTCCAATCAATATAACTATACATTCTAGATAAATTACGCAAGAAATAATACGAACGCATCATCATCTTTAAAACACAAACTTGTTAACCGGAGTATAATATTATATAATAAAAGTTATAAATAAATAAAAGAAAAAAAAAGAAAAAATAACACAAAAATCGATGGTAGTAGTTTCGTTCGACCTTTCTCTTAGATTCGAGAATGACCCATGTATATTTTTATATTATACATTATTTTTTCAAAAAGGACAGTATAATAATGTTTTTAAATAAAAATGCTTGACTATAAAGTTGTAGTAAACACGTTGTAGAGAGTCACAGTTGCGGAAAGGATAAGAAAAGGGGAGCACGAAGCGGTTCTCGAAAAAGGAGCGACTGCTTGAGTAGATCGAAAGAAAGAGAAAGAAAGAAAGAGAGAGAGAGAGAGAGAGAGAGAGAGAGAGAGATAGGAGAGGTATCATTAGAGTAATGACGAACCACGGAAAGATTCCCGCGTGTTTCTTGCTTGAAACTTTTGCTTCTCTCTTCTTCTTTCTTTCTTTCTTTCTTTCTTTCTTTAAAGTTAGTTCTCGTTCTCAGTAAGAAATCGCTTTTCTATCTCTGTTAGTTTCTTTATCTATCCGTCCTTTATCTATCTATCCTCACATTTTCTCTCTATCCGTCCTTTTCTTTCTCGTGTTTTGCTACCGGAGTGCACAAGTTTGTCCTCTCCTGGCGTTATTACGCGTATAATGGTTCGCGTTGCAACCGGCAAAAAGGCTAATCGTTTGCGTCGGACCCTAAGCGTGCGTTTCGTTAGAATCCTTGACTTAAGGATGATTCTCCAGAGGTAAAGAAGAATCGAAACGATTTGTTTCCCTTCGAGGAACGACGACCGCCATCGAGGGATGTTTCTCTCTTTGTTTGTTTGTTTGTTTGTTTGTTTGCTTGTTTGTTTGTTTGCTTGCTTGCTTGCTTGTTTCTTTCTTTATCCGATTAACCCTTTGAATGACGTGGACGCATATATGCGTTTGGTAAAAGTTTTCAGCGTGGTCTATCGATGCATATACGTGTTTGTTAATATAAATGCAAATAATGTGACGTTTATTCGTGTATTGATTATTGTTTCGAATCTTGTCATATATCACAATTACATAAGAAATTAAAAACTTGAATTATTAATTATAATTTATTATTAGATGCGGCGTGTTAATAAAATAAATCAACAAAACACAAAAATACACTAGTAATAAACAAGTATTTCATTACTACAAAAATACTTCAGCTAAAAGTATTCACCACTCAAAGGGTTAACGAGAACAATTGTATTTATTATACACGCGAATTTTATTTATTGATTAAAACGATTCGGTTAGATTTTGAAAAATTTACCAAAAGTTTCTTCATTCTTTTGTTTTTTTTTTTTTTTTTTTTATAACAAAAGTATTGACCGTAATTTTAGTCGCCACTTATGCATCCACAGATGAACGCGAGGCAGGAATTCATTTATTTTAACTTTTAGAACTTTTGTATAATTTTATCGTTACAGTATTTGATCAATAGTTAACTTTATATAATATATTTAATATATAGATTTAGTTAATAATTATATTTAATATATCGTTGGGATGAGAAGTAATTTTATACATTTTATGTATTGATACTTTAATACGATTGTATACTTTAATAATTGCACAAGTTGATTTTATGTGCGAACATGAATATCAATATCTCATTAATTGGGTCTCAATAATTTGTTCATAATCATTCGATTACGTTAACAAATATTTTCTATCGTTGTTTCGTTTCCATCAGATTTTAGTTGAGTCAATTTTACGTCGATGAGAAACAAGAAGGGGAAAAAAGAAAAGTAAGAAAATAAGTAGAAATAAAAAATGGTCCATCATTATCTTCCAGTGGTTGGAATTTTGTGTAACAACATGAAACTTCTGCCCGAGAAGTTTCAGTATAATTTAGCGAGTTTTTAAATAAATTTTCTATCTTTCTACAACCCTCTCTCTCTTTCTCTCTTTTTTTTCTCGCACAACCCGTGCATTCTCGATCTCTGACCTCATTGGATCGACAACTTCTTTCTTTCTTCCTTTTTATACTTTTTTTTCTCTCTTTCCTTTCTTTTTTATATTTTTATTTTTATTTTCGTAACTCTCCCCAACTGTGTGTGTGTGTGAGTGAGAGGGAAAGAGAAAGAAAGGAAAACTCTGGCATTGTCCGCAACTTTTTCTCACGAAAGCTTAAAAACAATCGAGAGAGGATGCGAAAATTCGCAAGATATTTTTTCACATTGTTCTTTTTATAAATAAGTAGAAAAAGAGAGAAAATTAATTTATTTCCCCTCCCATCCCCCCTATTCACGAATTTATTAACGTAACTTTTTATCAACAATAGAAGAAGGTTTTTCAAATTGGAAATGTTACAAAATTCGAACAAGGTCGAATTTTTTTAATTAATGAGATCGTAACATCCCCCACCCCTACTCTCTCGGTTGTGTATTATAATAATAAGTTGATTTCAAATCAATAAATTAAACAAACAAATTAATAAACTTCTCAATTCCCCCACGTATTAAAATGGCATCTAACGTTTTACGTTAATTAGTATAATAGTTAAATACGTTGCGAACGTGTAACATCTCTCTCACCAAATGTTGTATACATAGAAATTAGACTTTACATCGGAACCGATTTTCTCGTAACATCCCCCTTATATAACAGTCAGTCCATGTCATCAACAGAACTCTCGTGTTAATGTTTACGACAGTGACGTAAGAGACGTCGAGCACGTGGGTAATGCACACAATATTATGCAAACACGCAACAGTATCTGCGAATATTTCTTTCCGTCTCTTATTAACAATTACAATTATAAACATTATTACAATGTATATAAAAAAACATTTTTCTATTATCCTCGAATCAATTTTTTTTTTTCCATAAATTTGTTAGATGTTTCTCTTTCTTTTTTTTTTTTTCTTCATATAAAATCTATTATTAACATTAGAAATCCTCTTCCCTGTTTTCTTCGTGCACTTAAAATAATAAATTTTAAATTGAAAAATGTTACTTTAACCAAAAACTCTGTCAAAAAATTATAATTTATAATTTATTTCAAATAAATTTCTTCTTCAATTGATATTTTTATAATTGAAAAAAGAAAAACAAAAATAAAAAAGAACAAAAAAAGAAAAGAAATAAGAAAATTGAAGATACAGAAAGAAAGAAATGATAGAAAAATGATCGATGAAAAAAAATTAATACTGAAAGTAGAAGTATATAAACTGGAACGTCTATGAAACGATATCTCTACTGCAAGGAGGAGCTTATAAACCGTTCGAAAGCGTTCACGATTGGAGTTGGAAACTCGTTGGAAGCTGAGGTATGCAAGCTTGGTTGCAATGAAAAGAGACAGAGATACATAGATACATAGATACATAGATAGATAGATAGAGATATATATATATATATAGAGAGAGAGAGAGAGAGATAGTGATATATATACATATACATATACATAAATATAATAGATGGATAGATAGAAATAGGTATATATATATGTACCACACGCACGCTTACATAAACTCGATAGGAGTTTAGCTACTCCGAAACTTCGTATGTCTCGGACGTATGAATTATTGCCCAGGGCATATAGAGGCAATACTGCACCTCTAAATGCCACCCTAACGTCTTTCTCTTTCTCTTTCTCTTTCTCTCTCTCTCTCTCTCTCTCTCTCTTTCTCTATTCCTATCTCGTAACTTTGCAATCTCCGTTTTCTCCTTCGTATTCTCCTACATTTTAGAGTATCGTTGAATCGTTTTCAGTGATAGTTCCAGCTCGAACGATAGGAAAAATAAACGATTGCTTATACGAGACATCTTTCTTAGGTTTTACTTCCCTCTTTCTCTCTTTCTCTTTCTCTCTCTCTCTCTCTCTCTCTCTTTTTCTCTATCTATGTATCTATTACATATATGTAGGATATGCATATATAGTATAAGTATAAATATAAATATAAATACGGAGACAACGCGTTTTATTTATATTTTCTCATTTGGAAATAAACTTCGATATATTATTGGAAATTATATGATTAGAAAAGTAATAGTTACTGTTGTTAATATTTATGGGCATTAAACGATGTAAGTAAAATTTATTAACGGCGAGAGAGATTTTAATTTGCATATATTTATTATCATTCGTATTTATATCCCCCGAATAATATATTCACTCTTGTGACTGAAATTATATTTTTAATAAAAAATAGTAAAAGGCTAAAACGACAAACTTTAATTTTAGAATTTTAGAAAAAGAAATGTTTATATCAAAGAAATTAATCGATATTCAACTAATACTAAATGAGAAGAATTTTTATGAATCCGACGAGATGTATATTATTATTTTATCAATTTTGTTTTACTTTTTGTTTTGTTTCTTTTTTTCGAGTTAATTGATTTGAAATATGAGAGGTTCGTATTTAATGGGGGGGACTCACCTTGATACTGGATACTGTGCTATCCTACCATGAGTTGGTAAGGTTACATTGCTGTTGGTTTTCGACCAGATCACGGAATTCTTGGCATCAGGTAGTCTTATTCTACCTACATAAGCTTCGCAAAATAGCCTTGCATCACCGCCCAAAGGAACCAATTGCGATGCCGGTTTGTAAGTGGGCAATGGTTTTCCCAAGTATCCAACTGGCTCCTCCCCTTAAAACAAATGAAAACAGAGACAAATAGAAACGTGTTTCGAAAATAACTAGGACTTATTTTGCTATTGAAATAACCAGAGAAAAGGGAAGAAATGTTTTACGGTAATTTGACTATTTTATTTGTTTAAATTAAAGAAATACGTTTAGAAGTAAGTAATTTGATATTTGATTTAATTTTATTACATCTTTAACTCTCTTCTTTCCTTCCTTCATTCCTTTCCTCTTTTTCCCTTCATTATCTTATTTATTTATTTAAACTATTATAGCGCATATCTATCTATTTAGATTTACTTTTATTACAATTTTGTATTTATTAATAGAAAAAAATACAATCAATTCTCTCAGTGAGAATTATAAATACGAAAGACGTTTAAACAAAATTTAATCTCATGTTAGTTCTTTTACTTTCAATTTTGCGAGCCCGGATTGTTATAAAAAGAAAAAACAAAATAGATTTTTTATCTTATTTCCTTACGCGAAATGTTTTACATTTTTCTTTTAAAATCTATGTATTCGACGATTAATACGAGATGTTATTATTCCTTATCCTTTCCATTACAAGTATACGTATACACGTTGTAATTTTATTCAGCAAGGATGTCCACACACATTTGTGATATTTCAGTTCGAAGAATAGACTCGTTCGTTCTAATAGAATTCTGATGCGATTAACTATTTAAAAAACCATCGAATCGATTTCTGAAATGCTTTTGAAAGGGCTTAATGCGGGAGAAACGGAATTTGCGATATATAATCCGGCGAAAGCGTTCAAGCGGAAATATGTGATCTTCGATTTGGTCGTGTTCGGAAGCAGGTAATGAAGAAAAAAAAATTTGAAAACGCGAGAGGGGAGTAAAAAGATAGATAGAAAGAGTGTGAATGAGAGAGAGAGAGAAAGAGAGAGAGAGAGAGAGAGAGAGAAACAAGAGATAAAAAGTATAGAAAGATTAAACGCATGTAAAATAGAAAACAGTAAATATCGTACGTGAAATTAATTTTTTTGTTCTAAATTCGTTTTTTGTTTGGAAAATATTGAAACAAGAAAGAAGTTATATCGATTGTTGTTCTCTTTAGAATATAATGCGCCGATAATTATAACAATAGATAAAGTCAAGAAAATGGAATTGTATATATATGATTTTTATTTTAGATGAAAATTATTTATATTATGAAATAAATCATAAGATATATTAATACGATTTTGTAGCTTTTAGTATACTGTCAAGTATGGCATATATGAAACAGTATGAAACAATTTTTATAAAGAAATATATGTATAAATATGTATATATATACAGTAGCAGCTTGATTTAACCACCGTGATAAAGAAACAAACGACAAACGTTCAATGGATAATCTAAACTAAGGTGGAATTTTTTAAAACACGTTTCTTGTATGCAAAATAAGATTGTCTTTTGCGGTATCTTCTTTTTATATATATATATAAAAAAACATAAATATGTATATTTATGAATATATTGTATTGGATATGTAAAATAGTATTTATATGGTTTTATATTGTTATCTGTGTGTATAGAGATTTTTATTGCTTTAATAATTGTTCATTTTAAAAGTGCTTTTATACGCAAACTTTTCCATCCATACTGAATTTTCTTTTCTGTTACGCGATTACAAATTATTCTAGATACCGTTGAACTAGATTTAAAATCGGTACACCAGTTTCCTTAAATAACTTATTTTTCCATTTCCCATCAGTATTTTCTTTCATTTTCTTACGGTAGATTCTTTTAAATTAAAATTGACAACAATTGATTTGAACGGAATTTGTGCCTGTATCTATTTTTCGTAATGCTTTAACATTTTATTTTTATCAAAAGTATAACTCCTTCTTATTGAGAACTCATTTCAATAACAATAGATACTATCAATTTGAAAATAAAATAGTATTGTAATTGAAAATAAAATAGTATTCAGGATAATAGTAATTGAAAATAAAGTAGTATTCAGGAACAAATATTTTGAATAAATATCCTCGACTCGATTCAAACATTATCAAACATTTAAAAAATATAAATATAAAAATTTAATTATATAATTATACAACAAATTATTTAAGTAGAAGATTAAAATAAAAAATGGATAATATGAATAACGAAACGTAAGAGATATTTTTTGCTTAATGAACTAGCTCTCGGAATAAACAACATTTCGTATTCGACAAACGTGAATTTCAAACAGCTTAGAAATACGACACGGTTTATTGGAATATTTGGTAGTGCACGTTTCGAAACTATTCGTGGCTAAATATCGGAATATTCGAGGGTGAACAGAGGGAGCCCATCACCGTGCACGAACTTTCGCGGTTTTAACAAAGATTAAATCAGTGCCATAGAATTCGGTATCGAATTTCTCAACGTAAGAGAAGATGCATGGATTAGATTATTGAAGTTAGAATTTCTCTCTCTCTCTCTCTCTTCTTCTTTCTCATAATTTTATGTAACATTTACATAAATCGGATTTTTAATTTTGAAAGAGATTAAATTACTTAATTAATAAACAAGCAACAAATTGATCATTGTTATTTACAGTTTATTTTCATTATTATCAGAATAACATTGAACAAAAGATTGTGCATAATTAAACGAAAAGAAATAAAAAAATTTAGTTAAAATTTTTCATTGTTTAATAATAACAACTATTATATAGGCAATAAAAAAACAACATAAAATCTGTTTGTTTCTTTTCTTCTTTTTATTCTTGTCTTTCTATTAATCGTAATAGAATTTAAGGATGCATTTTCTTAAAACGTGGCACGTGGCACGTGGCACTTGTAGTCACGCGTACATGAAACCCCTTGAGCGATGTTTAACCCTAAATGCTTGGTGCCAAGGCACGTGCACTCCTAGCTCTTTCAATTCACAAGAGACCACACGATTGCTCATTTTCTACTACGGTTCAAACATAACAAACACATGCGTATTCATTCACGAATGAAAGAATACTTCTGACGATTACTTCGTATTTTTTCTTTTTTTGTTTCTTTTTTATCCTTTGTTCTCTCTCCTATTAATTGTTCATAATTTTCGTTTAATTCACTTTCCATTTACAATTTAGAAACACTATATATATATAGATATTAACTCTTTGCACTTGAAAAGTAATTTTTAATCTTAAATATTATACGTCATTTACATGCATTCTTATATATGCGTCTTAGATGATAGTTTGAACTCGACATTAGTTGCAATAGGAATATTATTTTCAAAGTTACGGAACCCAATAAGCACGTAGAGGAGGATTGAAAAGTTCTGAGTCCAGCATGTGGAGAACTATAATAGAATTATACCTGTTATTAAGCTTATAAGTTGGGCAATGTTCAAAATAAAAATTACACACATGGAATATATAAAAATATTTTATATGTATTAAAGAGATGCAGTTTTCCTACGTGTAGGTAAAGTTACTAGAAAGTTCAGAATCTACTATGCAGAGGTGTGCACATTTTTGTCATAATTTTTGAAAAGCTGCGTCAAGATTTTTTCATATTTACATGGAACAAATGGAAGTAACACATATATGTAATAGAAATGTAATCTGTCTAATACATAGAGGAAGATTGAAAAGTTTTTAGTTCAGCATGTGTAGGGTGTTGTAATAAAATGATCTCTTATTTCAAAGTTTAATGTTTAACAAATGTCCTATTTTGAAGTATAAAGATATACATAAAAATTTCAAACATGAAATTGTGTATAAAATCATTTCAATATAGCTGAAAGAAATTCACCAAATATGCGGAAAATCGTCTCGAGAATTTAAACGAAGTTTACGTTTAATCTTATCGTTCGATTATTTTTCAAGAAGTTTATTTAAATTTGTATAATATATATATATATATATATTTTTCATTTAAAAAAAAATGTAAAAATAAGTTTAACAAATATTCAAGAAAAATACCGAAATTATATATACATATATAAAATAAATATAATAACAATTTATCGACATATACTTCGATCGAAAATTAAACACACATTCTACTCGCGTATACAGTCTTAGGAACAAGTAGAAGAGGTAACATGATAGAAAATCATCGAGGCGTTCTATCTAACGGGTAGGGTATAGAAACAACGAAGCAAAGTTGAAGAGCTTTTGACTCGATTATCGATCTTTGACACTCGTGTTACCTATATATATATATATATGTGTGTGTATGTGTGTGTGTGTTTGCACATATAGATTTTAGATAGACATTAAAGATACAAGTTCCATCCGATGTTTAATGAATGTGAGAATCGAACAGATGCAATCGTGCATGCACTACCTTCGTAGAAGTAAATCTATCGTAGTCAACTTCGAAATTAAAGAGAGAATACTTTCCACGAGAAAACACCCGTTACATCTTTTCGCATAGACTTTCAGTTCGGTCCTCATTAAATATAAATCACTACTTACGTTTATGCATGTCTATGTAAATGTATGTATACATATGTATGCATATATATAATACATACATGTATATACATGCACATATGCATGAAAGCATATATACATGTATATACGTAAAATCGATTTTCTAACGAATCAAAGTTTTATGAACTCAACGAGAGTTTGCTACTCGACGATATTCTCAAACGGGAGGAGTACTTAATTAAGAAATATTTTTTATGAGAATAAAAGAATAAAGAACGAGCGAGAGAGAGGGAAAAAAGAGAGAGTTTATAGCAAAGTTTAAAGTAAATTTTTTAGAAAAATTTCAAATTACGTTTCGTAGACATAGTATACTATATATATATATATATATATGTACATAACATTATTTTTTGTATTTTTATTTTCGTCAATCTTATTAATTTATAGATTAATTCGTAGTATTCAGAAATATTTTATATTAATTTTTGAACGTAAGATAAAATTAGTTAGACAGTGGATATAAACAAGTCAGTGAGTTTGGATTTATCCGAAAGAGTCTTTGACAATAATCTTGAGATTAGATTGTTCAAATTTCCATAAATAAACTTTTATTTTAAATCGAAAATATTATAATAAAAAAGAGAAAGACGAAGAAATAAGAAGAATAAGAAAGAGAAGTTATGCGTATAATTAGATAATTCTAATTAATTTTCTAGTTATCAAAATTCATCTTGAAATATCTTGAGATCTACGAAAACAAGGGAAATTTGAATCGAATGATATTTTGAAGATGATCTTGTTTCTTCTTCCTTCTATTTAAAGATAAATTTTAGCGACATTTAACTTTAACTTTTTCGAAAAATAAATTTGTGTGTCAAATGAATGGCGAAACGAGAGAAATAAAAAGAAAGAGAGAGAGAGAGAGAGAGAGAATGAATGAATGAATGATAAAAAAAAAACAGTAAAACAAAATTCCAACGGGAACAAGAAACAAAAAAAAATGAAAGTCACTCTAATGGGCTTTAGTCTCATGGGGTGAAGGAGGTTAGGGGTTGGTTATGTAAAGGCTTGCCCAACTTCGGCCTTCTCGTCGTCGTTGTTCCTATTCGTTTCACTAATTGCCACGAAAAAAGTTTATCCGCTTATCTACGCGTTATCTTTTCGCGAACAAACGACGATTTTTAACCCCTTTTTTATTCTTTTTTTTATTATTTTTTTGTCTACACTCCCCTTTATCACCCTCCACCTTCTTTTCTCATTATTTTATTTATTTATTCGTTTATATCTTTTTTTCTATAGTGACATATTTTTACGAATTTTTTACGTCTTCGTAAAAAGTTACAAATAATCTTTTGTCTTTTGCATAATGATTTTTGTATTATTAACATTATTATTTTTGTTAAAAGCAATTGTTAAAATTATTTTAGAATTTTTTTTTTAACGACGCGCATCCTTCCGTGTAAATTGAATTTCAATTATACAATGAAAATAAATTATTTTATACGACTAATCGTTTGAACGTTGGTGCATCAACATTGCATTACAACGACAATTATTTTGTTGGCGAATAAAAAACAAACGCGAGAAAGAATAAAGTATAAAAAAAAAGAGGAAAAAGAAGCAAAATTTATCTGAAAATTTGGAGTTACAAAAACACACACACACACGAGGTGTATTTAAATTCTAATTACGATTTAAATCAAAATGAAGATGGGTTACTTGGTTTGTTATACATATATATATATAAACCACTAAACGATTCATAATACAACGTAGGAGTAATAGTAGTTGTAGCAACATAACTCGACTATAATTTTGGTGACAATGACACAGTGCGATTAAGTTAACTTCATCGTTTTGCGAGTTCTTGCAAAAACGTACTTAGAAGATCTTTCTTCCCGTTCTCTCTTTATCTTTCTTTCTTTCCTTCCAGCGTAAATACGCAAGAAAATAATGGCTAGGGGAAGGAGGCTAATGCGGTAAACTTTTTAATGAGATTAACTCGGACTGCGTACTTCCAAGAAGTGATTTTCACCTCGTCGTGGTATGTCCACGAATTATTCTCCACTATTTTTCTCATAAACTCGTATTTATTTAGTTACTCGACTAGATTAACAATGTTATTTCCAAAAAAATAAAAAGGAAAAAAGATTAACGAAATAATTCACCGTTCAACATTCGATAAATCTCAAAATGATAGAATAAAAATCCTGATTGAAAAATGTTTTATTTGTTATAATTATAATTATCGATATTATAAAGATTATAATATATAATTTGTGTGAATAATGGAACAAAAGAGAAAAGAAAAAAGAAACCAAATTATTATTACATTTGTCGATTTTATTTCTTTGATTTGATTTTATTCTTCTACAGGGATTTAAATAAAAACGCGTAGTTCGTATATTCGGAATATTCGAAGATTTGTAAAAATGTCAAACGTGTTTTCCAATTTGAAAAAAGCAATTTTTTATATTGTCTCTTTTTTATTTGATTGTATATATCGATTCTTTCTTTTTTTTAATATTCTCTAGATGATTTATTTACGCTCGAAATTACATGAAAAAGATCATCATCGATCTTTGTGTGGAAATCCGTAGCTTTATCCCTTCAAAGGGCTTGAAACTCCGAACAGGAAGATAAAAGAACAAACTTTCGAAGAGATCCAATAAAGCCACCGAGGATTGATTCGATCCAGAAAGGAATCGAAGTACAGGATTTTTATCGAAAGAAAATCGAATATTCTCTATCTTTCATTTTCATTCGATCTTCACGAGAATGACACGATTTTTTCAATTTCAATTCGCATATTTCAATTTTTCTCTAAATATATCGACGCGTAAAGTACTATGATCATTTCTACGATTGTCGCTTAAAAAATATATATATATATAGATATAACTGCAATAAATTATTATTTCTTGCGTATACAAAAAAGAAAAAAAGAGTTTCCTCCGTTTATCTATTACTTCATTTTCACAAATGTATATTTAATGAGTTTTAATAAAAAAAAAAAAAGAAAACCTCATAGACAATTATGTTTCTTTTTTCGTTTTAATTTGTACCAATACATGGAAAAATAACAACATTATTTTATACATGCATGTTTATTCTATACAAGATTTGTGAACAAGATTTTATACGATTCTAAGATATTTATTCTATTTAAATGGATAAAAATGTATAGAATTCTAAGAAGAGAAAAAGAGAAAAAAAATAGAGAGAGAGAAAGAGAGTAGGAGAATACGATAGAAATTTGCGAGTACAATGGGGGAATAGAGTAGAATGGAAGAAAGATAAGAACGATCGAAAAGGTCGAGGTCGAGTGTGTCTGACCAGAGAAAACGTTCGCTATCTCTTTTGGTACTGCATGTTCCAGGTATTAAACCTTCGACTAAAGGATGAGTTACGGATGCAAAAAGATAGAGAAAAGAAAGAGAAGAAAAAGAAAATACACATATATATATATGTGCGTGTATATACGTATGCATGTACACGTGTACACGAAGTCGAAGAACGAAGTGATCGTGTTGGCAGCATTCGTTTCACCGATAACGTCAACCCTAGTTTTTCCTAGTAAAGATTAGATTACCGCAAGAAGACAGTTTAGCTTCATCTGAAAAGGTTTTATCTCATCTTTCTACAAACTAGATATTATATTGCTAATTTGCCCTAACTCGTCTTGAATCACGAGAAAACAAGATTATCGATTTACCACGAACATGATTCATAACGTCCTATCGATCTATTAGAAATATAAAAGTAAAACCAAGTTTTTTAACAATAATAAAATGATATTTATTTATGAATTAATAATATGTAAAATACTCAATTTATGTTACGCGTATGAGACTTGTTTTATTCATTATTATTTTATTATTACGAATCGTTTATTAACGATGATAATTATTAATGAATTGATTTAATTTAATGTCAAGTAAGGTAGTATATCAATGTATCTATAATTACGTAAAATGATTTATAACGAATTCTTTTTCTTCTATTCTTTTATCTTCCCGTCTGTTTCGAAATTTTTATTTTGAAATTCATTGTTTTTTTTCTTTCCTTTTTTCTTTTTTTTAAATTTAGAAAAATCGTTTAGATTTTACGTTACACACTGTAGATCACACGTAAACCGTGCACGTGTGTCTGGCTAAGAGAAATTGTTTCGTGATTTATCGCGTTCACGTGATATATTGTATTTCGCGCGAAATTTTCCATGACGTTTCTTCCAAAAGATCTTAATAACGTTTGAGAGGTTGGATGTGATTAATTGAATTGTTACAAGAATAACAAATAAAGTTTAACAGGTAAAAAGAATTTCAAGAATAACGAATAATTATTTGTGTTCAACTATTATGTGTTCGGTCAATTCTATTATAGAATTGTATTATAAATTTGTCTTTAAAATACGAATGTGTGATTCATGTACGTGCGTTAATTAACATTAGAACTCTAAAATAAATTTTGTTATTAAACATGTTATTGACATTAATAATTCATTTATCTTCATTATTCAAGCACATCGGCTTTTCACCGAATATTGTAAATATGCGGGGTGAGTCACGGAACGTGACGTTTCAAAATAATTTATAAAATATTATATACATTGTATTAGAAAATTTTTCTTGCATAATCAAGCTATATTAGGGGGTGGATGTAATGTTAAATAACATTTTTTTTCAACGTCATTTTTTTAATGAGATATCAAGTCATCGGTTTTTTTTTTTTAAATGGAATGCCTAATTTCTTTTTCTGAATTCTTATAAAGAATCAAATTCTGAATAAAAAATTATGATACTATTTGCAGCTTAAAATGAATAATTGCTGAGATATTCACAAATAAATTATTCGGCATTACATTGCTAATTCAACGGGTCTGTAATCACGATTTCGTTCCGAATTAATTTACAAATCGCGGAGATGTAAATTTAAAAAAATATGCATTCTCTATCCCAATAGAGAAAATTCCCATAGGATGCGTGAAACAGATCATCAACACCGATGGAGCTTGAATATCTTGTGTGACATAATTGGTTACCAAATCGTTGAACCTTATTTCAATAATGGTTCGTTAACGAGTCGAAAATATTTCACTTTTTTGTCAGAGACACAAAAACATTTTTCATATAATATATATTTTACGAGTTACTTTGAAACGTCACGCGTTCCGTGACTCCCCTTGCATATTTCCAAATGATTAATATTCATTTATTCGTATTTAATATTAAACGTGTAATAATATAAACAATCAATTAAACACGAATTGTATTTGTAATCATTATTACAAAAATATATTTTCTTTTGTATTGTTAAGTTATTCATTATTCTTTTTCCTTTTTTTCGTTTAAAATGTTGTTCTCTTTCATTACCACATTGATAATAACACCGCGACGAATAATTTCTTTTTATCGTATAGAAATTTCGCAAAATATGACGAAGCAAAGATTATTGTTATCACTTATAACAGACAGATATATACGAATGTATATACGTATGTATGGACAAAAAATTTTATCTGTTTGACCTACGCTCATGCGTTTTACTTAAAAAACGCGTTGTAAGCACGCCGAGATAAGCACAAAGCGTAGGAAATGCAATTAGCTTGGATGATATCGATTCCGCTTTAAGAACGCGCGATTCGTTTTCTTTCTCGACAATTTACGATGAGTTAGTATAAACGATTTAATTGAATCGTTCCCTACGTCTTTTCACTCTACTGATCAATTTATATATAGGCTATTCAAATCAATAATTAATATTATTATTAATATTTATAAATGTTACGTTGCGATTAAAGGAACGTAAACATCAAACGTATATATTCGAATTGATTATAAATTCCAATTGAAAATAAATTGGCAAATATCGTTGTAATAACATGTAAATTAAAACATATCAATAACTTTTATTAATTGCGATATCTATCAGCTATATATATTATTATTATTATTATTACGTATTAAACGAACGTTGAAAGCTGGTATAAAATATCTTGTCAACTTCAATGAGTAATAAAGTAACGAGCGTCGTTCAATTTATAATACATTTATAATACATACAAATTATTTTAATCTATTTCGACATTTATCGTAAGCCAAATAGAGAGAAAGAAATTTTACGCAAATTTACATTGAAATTTTGATATTGAATTTTTAAATTAATAGAAACAATTTTAAATAATAAAACAAATTTGTTACTCCCTAATATATATTAATATACAAAAGAATATCTAAACTTTCCAAAAACTATTTCTTATCAATTTAATTTAAAACTTATATATCAATGAATCCAATATAATTTATAATAATAATAATAATAATTAAATAATATAATCATATTTAATATTATATCTACCTAATGTACTCTTTCAATTAAAATGTGTATGTGTGCTTCGAGAAATACTGAAAACAATGTTTTCACCTCTCTCTCTCTCTCTCTATTTGTTTCATAGTACATCGAACGGTACACGTACGATCTCACGTATCTGTCTTTTTCGCACTCGTACGATATCACCAAGCAACAAACTGCAACACAGCAAATGCAACGAGCAGAGAGCAGCAGCAACAGGATGCACACATGAGCGTACGATTTGTACGTGCCAAGAGTTCGTTCGTTCTTTCAAACCAGCTGTGTGAGAGAGAATCCGTTGCAAGTCTCAGCTAGTACACGCTTTGGAAGGTGCGATTGTACTTCTTCCGCGACACGACCGGTTGCTTTGTAAAGTAACCTTCCGCACTCGAGGATGCCTTTTTAACGACGACCTACGTCGTCCAACGTCGTATATACACTTCTATTTTTCTTGTTTATATACTTATACGTTTGTATAAATATATACAGCGACTCCTGTTCAATTTGTTCATCTCATATTTCAATTGTTTATATAACACAATTGATTATATTATTTTCTTATTTAGAAGTTGCACCGACTGCATTGGCAGATCATTAGCTAGCACACACACAATTCTCAAATTTATATATTAATATTATATATATTTATTATATTTATTATATTTATTATATTTTTATAATATATTTTTTATAATATATATATATTTGAATTTATATTATATATATAGTTTTGTTAGAAATTTTCTTTATCGTAGCGTAGAAATTGTTTGTCCGAAATTGTAAGTCCGACTACTACAATTATCGAATCTTAAATTTCATTGAAAATTTATGAAACGAATAGAAATAAATTCGGAAAGTTCGAACGTTTTCAATAGCCGAGTTAAAATATATACTCGAAAATAAATGTGGGCGCAAGTATAATAAAATATTTAAACAATATTATAAATAATACAGCGAACAGATTGAGACGTGTTTTGAAACAAACGCCACGAAGTATTACAATTATATTTCTTTTTTGTAAATATTAAATTTCATGAAATAAATGATAAATGAACATTGTTAGACAAATATTTTTCGAACTTGCTATATATACTCGCATGTATTTATGTGTATCGGAAACTGGATGATCATTTTTTTAAGCTTTTCAAAACTTTTTCGATCTGCACGATGAAGTAGAAAAGAGGGATCGTAGATTTTGATAAGATAAGGAAAAAACCGATTAAGTTGTACCAACGTTATACATTTAGTAGAATTTTTGCTTTGTTCTTTTTTCTGCTGATGTATCCGATGATAAATAAAAATGATGTTGAAAGACCATATCAATGCTTTTAATCAGAAAAAAAAAAATAGAATATGAAAGAATAATTCTTTCGGAAATATGTACATTTACCTATAACTTTAGATTTATAATGCTAAAAATGATGATTATTCTAGGAATAGTAAATAGATTAATACGTCAATAGTATTATATTATTATATCAATGTGTGTAATACTAATTATAGAATAGTTTGAAACGAACGACAATTATAACGAACACTTACAGAATATTTTTTAATTCTTTCAATTTTATTTTTGCCTCGCTTCGATCATTTTCTCTTTCTCTCCAGATATAAGATAATTGAAAGAAAAGAAAAGGAAAGAATTATACGTCTGGTAGGTATATTATTAAATACGAATATTGGAAATAAATCAGCTCCGAAGCAGATAGGATTAACCTTTGTCTATTTATTCGTCTCATCAATGAGATATAAAGGCTTTTGAATGGACGAAATTTAATATACAATTTTGAAAGTTTATTAAATTCGAAAAGGTATTTTAAATTACACAATTGTTATTTTTAAAAAAAAGTTGATTAATAGGTAACTTAATTTAGTTTAACACATATTTTAAAAATTAAAATCATCTCGGACGAGCAAAGATATTTCAGTTAAATTAATTGATCATTTATATTTTTTGTACTTTAATTTTTTCCTTTGTGTCCCATATAGACGATATTTTATTTTTTTATTCACAGCAAAATTAATTTTAATCATTTATATTTTTTACGAATTTTCATTATCTCGTTTGTTTCACGCAGACAATATTTTTTATTTTGTAATATATGTATTATTTTTAGTATATATAAAATATATATATTTTTTAGTTAAAAAAAAAAAAAAGAAAAAAAAGAAAATTGTTAATAAAGGCAGTTAATTCAAATGAGTTTCGTCGAATTTGAACAAAGTAAACTTTCGAGAGATAAAGCATCGTATATATATTATATATAATATGTATGACAAGGATGTAAATAAAAGTACCGAGAAACGACAATCGAATCCTCTTCGTAGAAAGTGTTGTTTTATCGGAGGGAAAAGACTGAGGATACACAGCAAAGACCAGGATAAGCGAATGAACGAGCGAGTTCTCGATATGAATATTAAACATATCGCGAGTTTTCGTAACTACGTATCGAGAATGCTTCTTTCTCTCTCTCTCTCTCTCTCATACTACGCGTTATATTCTCCTTGATTTCCGTGAAAAATGATTTTCGAGGACGTGATTAAAAAAAGGAAGAAAAGAAAAAAGAAATTTATAAACAAAATAAAAATATAAAAAATATTTAGACGACGAAGACGACGATGACGAGGATCGAACGATTTCGTAGAAACCATAATCACGTTACAGCGGACAAGTTTCAACATCGTTAACACTAAATGTATTACACGACACCGTTCGTCGAATTAACAATTTATTCATTTCTTTTTTATTAAAATTCTCTATACAATGTATTTAATAATTAGTACAATATGACGACGATGATAATGATGACGATGATTAAACAACAAAAGATGACAAATTTCTCTGACGTATCTTTTCTAAATATTAATCCGTCAAGTTTATATTTTAACCCTTTGACTGCTATGAACGCATATATGCGTTTGTCAATATGAATGTAAAATAATGTAATATTGGTTTGCGTATTGATCATTGTTTTGAATCTTGTCCACATGAAAATGCATTTTAATATATAATATATGTAATAATTAATTATTAAATATAATTTATTATTATATAGAATCTGATTATAATATAATATTAATCAACGGGAAAAAACAGTCTAGTCACTAATAATAAATTATTCCATCTTTACAAAACACTTCAGTTAAAAGTATTCACCACTCGAAGGGTTAATCAAGTCATAACAAAAAATAAGGTTGATTTTATTCTGATTAAGAATAACGAAAAAGTGACGAACCGAAGTATACGAACGGAGAGAACGTTATATTATAAATATATATTACTTTTATCGAGAGTGGTAGAGCCGTTCGTAAAAGATAATGAATGCATTGTTATCGAGAGAGTGCATTCGTCGGTTTGTAGTACGAGAAACATACATCCAGGATAAACTAAACGCGACGCTTTCAAATCGCGTCCTGCTGGTAATTGGCTGATCGCAAAATTGCATTTAGATCGGGAACGATTATCGTTCGGCAATCGACATGGTGCAACAGGATCGACAGAGAAAGAGAGAGATGGAGAGAGAATAGGGTGTAGGGTGAAGGGGGAGGAGGGGTAGGGTCGATCATTTGTGAGCTTAATCGTGCTTGAAATTCCATCGCGATGTTGCTGGGATATGGGGCAGGGCAACAGCACGTTTATTATCGAATAGAACGATATCCAAGCTTCAAACAAATACCATAAATGATTTGAACCTTTCATTTCAATGCCAAACAACACTGTTATCGCAATATCACAGTATATCGCAAATTCCTTGTTATTTGTTCTATCTTATTATTCCTCATATTTTTTTTTTCTTTTAATTAATATCGCAGCAAACAAAGCGAACAAAATTTTTGTTCTTTTATGGGTAATTAAAAAAAATGATTAGCACGAGCAAGCAATCTTTGGATTGAGAAACATTATTTAAACGACGATCGAAATACGATGTGAATATTAATCGAATTAAATGTGAAAAAACAACAACGAATGTTATTTTATACAACCATTAAAAATATATTTAATCGAGAAAAAAAAACAAAAATTGTTTTTATATACGCAATATTCTAAAAAAAAAAAAAAAAAAAATAAACTATAGAACCAACGTACTACTTTTTTTTTTAATGCAAAATTATATTAATAATTCATAATAAAAGTTGGCTTCCATTTAAACGATGCACTACTCTTTCAAAAGATTACCGAAGATAAAATCAATAATTAATAATGCTTCATACGTGGTTTACCTTTTATAATGTCACGTGTGTGAACTGAATGGAAGGTGAAAGGTGAATAAAGATAAAAAAGGACAAGAAAAAAGGGTGAGAGAAAGAAAAGGTTGAAGATCCGCATAATACGTATATTATAATATATATGTATATATATATATACTTCGTGGTATGTAGGTATAACGTATAAAATAATAATCGCAAAGGCAAATGGCCGTTCTCCGAATGCGAGAAGTTGCGCACGAGAAGCGCATGTGGGAGCATTTTCCACGAAGCCCCCGTGTGTCAGTTACACCTACGTAAGGTCGCTGCGCTTCTACATGTATATATAAATACATATATGTGTGTGTGTATGTTTATGTGTATGGATAAATACGTAGCTTATATGACTATAGATACACCTAGTTATGACGTGAAGCGACCGGTAATGCCTGTTGCCCCGTGAAAACGTGCAACTCTCTGTCATTTGATACACCGGCTGCGCCTACACTATATCTCTCGATTATTATGATAGAGTAAGTGTGTGTGTGTGTGTGTGTGTATGTTAGTACGTAAATGATATTATATAGATAGAGAGCAAAAATTATTATAATAATTTTTTGTTCTTTTTATTAATTTAAATCATATTATATAAATCTGAAAACGTGTAAATTTGAGAAAAATATTACTAGTGTTAATCTTTATATAGATATTGTTATTTAAAACTATGTTTTAATAAATCTAATTATAAGATGAATAAAAATCGATAATTGTATGTAATATATATATATGTATGTATTATGAAATTTAAATGAGTGTGGGTTGTATTATGTGAGTATTGTATTAAAATTTTATCCTTTATCATTTTAATATATTCTATCATATTTGTAAAATCAAATTGTAAAGTAATTTAAAACGTATATTTTAATATGCTTTATATAATTCTTATAAAAAAAAAATAGTTCTATATTAGTAATTCTTTTTATATGAATGTTACATAAATGTGCATGCTTTAACAGTAAAAAAATAATAAAAATACCCTTGATAACGTTGTACTACGTGTCGTTAAATAAAATTTTTGTTAAGTTACATATCAAATGACGATTACAAGAAATACAATTTATCTCGAATATTTTAAATATCTCGAGAATAATGAATTAACGATAATGAAAAAGTATTATAGAAAAGAATTTTCTATAGAATATTATAGAATTCTATTTATTTATCTTTCTCAATCCCTTTACTTTTGTGTCTAATTTGAAATGTAAAATATATAGGTACCGCGATGTTATGAAAAAAATATTGTATAAGATTTACAAGTTTTGGACGATTGGAAAAATTAGAAAAAAAATAAGAGAAGGAAAAGGATACACAGAAAATGGGTATGGTCGCTTGCTTTGTTCGGTCATTTTCGTGCCGCGAGCAATTCCGATTTATTTTCTTTTTCCTCCTATTTCCCTTTTTTTTTTCACGTAACATCATTCCTCTCCGACGAACAAAAACTTTATATCTATATATCTCTTTCGGAGAGTTAAAAAGTCCGGAGGCTTTTAGTCGTATCAGAGATAGGCAAAAGTCTAATACTATGAAGCTGGACCAGTAACACGGCGGAAATTCATTTTTCCCTAGTACGAAAACGAGAGAGAGAGAGAGAAAGAGAAACATAAATAAAGAGGAAGAGAATAGATTTGTTTTTCTGTTATTTTTTTTTCATTCATGCGTTTCTTTTTCCATATACGTAATTTTGAATAATCGTGATCTCCATATTTGTTATGTATTCTTTCGATCAATGTTGATTTTTTATTTTTATTCATGAACAAAAAATAATCAGATAAATCTTCCATTCGTTTACTTACGTAACATAAGTTAGATAACGTTAAAAAGTATTTGTATATTGTTATTATTAATATTATAAATTTACTAATTTTTATTTGTTATCCGAGAGATGAAGTGAAGATTTATTAAAATAAAATATACCACTGTACTGTATAATACATCAAAATTCTTCAAAATAAAATACTATTAATTATTATCACAAAAATGTATTTGGAACAATTAAAAAAAACTATACTACTTAATAATACCTCTATTATCCAAATGAATTCTTTAATTAACTACGATTAAGGAATATACTCGATTATCGTTTTATTTCAATGACATAATTTAGGTGAACACTTTAAAAGATCGTCACAGCTTATCGGTCAATATTATATCCCCATGAAAATTTGTTCTATTCTATCTACTCTTTAATGATGTGTTCCTGATAATTTATTATAATGAATAATTAATTCAATGAGTAAAATTCTTAAAAGATAATTATGAAGAATAACATGTACAAGAAGAAAAAGATGATGATGATGATGATGATGGATATGAGGGTGAAGGGGTGTGGCAGGGGGGGGAATAAAAGAAGTGCTTACCAAGTACGGTGAGAGTGATGTCACCTTCCAAGATTGTCGTGTCGTTTCTCGCTTGACAGGAATAACGTCCAGCATCCGAGGGTCTAACATCTTGCGTGTAAATTGTTTGATTCGCGCTCTCCGGATAAAGGATAAAATAACTCTCACCACCTGGCCAAGGATAAGCTCTATTGTCTTTGAACCTGGAACATATATAATAAAATATTAAGATTTATTATTTTACATATTTAGATTTTCATGCGTATATATATACGCGCGTGTGTGTGTGTATGGTGTTTTTGAATTTAAATAATTTACTTGAAAATGAACAAAAAGAAATAATGTACTTTTCTATTATTTCGTTTCATTGAAATAATGAATCATAATTAAAGTATATTATTATTATTATATAAAATGAATACAATGGGGTCTAAGAAAGTTTCAAATTTTAAATTATAATTTATATTTAATAAATACAAATCGACCGAGAGAATAATTTTGTACTACTTAAAAAAATAAAATCAAAATTATTGTGTCAAAAATAAAAAAAAAATAAAAAAAACATAAAACAAAAAGATACAAATTGACAATAGTTCGCTTATTCGATAAAGATTTCTTTATACTAGTCTTCGAGTAAGACGACGAATGGTTAAGCATTGAATCGTCGAACGAATTTATGTTTTCTCGTAGACACCTAACATCTACGTGGAATAATGTAGAACGTAACTTGCGAGAAGAGAAACTTTCCGATAACGAGAGCGATGTCGAAGGCATTTCTCTTTTTCCGTTTTATCTATCTCTCTTCTTTTTTCCCCCTATCTTTCTTTCTTCTCGGTTAACGTAGCTTCGTTACGGTCGATTGTCAAAGTACGCGGAAAATGGGAAATGTCGAGTGAAAAAGGACGATGATATTGTGCAAGGATTCACCGTTATTGAACGAATAATAAAGTAAATATAAAAAGATAAAGAGAGAGAGAGAGAAAGGAAGATCGAATCTTGGTGAAAAGTTACTTTGAATTATTTAAAAGTTAGATAAATTAAACTAATATATATTGAATTATATTTCTTAATATATACATTAGCAAATATAATTTTGATGTAAATTGTATTATATTTCTGTATTCTATTGTAAGTAAAAATAATTTTTTGTTTCGCAAAAATGTTTACACGATATATTACATTATATTCATATATGTATACAAAAAATATATTATATAATTATATATATTAATTATATAAATTTTATTATATATAATATATATAATAAAAGATTATAGGAATGAAAGATCGACGTAAGTAGATGATAAATATTATCGAAAGTATGAGTAATATTGTTTTTTCAAATAAATTCTTAAAATCTGTTATATTAAATGATACAAAATTTTCTATTGAAAATATCTTACAATGGAATAATTTCGAATTTCTTTGGTAAAAGTTTGACGTGAACTAATGAACGTGGAATAGAGTGCTACGGAAGAGCATTGTCGACAATTTTAAACAAAAACGTCTTGATGCTTGTTTTCAATGTAAACGTGGTCATTTAAACTGTATGTTGCCTTTTGTGCTATTAATTAATAAAAAAAACAATTAATAAATATATACACATATATACGACATATATACGACACTGGGAGTGTGTGTGTGTGTGTGTGTGTGTGTGTGATTCTGAATGTAAAAATAAGTTGAAAGAAAGAAGTAACATTTTTTTAATTCGAAGTTTTAGTTTTCAAGAAAATTGTGTGCGAAAAAATTCAACATTTAAAGACCTTCTGTTATATCCTAAATTTATAATAATCATAAAAAAATCGTACCTGATTAATCTATGCTCTGTTCTCTATATAATTCCTTTGTTTGAATGGTGATGATATAAAAATCGTTGTTTATAATATTCAGTTACTATTGTTTACGTCATTATCACAGCTCCATTGCCAGAGACAGACTAAAGATAGGAAAATAAAGTCGCGGTGTTCGAGACAAAATGTAAACATTTACAGAGAACAATGAATACGAAAGCGCAAGCGCTAGGAAATGTTTTTAATTGATAAATAATAGAAGACATATGTAATTCAGTATATGCGTATTATGTAGAATTGAAATATACGATTTTCTTTAAAACGTTTATTTCAAATAAATTTGTTCAGAGAGAAAGAGAGAAGAATAAATAAAAGATAGATTTTTTAGTAGCTTGTTACAAACTTATAACAACGTATGTTAATGAAAATCTTATAACGTTCCAAATAAAAAAGTAAAATTAAAAAAAAAAATAGAATAATATATTTAATGTATTGTAATATATTTTATAAATTGTATTTAATGGAAGAAAAATTAATTGATACGAAGACACCGATACCATTAAATAATTTTAAATAATAAGGAACGTTTATATGATCAAAAATCAATTACGGAGGTAAAATGAAGGAAATGTGCGAGTAGATATACCCGTAGTTAGTATCGATTTTGCAATTTTCTAGTGAACAAATTCGATGCGATGCAATAGCAATAGAAGAGCGTATTTCTCGATCTCAATCAAACGTTAACGAGCGACCTATTCGTCGAAGGAAATTCGTAAGCCAAATTTATTGCACAAACCTGATGATGTGAAATGATTCTTGTTCTAATCGATTAATTATACTTCATTTTAAATTGAATTTTAACCCTTTAAATACTATGGGCGTATATATGCGTTCAACAAAAACAATCTCTCTGGACTAAGGACGCATATATGCGCTTATTCATTTTTTTTCAATCTACCACCACTTTAGCTCGAAATTCTTTTCTTTTCTTTCGTTTATTTTTATCCAAGTAATTCACATTAGCAATAAAATCATTCCGTTTCAATTGTTAGGCGTGTTCCGCGCTCCAAAGGGTTAATTTATATATATTATAATATAAAATATTATAAATATTAGGGTCAGCTATTTATTACGTGCTATTATTCAGTATCAACATAAATATATGTAAATAACAGTAAGTTTGTAATTAAGTTGAATACAAAAAAAAAAGAAAACAAGGACTACCATAAAAATTTAGTAACACGTCCGCCTAGACGAGATTTCTTATCGTCGTAGAGAATAATTTTTGTGAAATAAAATGAAATTCTGTTTGAAAACCTTTCTCTTTTTTATTTATATTTTTGAATAAAATAGAAATAGCAATAAAAAAAGCTATTATAACAGAACAAAGTCCTAATAAAAAGAGGAAGAAGAAGAAGAAGAAGAATAAAAAGTAATTACTTCGGCAGATGATAAAACGTAAAATTTCATATGGGGATCAACTCAGCACATATATATCATATAAATAAAATTATAGCAATATATTAAAATGAAATTCCTATGCAACTACTAACCCTCTATGTAAGAAAAAAAGACAAGGGGATTGTAAGGGAATAATAAGTAAAAAAAAAAAACGAAGGAGTACGTGAAAAACGAATAGGATGAATACTTTTCCTTCTTTCATATCCTTCTTCCCAAGGAAATCTTTTTTACGCTTGATTCCACGTGGATCAAAAGGATTCCCCGTTATCTGTCTCCTTTGCTCTTTCACTACTGATCTGCCTACGAGGATATCAGCTATCTCTTTCTAACGTAGTATGCTCGTTTCCCATCGAAAGAAGATAGAAGAAACCTTTTCTCGCGTCTACTTCTACGAATAAATCCGCTTTCTCCTGAACTCTTTTCTTCCCTTTTTCTTTTTCTTTTTACTCACACCATAACCAGGCTTTACCCCCACCCTCAACCCCTCGCTCTTAACTTCTTCCTCTTTTACTCACACCATAACCAACCCCATTTCTATTGCTATTTCTCTCTCTCTCTCTCTCTTTCCTTTTTTCTTTTGATTTCTTTCTTCTTACTCTCACCATAACAAACCTCCCCTACTCTCCCTTCATCCCTTTCTCTATCTCTCTCTCTCTCTCTCTCTCTCTCTCTCTCTCTTTCTCTCTTATCTATTTCCTTTCTATCAGACAACTTGCGGGCGAACCGATACACCGATTTACATCTCTCAACTCGGCTAGAAAGATTTCGACGAAGTGTGCTTTGTGCGAACATAACTTTGGCTCGATATAAAGCCTCCGATGATATCGGTTCTTTCCTTTAACTCTTCTCTTTTTCGCGACTATACTTAGAATTCTCTCCTCTTCTCTTCTCTCCTCTCCTCTCCTCCCTTTTCTCTTTCTCCTTCTCTTTTTCATTCTCATTCCTCTTTCTTTCTCTTCACCGTAAAATGGAGGACAATGGAAATCGTTCGATTATCGGGAAAGCTCAGATATTCTCTGCAATATTCTTCGATGGAAACGTCAAAAACGAAATCTTTAACTTTTTTTGTTTAAAATAATGTCAAATGGAAAAGAAAAGAGAAAAAAAATGAATTAGATCGAAGTAGAATTTGTTTTATGCGATATGTTTTTTTTTGAAGTTATACTTCTTTTGGCGCGTTGGGGAAAATGTAATGGGGAGTGATTTTGTTCCGAGCGTCTGGAAAAACGACACCATGAAGTTTGTCAGTATTTACGAAACGCGGCAAAGCGATTTCAAGTATCACGGCATGAAGTTGTCTTCTTTTCTTCTTCCCCTTTTTTTCTCAAGCGGGTCACCCATCCAAATATTAATCGTACGCAGCGCTGCTTTACTTAAATGATCGAAGCGAGAACTAATGCTGTAACCGCGCCATGGCTGTTAACGCGTGAAGTAATTCGATATATCTCTCTTATATTTAGTGTGGACTGATATTTTGATATTTTCTTTTTCTTTTTTTTATTCTTTTATATATATATAATAATTATTATTTTTTTTTTTAAGTTATTTTTTTTCTTTGAAGTTTTTTTTTGAAGTTATTTTTGAGGTTATTGAGGTTATATTCGTTTTGGTACTGCAAAGAAGTATAACTTCTTACGTGCGTACATAAGTACACACACCAGTTTTTTTTATTCTTTCTTATATATATATAATAATTATTATTTTTTTTTAAGTTATTTTTTTTCTTTGAAGTTTTTTTTTAAGTTATTTTTGAGGTTATTGAGGTTATATTCGTTTTGGTACTGCAAAGAAGTATAACTTCTAACGTGCGTACATAAGTACACACACCAGTTTTTTATTTTTATATACGCATATATTTATTCGTCGCCGATAATTACGCGACGATGGATTATTATAAGTCAAAAATATCGAAAACGATTTGATCTTTTTTTCGTTTATATATTATAAAATAAATCGTAAATTCGATTGTTTTTTTGCATTCGATAAATTTAATACTGTAATATATATTTTGATACTTTTTATTATTGGAGCATTTAATATTTTAATGAATAAAATATTAACTTTCGAAAAAGAGTTATTTTAAAGTTAAAGCCACTCTCATCGTTTGCAATGCATATTTTAAAATTATCTACTAACTCTCATGTCTCTTGGTGTGTTTGTGCATGCTTGAGAAAATCTACGCAGAAATAGTTATTCTCATGTGATCTTTAACAGAATCGACTTTGAATTATTCATTCGATTAGTAAAACTCCTTTAACAAATATGTAAATTACTTTCATTTTTTTAATATTTAACGTAACTGACACTTTAGTTACACTCTGCTTTATAAGTTTAATGTACACATGTGTATACATAAGTACTTTTTTCAAGTTTCAATACTTTACTTTAGTTAATAATAAAAGAAACAAAAGAATTTTTATATTATTCAAATGAATGTTAATATTCAAATTAATGTTGTATTGAATATATAGCATAATTCATATTACGTAAAACGCATACATTTTTATTTCGTTGTAGAGGCTTGATAGAAACAAAAAAAATAACAATTATGTAAATTTTTGCATAACACGTTAATTCTCTTTTGTAGAAATTTCATTCGATGCCATAAATAAATACTAAATAAATATTTAAAAGACGCGTGAAAAATGGACATCCAAATTTATTTCCCAATCGATCGTCTCGTTAAAGAAACCTAATTATAAATGTGTCAATAAAAAAAAAAAGATAAAAAATAAACAAATCAAATTTCAAATTTGTATAAAAATAAGACAAAGAAGGTGAAAAAAAAGGATTAATAAATCGCGGGAAACTGACGTTGAGTAAAAAGTTTAATAATAAAACACGACTAAAAAAGAAATGTATTAATCCTTTAAGTGCTATGGACGTATAAATGCATTTGGTAAAAGTTTTCAGCGTGGTCTATCGACGCATATACGTGTTTGTCAATATAAATGCAAATAATGTGACGTTGTTTCCTGTATTGATTATTGTTTCCAATCTTGTCATATCACAATTACATAAGAAATCAAAAACTTTAATTATTAATTGTAATTTATTATTAGATACGGTGTGTTAATAAAATAAATCAACGAAACACAAACACACTAGTAATAAAAAGAAAGGATTTTGCCCATATTAAACAATTCAGCTAAGAATATTCAGCACTCGAAAAGGATTCCAGTATAAAGGATTCGGATATCCAGTTGTTTTTTCTTTTTTTTCGTCACATCATAGGAAGAACACACACATAATTTTGTGGAATTTGATGAAACGAGCGAATAATGTGTTGAATGGAATGCGAAAGTTAAAAAGGAACGGAAAAGATGAAGGAAGGGGCGGAGTCAGAGGGATGAGGTGAGGGGTGGGTGGTGGGTTATACTCTCGAACGAGTTCGTCGAGTGAAATATTTGCACGCGATCGCATTTCCTGTTTCACGTGCGAAAGTTAAGAGACTCCTAACTCGTTGGAAAGTGCGATCGACTCGAAATTAGCGTCGCGTGTCAACGTCAACCAGCCGTGTAAAAAGGAAGGAAGGAAGAAAATAAGGGAAAGAAAGAAGGAAAGAGGAGAAGCGTTTTGCTTGCGTCGGCATTTTCCGTCACCCTTTTCTTCTTCTTCAATAAACGTTTCCTACGTAACTTACATATATGTATATCCTAAGTATGTGTAAAATGTATATATGTACGTATAATATAATACAATGAAAACGAATTCCTATCATTGTTTTTTTTCTTTTCTTTTTTTTTTTTTTTTTTTTTTTAATTGAAAACGGCTTTGGTATGCGATAGAATGCTAATGAAATATTTCACACCGATCGTTTTATTCATAGTCATTTTATTCTCGTTCCATTTTTCGTAATAATTATTATACATATATTTTTATATCGAAGGAAATTTGATTTTGTTTTTTAAATCAGTCACAAAAAGAACAAATAAAAGCGAAGATGAATAGTTCAAGAGAGAGAGAGAGAGAGAGAGATGGGAAAAAATTTGTATTTTTATACGTTACGATACAAGACGGATGATAATTTATTATTTAATATCTAGTTGAATTGATTATTATCTATTTAAGACAAATTTATCGATGAAATATGATCGGGAAGAATTTTTCTTTTTTTCTTGTTGTTTCCCAGTTTTCTTTGTTCCGACAAAATTAAGGTATTAATTATCTTGATAAGAAAGAGTTATACGTCTAATAATGAAATAGAAACGACAGGTATATATGCTCGTGTTTCAACGTGTTCGTCGAAAGAATGATGTTCTTTTCTCAGCACGAAGTCGAACGAAACGAGCCGTAAATTTTCACGATAGGTAGGAGGAAATAAAATAAAAACATAATCCAAAATAATAATAATAATAATAATAATGATAATAACGATAACAACAATAATAATGTGACAGCGATAACGATAGCTATCCCATTCGATGTGGCTAGTAGATAATTTAAGAAATTCTCGCCTCTCTATTTCTGTATCTTTTCCTTCTTTTGAAAGCTACAGGGGAGCTTGCTTTATTTTCTTTCTTTCTTTATTTATCTATCTATCTATCTATCTATCTATCTATCTTTCTTTCTTCCCACACACTCTTAATGACACCTAATAAAAATCTCTACCGCTTTCGTCCATTTCCTCTTATATATTTCTTCTCCCTCTTCACTTTTTCAAGAATTTAATATCACCTTTAATATCTTAAAGAGCGAGAACAAATCGACCGTAATGCGATCTTTCACAATGAACTTCCATTTCTTTTTTCATTTTGTTTTCTTCGTTCTCTTTTTTTTCTTTCTCCTTTTTTTGATTAAAAAACGCAGAGAAAAGTTCGGACAATTTTTTTCGTAAATTATTGGATAATATATTACATCGAGTAACATATATACATATACATATATATATATATATATATATATATATATATATATATATATATACAGAAGAGAGAGAAAGAGAACGAATCGTAGAGTTTAAAATGTATATTTCCATTTCGAGTATTTCATTGTTCTAATTTTTATGTCCCCTCTCTCTCTCTCTCTCGTTTCATTTAATTTTTAATCTCACAATCGAAATTTGAAGCATATCCAAAAATTTTGCATAACATTCAATTTCGATTGAATATTTTGTCGAAAATATTCGAATTTTTATTTCTTCCTTTCCGTACGATAAAATCCTTTTTACACTCGTTTACCTAAAAAGTCTAGTCATTTCGGGTAAGATTCTTTTTTTTTTTTTTTTTTCTACGAATTAATTAACATACATTATTTTACACTTTTATATAGACTTTTTCTTTACATTTACATTTATAAATTATATATATTATTATTATATATTATATACTTTTTTTTTAATGGTAACGTATACGTAACATTTGTTTTAAAACGCAACGCAGAGGTGGTCAGATTTTATCGATTAATCGTCGTAAGCGCGATTTCCATGAATCCTAGTCATTATCGTTTGAATTCGAGGAACGATACATTATTACTAGGAAAGTCATTGCGCGAGTAATGCGAGAGAAACCGCCAATGACACCGATTTATCGTTTCAAACGTAACGTAAACCGTGTCCTATAAATCGTAATATGGGACGATATGTAGTATGTATGTATGTATGATGTATGTATGTGTATATATAGATCCATATGTCTCATTATATGTGTTTATAATACGTTTCAACAATGAACGAGTATAGTAGCACTGGCATGAACGATAGACGAACGCTTAAACGAAACGATTATACGATCGTTATCGCTATACTCTTGCGGTATGTTTTTCATTATCGATCCGATAAATTCCTATTCGAGTTGCGATAATAAAATTGTTCTTTTTCTTTTTGTTTGTTTTTTAATCTATCACGATGATCATCGTATTTACAGATTAAATTTAACAATTTGTTTTTTTTCTTTTTTTTTTTTTTTAATAATAAATGTATACTAAAATAAAAAAATCATATAGCAATTTTTATATTATATATATTCATTTATTTTACTTTTAAAAATTTATAACTTCTGTATATTCGAGATTTACATGGGTGAAATGTTTACACGTACCAAATACATCGGTGAAAAATCGAATATTTGGGTTTATTCTTATACATTAACATTTCGGACATACATCAAGCGACCATGTAAATCTTGATATTCTTCAATTTTGATTTTTCACGATAAAATATACTTATATAAATATATTAAAAGAAACATTCTTGATTAAATATATATTATTAATTAATATATATCTCTCTCTCTCTTAATATAAATATATTAAATATATATATATATATAAAATATATCTTAATTATATATATATAATATATTAATTATATATATATATATATATATATATAATATCGATGTAACTTGATCATTTGAATTATTTTAACACAATCGCACCCCCATCCGCCCCCCGCCCCTATCTTTCTCATTGAAATTATAATCCTGCGAAAGAGTACTAGATGATAAACCGGTGGAGGTTCATCCCTTTCATCATGGACGTTGGCTGCTCGATAATTTCCATAATCAGAACATAAATCCTACCAGTAATGACGGTCCGATCTGTCGACAGGAATATTTCCACGAGATGTTCTATCTATCTCCCTTTCTCTTACATACACATACACTCACGCACGCACGCACAAATCTATATATATATATATAGATATAGATATATAGGTATTCCCATGTTCTTTGTTGGGCCAGTAAACTCCAAAGTGAACGTTGAATTCAAACGTAATTCTCGGTATATCTACGTGAAAATGCATCAATGGTTAACGTTAACGTTCCACAATCACGCGAATGTTGCATGTTCCATGGGAGGCTTCCTTATGTACAGAATGCATTCCTCCCTCTGTGTACCATAGTAGTGTCATATTTAAAATAATAGAAGCGTTAACGTATATATCTATACGAACGTGAAGATTTGTTTTACGGTTCGTGAATTCTATTCTAGAAATCTAATAATTAATAAAACGTATTTTAGATTTTATTTATGTGATTATTATTTGGATTTTTGTTTTCTTCCAATTTTGTCCTAAGATTTATTTTACGAACAATGATTAATATTCTAGAGAAGAATTATTCCATTTATTTCGTTGGCTTACTCGACCTAAATTAGATTCGAATAGAATTTCCACCTATATGCAGGAATATATTTACTTATATATGTATCTATGTATGTGTGTTTGGTAAATGCAAATTCACGTGAACCAAAGAGATTGTATTGGGAACTATAAAAAGAAAAAAAAAGAGAAAGAAAGAGAGAGAGAGAGAGATTTAATTTCATAGTACTTTGATAAGTAAAGACAATTTTTCGTTAAAATACACTTATTTGGACATTTTACAGGAGTAAAACTTGACAAGTAATTACTCGTATCTATTCTCACATGTTATTTCGAGTTTTCTTTTTTATGTACATACTTTCATGTAACGTATATACTTTCATCGCACGTATAATAATAGTATATTACATTTTGATCATCAATATTGTTAAATTTCAATCGTATGCAATTATCGTATACCGTATCCAATTGATTTTATTTTTTTTTTTATCGATTAAACGTAATTATAGGAGAAAATAAACGAAACAAAAATAAAAATAAGAAAAATATCATTATATTATGAACAATATAGTATTTCCTGGAATTATAACGGAAAATTTGAAACGTAACATTATTAATTAATTGCCGAGAAAATTTAAACCTCTTACCATTTAAATGCGATGAATTACTACCGTTCGTTATGATTGCACGTGTTACAAACGTGCGTCGAGTGCGTGCGTAATATTTACACGTAGGATGCGAGAAAACCACGGGAATTTAGAAACTGTTTGCACGGTAACGTAATCTCTCCTCCATTCGTTGCAACAACGAAAAAGTTATCGTTTCCAAAATACAGCAGAAGCAGCAATCTCACGTTAGATATTATTATTCGTTCTTCTCCTTTCGTGCTTCTCGAAAGAAACAAAAAAAGAAGCATTTCCAAGAAAGTTAAGAACATGTTTCTCTTTCGATAAAAATACATTACTTTTTTTAAAAATAGCATTGTTCGTAACACGAACGGTAAGAAATATTTGTTATTTGTTTATCTCTATTTTTATTTTCAATTATTTTTCTTAAGGAAAAGAGAAATATAAATGAATTTCCATGTATAATATCGCGTAAACCTTATCACAGTTATTTCCGCAATTAAACTTTACTTATCACCAAAAAAAAGAAAGAAAAAAAAAATAAATTAGATCATGTTTGTTTTAACTTTGTTTTTAAAAAAATTGCGTCATTTTCGAGATATCCGGTGATATCTCCATTCAGAAAAATGAAAACCAAAAAAAAAAAGATTCACTTTGTACCATATTGATATACATATAAAGATAAAAAAGATTGTAAATAAAATTTGGTGAACTTTCTCGATAAAGTTTTTTAAACCGAATCATATTCCGGATCGATACTTTCGTTTCTATACAATTAAACGATCATCGACGAATGGATTGCTGATATCCACTCGAGTTTGTACGTATAATTCGAACTATACATATACTACGGTTTGCACGTACTATGTATATACATATTACATAGTATATAGTATATAGTATATAATATATATATACGTATATAGATATATACATAAAATCCTATGCATATGTAAAGCGACTACGGGCGAATACGAATCGGCTTAAGAGTTCGTTTCGAATTCGCATAGGCGAATGAAACATTTGCATTACGATTGATAGGCCGAAGTTAACTTCTACGAGTTTAAATTCCTTCGTAAAATTCGTTTACCTAAAATTTCTCTTCTATCTTCTTCATTTATGTACTTATCAATAAATTTATTTTTGAAAAACTTACATTTCTTTTTTTCCTTTTTACGAATCGATTGTATTCAATAAATTTAATTAATATTTCTAATTGATTGTTAAAATGTACATGTTACATTTTGTTTTAATTGATTAATACTAAAAGAAAAAAAGAAAAGTATTCGATAAATATTAAAAAATTTATTTCAGATACTGCATTTTTCTACAAGTTTTTATTCAACGATTGAATTAATCTCGCTTAATCACATTTTGTTTAAATCAATAATGTAATAAAAATAAAATATTTGTGTGTGTTAAATTAAAGACGTACATATCACAATTCCTTATTAATCAAATTATTGGTTACGACGAATTGTACAGAGAATATATTTATCATTCTCGTATCGAAATATCACTGTGTCATTTTAAACAAGTATCTAACCACCATTTGTATCTACAAATCTATGAGAAACGAAGAGAAAATACTTCTTCGTGTCATATCGTTTTCTCATTTTTCTTTTCCTCTTGCTTAAAGAATCTCGTTTCTACGACGTTTTCTTTGAATTTTTATACTCTCCATCGTGTTACACGATAATTAATTAATTAATTAATATAATATAATAATTTAATTAACCAGAAACGTATTCTATCATAAATATTTCTCGACATATGCAATATTTTTCTTTAATTGTTTTAATTTAATAAGCATTGACCACAGATAGAATAGCAATCATACTTGATAGCATAATAGCGTATTTTCCAATAAACGATAATTGTAAATTAATCATTAATGTTCACTTATCGTAAATATGTCACGACGCTTAAAAAATATCTTCCTCTTCTTTTTGAATTCATTCATTTCTTCTTATAAAGACAATATAACAATCTGCGAATTATCTCTTAAGCGATATTTGTTCTCATTAATCATGAATATATTTTCTACCGCAATTTATTTCTCGCAACTCTTATGAATAATCTATTTTATGTTTGTTTAATATTACCGAGAAATATGATGTAAAATATACTAACAATCAGTATAATTATTACCAACAATTTACACGAATTTTCTTTAACAGCATAAGTTCATTCAATTTAGTGAACTATAAACGTAGATCGTAACAGCAAATATTTTACACTTGCGTTAATAAACGATTTTTCTTATTTTTTTTATTTATATATTTTAATCTATTCTTTGTTTATATATTCTTTTTTATTTATCATTGTCGAGAAATAGAGTAGCAAACACATACTCAGTGGCGCAATAACAACCTACAAATTCCCAATAGACGAGATAGAAATGTCAAGAAACGTTTCCGCTATTTGCCATATCGTTCGTCGACGTTCTGTCAAGAGATTTTTGTATTTTATTTTTTTTTATCCTCTCCGTGAATATTCCTTATCAATATATATATATATTTATATATTTCTTTTTTATCATATATGAAGCAAATATATATACGATACGATGAGTTCTCGAACAATATCGTAGAACGATAATTAAAATCGATTTAATCGACGTCAATCGATTATTACTTTCTACGAAATAAAACTGCCTCCCCTCCGTCACCCACCCCCTCCCCCTGTAGATATTTTATTTCTTTGTTTTCTCTCTCGTAAAATACTAATTAATAAATTGTTGTTAACAACAATTACTCGATCGTTCGTTTACATTACGCGAACGCGTGAAAATTTCTTAATTGCGTCGACATTTCGCTTAATTAAATATTATTTAACAAAAAAATATTATTCTCGCTGTAAAATTTGAAGCCTCTCGTGCGTGTATTAAATGTAACGATAATAATAATAATTGATTAAATAAATGAATTAATAATACCGTACTAACGTCACGATTATGGAATTTAATAATTTTAGATTATATTCGTCGTATCGTAATATCGTCGAATAAATAGTTAACATAATTTATTGTCTCTGATCGGGGGAGGACGAATGTAATCATTCGTTGTTCTAGGAGCACGCGTATAGGTGATATTTCGATTTGGTATTTTGGTGCTATACGCGTATTTATCGTGATTGGCGTTGCCGCACAATTCGGTACCGGCAAACGAGCCGCAAGTTTCACACAAACGAGGGTAAAACCGAGACACACACACAACTATGTGATGTTCGCCTATTTCACAGGCGCGAAATTGCGCTTACTGCATTCGACGTTGCACCCAAAGTGCGAGTAAGGGGAACAGAAAGAGATAGAGAGAGAGAGAGAGTGAGAGGGGGGAGAGAGAGAGAGGATAGAAAAGGGGTTAAATTCTCTGTCTCTTTCTCTCACCAATACTCATACTTTATGGACCGTGACTCACGAACGAACGAAAATTCGCGGCGAATACTGGAATCGTAACCAGAAAAGCTGCTTTCACGCTATCGAT
Organism: Polistes fuscatus; assembly: GCF_010416935.1. Lineage (NCBI taxonomy): Eukaryota > Metazoa > Arthropoda > Insecta > Hymenoptera > Vespidae > Polistes > Polistes fuscatus. The sequence continues at coordinate 2,504,941 of NW_025113162.1, read as the reverse complement.
TTACGAATATTTATCTTCCTTTAAAATACTAACTGCATTCTTCTCGATCAATTTTTTCCATATAAATTCATTTCATAAATCAATCTTGATATTCTTTTATTATCAATCATTTTTCTATGTGACGGTAATCGTAAGAAAGAAGAGAAAGTTAAAATATTGTAGAAATTATACAAAAATTAGAATATATAAATCTGTTCATCGATATTTTTTTCTTTAATCTAATTTTTGTTTCCTCGTCCCAACATTACACACACACATATTATGTTATTTTATAATCTTATATGTTGTGTCAGTCCTATGTATGTTATCTTAAAATTATTGTATATACATACGTATACATGTTGTAAGATATATAACTACATCTTATCTTTAAATTAACCAAATAACAGAATAACAGACGATCACGAATTCCCTTGAATCTCACATGTTAGAATTCTAATGCGGTTATGGAAACGAGTTTGTGCAAACACATATCTACAAACACACCCACATGTACTTATGAAAACAAATATGTTACTCTGATGACGTTTCTCGGTTTGACGCTCGACGTTTAATCACTCTCGTCGTGTCTTCGTGGCACGTTTATTTCACAATATTATTATTGTTATTATTATTATTATTATTATTATTATTATTATTATTATTATTATTATTATTACTAGTATTATTCTTGCCAGTATAATAATTGAAACACAATCACGTAGTCTTCCTCTCTCTCTACCTTTACATATAAACATATACAGGGTGTTTTAGAAAAAATAAATAATACTTTAAGGGTAGTTTTTGTACATTAAAACGATATAAAACAAAATCAGACAAATATAAACCACACTTCCTACTCACATTTGTCGTCGATTTTTAATTATATTACTAATGATAATAAACAGATTAAAAATTCATTGAAAATCAAATCCTATAAATCTAAAAAGCATAATACAATAATTACTTGATACAAACGTATTTTTTTTTTTTATTGTTTAAGGGTGACGAGATCAACGTCCTAAAATATTACCCAATTATTCCGGAACACCCTGTACATATTATATCTCTCTTCTTTATCCTCCTCTTACTTCCCACGATCTCCGGAACAGAATTTCCAAGTTGAAACAATTTCCAAGGAGGTTCTATCCACCTTACCAACTATCATTTCGCGGATCGTAATTCTCTCCTGAGAGTGCATAATGGGAAACATTCGTTCCACGCGATTAGTATCGCCAGGAATCCGGAGGGCAGTTGTGTGAGTAGTTTGCTTTAAAGCTCGCCTTAATCGACTACGAGTGTAAATTAATTATAATATCTTCTTCTCTCTCTTCTTCATCCCTCTTACAAACCACCCACCCACCCACCTCTCGCCCCAAGTCATTCTTTTCTCTGTCACTGTATAGTTCTACATCCATCCGTCTCTTGCTTTCTCTATGTTTTTATTTTCTGGTTCTGTTATCTTTGTTCTTGTATCTTTATCTATCTATCTTTCATCTTCTTTCTATATATATATTTATCTATGTATCTATTTATCTATATTACTAGGTACCTATCTATATAAGTATTTATCTATCTATCTATATTTATTTATGGAGGTATTTATCTATCTATGTATCTATCTATATAGATATCTATTTATTTATCTACGTATGCATCTATCTATCTGTTTTCCTCTTTATGATTCCTTTTTGACAAAGTTAATGAATTGACACGAATTACCGTTAACTCTCCGTTCATTTTCAAAAGATGCCAGCTTCATCCTTAAATTAAAAAAAAATCCCGTAGGATCAAAAAACCGGAGGAGCAATTTTACTTTTTCTTCTAACCTCTACTTTTAGTATCTGCTTTTCGTTTTTCTTCTTCAAATTACCTTTTCCTCTCTCTTTCTTTTTCTCTCTATCTTTTTATTTTTATATTTATTTTTTAATTTATATTTAACAAAAAATTTCTATCTTTTTCTTTTATTCCTTTTTCCCTCGCAACCATACAAATCCTTCTCTCTACTATCATTGAAATATATAAATCGATCCGAATATTCGGACGATATGGAAAAGATGAAAAATAAAGAGAGGAATATAAATTCTGGATGAAATTTTTGAATCATTGCCCATAAAAAATAAAAAATAAAAAATAAAAAATAAAAAAAAAAGAATTTGCTTAATTTTTCCATAGGTACTTGCATTTTTGTTCAAGAGAGAAAGAGAAACGGGAGAGTATTGATTAAATGTAAAAAATCGTGCACAAAATTTGAAATTTTCGAGGACTACGATATTTCTTTTTTCGTTTTTTTTTTTCTCTATATCATAAATATATCGATAGGTAAACCAGGAAAAGCATATAGGAATAACAGTTGTTATCGATTTTTTGGTTTGTTATATATATATAGATAGATTTTATATTTCATTGGAGTATAAATTATGTGCTTATTTCTAAATAAAAAAAAAAATTTCCTTTAACTAACACGTGATATTAATTAATTACTAATAAATATATATATATATCACGGAAAATAATGAAAAATAATACAAAAATTATTACAAATAAAATATACAATAATGAAATAATAATTTGCTTAAACGCATAAGAAAAAAAAAAAAATCAAGGTTAATAATAACAATAATAATGACGATAATAATAATAAATCGATTTTCTTATCTCGACGAAAAGAAATAAAAAGAATTTTTCTTGTTATCCCACGAAGGGATATTAAGACGACTACTAGGAACTACGAAGGGACGATAATAAGTTTTTCCTTTCCCCACGATTTCCTCTTTCAGACTTCTTTTCTTTTTTTTTTTTTCTTTTTTTCGTTTTCTTTTTCTCCAAGCTTTTACCGGCAAGCTTTTCTCTACCTCCCAAACCCGATCGACCGCATTCGAGTTTATCGAAGTTATTTTTGTGTCCTTCCTTTTCTACCTTTGCACACCCTTCCTTCCCCCCCCTCCGATTCCTTAGCTCGATCGCATTTCTTCGTAGCCGATTATAACGAGAAACGTAATTTGTTCTATCTAGACCATGGAAAGATCACATTATTCTCTTCGAAATTGTACAAAATTCCATTCAACCTTACGCGAATGGGGGAAGGGGGAGTAGTGGGAGGTCTTTTCTTTTGGATTTTCATTATGGTTGAAACATAATTTTAAAGATATCTTTTATCGTACGAAATTATTAACGAACGCGTTGATTAGATCAAATTTTATCTAAGAAGAAGCTACGAGAATTGTCTCAATTATTTGAAATCAATTCACTATATAATAGGTTGAAGATTTGTATTAAAAAAAAAAAAAAATAAGAATATAATTAGTAATTTTTGGTCTAACGTACAGGATATAATAAGTAAACAAAAAAAAAAGTAATTATAAGCCTAATATGAGATCATAACTCGATAGTTATAATAATCGTATAATGTAAAGTTTGTTCTACGGATTAGTAATTTCTGGCAAAATTTAGATTACAAAATTTGAAATTAACATCATTATAGAAGAAGAAGAAAAAAAGAAAAGATTTTGAAAAGAATGTAATGATAACGTCGGTAAATTAAAACAAAACATTATAACTGAACACGCTAGAAATATAAAAGAAGGAGGAAAATGATGACGTGTAGCGATTAAAAGAGTAAAACTTCTTTATTTTAATATAAGACGGCCAGTGTGTTGCTCGGTAGGCGTAACAAAATTCAATTCATACCGTCAAAAGGAACAAAACTTTAATGAATAATAAATTATACTTATAAGCCAACACGCTTCGCCGTGCACGAGAAAGAGTAACCAGCAACAAACAAGATTGAAATTTAATCACCGAATCGACGAATTAGCAAGCACTGCTTGATAACGAGCATAATTATCATGTTCCAAATGAGAGAATAAGGCAACGAGAAATGGAAAACAATTATTAAAAAAAAAGAAGAAAAAAACAAAAAATAATATATTTAGACATGAGAGAAAAATTATCGGAAACCAAATAATATATTTTTCTTTAATATCCAATATTAATTTTTTCGTCTATAAATATAATAATTCCAAATTTACCATAATACAATATATCATACATATTTGGTAAATATTCATGTGTAAGTCATGCATACGTATGTCGTCGTATTTTCATATCCATGTCAAATTTATTTAACATACGCAAATAATTAATATATTCATATTTAACATATAATTTTATTTATTATTATTACAATATTATTAATACGAATCGAATCGGATTTTATAGTAACGTTACATTTGACACGATTACTATTCCGTTCCTTCCTTTTAATTTGTAAAAATAATTTTTCATTAGCAATTTTTATCACAAAAGTTACAATATTTCCGTTAACGTTGAAACAGAACGTACAGGTTCGACGTTATACACATAGTCGTTGAAATTCGAATATAATATTCTTGTTATATAAAACGATTTTATATTCTCTCACTCTCTTTATTTTTTTTATTGCTCAACTTTTTTCTTTTCTCTTTTGTTCTACTCTATCTCTCTGTCCATTTTCTGAGAGCCTAATGAATGTCCAGACAATTAGCAACTAAGTAGATGTCATTAAAACCCGTTCCAGTCGTTACCGTCGTTTGCTTTTTCTCGGAATTCCTATTTTTCGCCTCTCTCTCTCTCTCTTTCTCTTTAATTTTCTCTCCCTATCTATCTCTATCTCTCTCTCTCTCACACACTGAACAACGCACTTCACAGCTAGCAATTAATTCCACGGCAATGTCCAACACGCTAGGATGTCATCGGAAAAGCTACGTTTACGGAAATAATCGAGCTATAACGATAGGGGTGTGGGGAGGAGGGGGAGAGGAATCTGCTACGAACACGCGAAATGACTTTTTACTTCGATCCCCGTACGCATTCGTTCATCCCCCTACTCCTAATCCCCCTAGTTTTTTTCCTTGTTTTTTCCTTTTTTTTCTTTTTATTTTTTTTTTCATTATCTTGTGTGCTACGTAAACGGAATTTCACGAACACAATTTTATTTTGCTTTGAAAATTCTTTGGTTCTATTTTTTTTTTTTTTTAAACTAAGACGGCGGGAAATTTTATTTAGTTTCGAAAATCGATTATCCTAATAATAATAATAATAATAATAATATATATTTGATGCGTTTTTATTCTGTGAGAAATCAAATTCCGATGAATTTGGGATCTTTGATGATGACTTTTGGTAGATTTAATTCTACATAAAAAAAAAACAAATTCTAATTATCGAACAATAATTTCATTCCATCCGTGATTATTTAAACTTGTTTAAAAGAATCGATCGAACGATGATTTTGCTATCGTTAATAATTTATTTTCGAAAGGTAAAATTTTCAAACAAAGCATAGGTAATTTGAAGTGGTATTAGAAAAGGTATAAAATAGAGAGAGAGAGAAAGAAGTAAATATTTTCGATCAATGAGAAAAAGTTCGATGTTCGAGAAGTGCCGATGAACTTTCCAAGAATCGAATAAAAACTGGCGACCCAACGACGTTCTTCTTCGCACGCATGCCGCCCCTATAATACATACGATGTATGTTATTACTATTGCACGTAGGCGACTTTTATCTATGCACGTACTCGTAACACCGTATATACTTGTACTTTTTCTTGTTTTCTTTTTTTTTCTTTTTTTTTTTTTTCTTACTTAATCGATTCTGCGAAAAGAAAAGTGGAAGATCGTTTCTAAATATCGATCCGAGAGAAAACATATGAATTTATTATTTTATATATACTTTATTTATATAAGTATACGTTAATTTTCTCCTTTAACACAATTTTTTCTAATACTCTCATATATAATATTTGTATTAAATATAATTAAAGTCAATAAAATATTAATAATTTGCATGTTATTATTTTTATCGTAATTATTTTATCGTATTATTATTCATTCAAAATAATATGAATTGTACTAATAAGGTAAACCTGGCAGAGATTACTAATAATTATACGTTTCAATAAATTATATAACAATTAATTGAGTATATAATAATAATGTATAACATGTTATTACTATTATGAAAAAGAATATAATTTTTATTTTTGTATATAATATTTAAGTAACCAAAATTTATATATACAGTATATAATCACAGATAATAATAGATAGTCTCAAAATGTGAATTATTTTCATCGGTATATAGATTTATTTAATCAGTCTATATCTATTTTTACCTGATCTCTTTTAGAAATTCTGTATTAATGAGTTTATCCCGTAGAATCAAATAAAATAAAATAAAATAAAATACAATAAAATAAAATACAATAAAATAAAATAAAATAAAATAATAATATAATATAATATATAAACTAAAATGTGTATGTTATTATATATATATATATATAATTTAATATTTATATATTATATTTAATATATATATATTTAAAAAATGAATAAAAAATGATTATTTTCTGTGGTTTAGCTTCTTTCTTAAAAATTTCCGACCTTTCTCTATATTCCCAGTCGTGTATTTTGTCAAAATTATCTCGTTCTTTTAGAGAGGAAGGAAAGTAAATTTCTCGAGCGAACGAGCAACCCATTAGCTTAATGGACCGCTCAAAGGAGATACATATGAATCACGTATTTGTAGTTTGGCGACGAGTCTCACGGTATGTGTCTGTGATTAAATTCTCCTTTTCCCTATTCCTTTTCCTGCCGATTCGAAAATCTCTAGTCGTTCTTCGATATAAATTAATGTTCTTGTCCCGTTCTCTATCTTACAAAGACCTGTAAATATACGCTTAAAATATAAACAAAAAATTCAAATGGACTATTATTGGTTGATGACTCATAAAAATGATCCTTCGTTCTTCGAATTGTGGTTTCTAATTTTTTCTTTCTTTCTTATCATCTCTATATAAAAAATTTATTAAATATTATACTAGTTTAGTTCGAAATTTTCGATAAATTTTTGGTTGTTCGAATAAATTGTATAGAAATTGTATACATGGGTCGCGCAACGATGAAATATATTTTAAAAGAAAGGTTTTGTTTCTTTTTGTTTTTTTAGAAGAAAGTTTAAGACAACAGTTGTACTCTCTAGAAAGATCTATTAAACGGATATAACATGTATAATTTTAGGGAGAAAGTTACATTAAGATCTACGTTTATTTTTACACGGAACGCCATAATTTTTATTATGCAGCGTAAGAGTTGACATCGTGACGTTTCGAAAAAAAAAAAAGACTGGTTTATGACATTTTTATGATGAGAATTGTACGAGTTGTAAGTTTTCAGAGATATAATACTGCAAGGGCAGTGTCATTTAACAAATTAAATATCACATGCACATACACGTACATGCGCACGGGTGTAAAAGTTGGATCATTTTTATTTATTCTAATTATCACGAATGTCTTATAATTTATCTTTATTTTCTAAATAATTTTTACTATATCATACAATTGTTTTATATATCCTGAATATTTTAAAATTTGTTTTGTATATTTTGCCACGTTCACGAATTACCTGAATTTACGTAGAACGCTGATGTGAACACTTTTCATAAATTTATAATTAATTTGTATTTAATTTAAATGATATCTCTCTCTCTCTCTATATATATAACTTCGTTAAATAGAAAAACATATTCACATAAGTATATAATATTTAATACTAAATTGTGTATTAATCATATATTAACGAATATATAATCAAAGATTATGTCACCTCAATAATATCAGTAACTTCAAAGTATAATTTTAGAGGAAGAATGATTTAGATAAGTATTAAGTAAATAAAATACAAATAAGATTTCTAAATTAAAAGATAAAATAGAAAGAAAAAGAGAAAAATGGAAAGACAGAAAATTTAACTTCGTTATTGTTTCCATTCTCCACAAGATTTACCCTCCAATTGTGTTTCCCCACTACTATTAACTGATTGACTGTATAAAAAAAATGTATAAATAGATAAATCGAATTCTTAGAGAATTTCTAGAACACTGTCAGAATTTCTTTTTCTTTTTGGATGGCATTTTTTTGGATAAAAGGGTAGTTGATCTTGTAAGACCTGACTCTGTTGGCTAACCTTCGCTACTTTTTTTTCTCTGTTTCACAATAATTGCGAAGGATAGGGTTTGCTATCGGATAATTCTCGAGCTGTTCGTCGATTTGTTTCCCCGATAATACTCGAACAAGACAATTATAACAAAAATCTATTATTTCATTTCTAAACAATTCTCTTCTTCTTATCTCTTTTTACAATAGCTCAAAGTAAAAAAGGAAAAAAATAATCAGAGAGAAAATAATACGAGTTGCAGCATTATGAGCGATCATGCGAATTAATATTATGTTCAATTTCGTTCGATTACACTCGTACGACGACTACGTTGACTATAGAAAATTTTATTGGATATTACGTTAACGTATATACATATTTACATGCATGAATGCATCCCATGCATACACTTATACACTTATACTTATATAAATGTATAATAAAACAGAGATGCGTATTACTTTATTCATTTTCTCGTATTAGAGAAGGAACGAAAAGAGGCAAATTTTTTGAAAGCAGGATAAATTCGATGAGATAAACGGAATTTTCTTCTTCTTCTTCTTCTCTCTTTTTTTACTTTTTTTTTTAAATTCGCTATAGCAAACGCGCGCGATCAGCTTCGACGTCGAGGCAAAGCTCGTTAGTTCGAATTGTTTCTATCCGTTCGTTACCGATTCTCTATCTATCTCTTTCCCATTCTATTTATTTCGCTTTAGTCTGCTTTATACGGTCCAACGATTTCTTCAATCCCCATCGCATGTGGCGTCTGATCGAAATGACCTCTTCAAGCTCGTAAAAAATCCTATTTTAAAAAACAAAATATTTTATCTTACACTATTTCCAATTTATTTTCAACATTTCCAACATATCTCTATTTATATACGTGGAAATATAATCAAAAATAAACTTGTAGTTTTGATGTTGTTGATATCGTTTCGAAATTCTGATCATTTCTAATTTTATTTTAATTCTTTTTTCGTTATAACGAGAACAAACTAGAACTAACGAAATTAAATTGATACAAACATCTAAATTATTATTATTATTATTACTATTGTTAAAGATACATCCTTCTGGTTTATTCGAAATTATGTGTTTTTATATTCTTTATAGAAAGTTTGACTGTTTTTATTATAAGTTTTCACTTTAATTTTCTCTTCTTGTATATAAATTGAAAAATATTTAAACGCGTAATGTTGGTAAAATTTAAATAATGGTATTGACTAAATAATAAGAATTATTTACAATCAAATTGTTTTCCAAGAACTAATTGTTTTCCAGAGTATTCGTGATAATGTTAAATATTTTTTCGTGTAAAAAATCCAGTCTCTCGACACTCTTTGGTAGAAGAGGTCAGAAAAAAAAAACAAAAAGAGAGAAAAATATCAGAAGTAGTCGAAGAAGAGAAAGAAGAAGAAGAAGAAGAAGACGAAACTAAACTTCTCGTCAAAAGACGTTGAAACATCCCGAAAGAAACTTTGCCCTTCGACGGTATAACTTATACTTCATCATCATGTAGTCTGTCACGTCACGTGGACGAACTTCTAAACGAATTGACATTTAAATTCCGATTTGGAAAAATTTACAAAAATTTAATTTGCGAAAAGGATTAGACGAAAATGAAAAAAAAATAAGAAAAAGAAAGAAAACTGTTCCGATATTAAATGAAAAAAAAAAAAAAAAAAAATAGAGAGATCGATATATATAATAATTCTATCTCTTATAATTGGATTTACCTGGATTTAAATTTGACAGAAAAAAAAAGAAAAAAGAATAATTGCGAAAAGAAATTTAGTTAAATAGAATTTTATTCAAATACATTATAAAATATATATATTAAATATAATATTATAAAAATATATAAAATATAATTCGAACAATTAATAATAATTTATTGTCTATACATATATATAATAATAAACAGAGAGAGAAAAAATCATTCCGTTATAACTGCTAATAAAAAAAAAGAAAACAGAAAAAAGGAACATTTAAACATATAATTAAATTAAAAAAAAAATTATAATCACAATTAATCGTTACAACGAATATAAATAATATTTAATTCAATTATATTTCCAATGAAATCCAATTTGTGTTTTCTTAACTCTCTTCAGAATCCTCAAGAAAATATTTACGATGCAATAACAAACATTCCCTCGGGGCCCCCCTTACGAATAAAAATATCCAACATTGAATTTAAATACAAGCAACTTATATTAAGTACTAATGTTGAAACATAAAAGAGTAAGTAACACAGGTAGTAGATTTATAGGTACATACACATAGGTACTCATTAAACTACTCCGTGGAACGATTCGACTCGTCGAGGAATCAAGTTAGCGAGATTTACACGTATCGTACACATGTACGATGTACATCCTACATCTAACTAAACGAACATACTTATATACATACATACATATACATACATATACATATATACGCGAAGGAAAGAGACGACACATGACCATAAAACGATTCTCACTGTTGGCGAATCGAGTTCGCCGAGATTCCAAACGTTTGCTATCGTTCTTTTTCTTTCCCCTTTCCTTTCTGTTCTCTACCTATGCTACCCCCTTTTTTTCGAACCCTTCTCCAACCTTCTAAAAGAGACACAGAAAATGTAGCTGATGTAAGTAAGGACATAGTGCGTAACACACCGTAACGTTCCACGTGGTCTCTTTCGATCTTTTGCTTGAAGAGATCCACACACACACACACACACACAAAACTATACAATGTATTTCTCTCATCCTCATTAAGGCCGAAATTACGGGGGAACGTGTTTTTCCCTTAGCGAAGAGTGCAGAAACGCGTAGCACTTACAAAGCGGTAACCGTGTGCTCTCTCGCACGCACATTCGTGACGTGCCGACGACGACTACACACTCAGAAACTCACGTAATTGTCCTCTCCAAAAGGAATAATTGGCTTCAACGAGGGTGAACATTCGACCGTCAACGAGAGAGAGAGAGACAGACATATATATATATGAGTAGATCTTAAATAGAAAGAGAAAGAAACTGGACCTTCGAGAGAAAGATAGAAAAAAAAAAATAAAAAGAGAATGTGTATGTATAAAATAAAAGAGAGAGAGGGAGAGAGAAAAAGAGAATTTATATATGTAAAAAAAGAAAGAGTAAGTGAGAAAGAGAGAGAGAGAGAGAGGAAAAGAAATAAAGATAAAAAGTGCAAGAAAAACGGTATGTTTGAGGGGTGAGGAGTGAGGGGTAAGTTGTAAAACCCTGTAAAGAGGTTTAATACTTGGAAGCACGGTTAAAGTTACTTATTCGATTACGGACACTTTACCAACGTCATGCTTACCAGTTGTATTAGTTAAGAAACACGTATACATGGATATGCATGTGCGTATGTATGTGTATTCGTTTGTTTGGTGGAAAGAAGAATGGGAGGAAAAGAATATCCCAAGCAGTATATTTCTACGATTTACCTCTTTTTCCTTCTTTACAAAGAATTCCTCTATTATCTCGGTACAACGTACACATTCGTATGTTATTTCGTTTGTCAACAGGATTCGAATGATATGTGTTGTTGGAGAGATATGTTTGTTGGTTTAACGTTAATGACGAACATACACTCATTGTTATGATACGAGGAAAGTTAGTCTACTCTTTTTTGAAATTCGTTAAATTCTCGAAACTTGTTCGGTTTTGCGTAAAAGTACTGTTTGATAAGGTTTTCTATTAGATTATGCTACGTGTAGGAATTAGAGGAAAATGGAAAAAAAGCAAAAGAAAGAGAGAAAGAAAGAGAGAGAGAGAAATGTATGTTAAAAAGTAAATCAAATATAGGAGTCAAATAAAATAAGAGATTATTTTTTTTTCTTTTCATCAAATAAGACTTATTTGCTGGCACTATATTATATTACACAATATTCATTTCCGAGTCATACCAGAAGCAAATAATATTCTAAAAAATGAACTCTATTCTTTTTAATCACAAAAAAGACAAGAAAAATAAATGAATCAGTAGCACATCCCGTATATAATGTTAAATGTTATATATTATATTATATTATAATTATCAAAGAATATATTTATAATATCGATATGCATACTTATAAGGCATATATATTCCTTGCAAGGTCCAAGAGCAAAGCTTGATTTTTAATTAACGCGAACTCGTGACACCGTGGCGGGTGTGCTGTACCAACTAACCACCACCCACCAATGTTAAATTTCGAAAAGTTTCACGACTAAAACGGTGACTACTACTACTACTGACCGGAAGGGGGAGGTAAGGGAGGGGAAAAAATTCTTCTGTCAAAGCCAGATACCATCGCTCGTTATTACATCCAGCCCAGTGAGGAGTATAGCGATAATTAAAAGTCACTCGAATAGATCGGAACCGTGTAATTTGGAACAAAAGGGCAAGAAGGGAGGATGGGCACAGGCGGGTGGACGGTAGAGGGAGGAAGGATGATTTAAAAAAAGGGGTATGGAATAGTGGAAGGATATATAATATAAGAGAAAAACGAGTATTGGTAATAAAACTGGTCTTAATTGAATAGCGAACGGTTGAATGACACGTTTCTCCTCTCTCTGTTACTTTTTTTATTTTCTTTTTTATGCTTGTTTATCTTGGATCTTTGTATTTTCGATACAACAATTTCGAGGAGTTTCATTTTAAACGTTAAACATTTTTTTATCCTTCGAGAAATAAAAATGAAAATCTTTTTATAGAAAAATATTAATAAAATTAAATAAAAAAGAATATAAGTAATAAAAATCATTTGAATTTGTTGAAATATCATTATTAAAAATTCATGCTATATATATATATATATATATTATATGTAACACGAATGAAGAGAAATTTTCTTGTTTAGAAAACTTTTTAATGAAATTCAAATGATCTTTTACGTGTACATTGATTTTTATATAACTGTTTTTAAAGTTGAACGATATTGGGTTAAATTTAAGTAACGAAATTGCTTTTCATTTCCGTTAGAATCTGGCTATAGTAAGGAAAAGACGAAGAAACGTGATCGTACAAAGAGAAAGAGATATAAGGCAGCGTGTAACCGCACAGGATAAGCTAATTAATTAAAGGTGCACGCTCCTGAGATCGAGCTAATCCGTATAAGGGAGCCCGGAATAACGGAGAACGCAGATCGCTTTCGTGACTTAACGGTAGAACGCGGTAAGTTAACGTAAGTGGGTACTTACATACTACTTTCTCTTGGCTTAAAAAGAACCAAATCGAAAGAAAACTAGGAAAACCTAATGAACCGAACGAAATTTGGCTTATAACTATCAAATAACACGTAAAATCAATTATACTTTAATAATATTTAATTCGAGATTTTGTATTACGAGATGAATTTTTACTTTCACGCGTTTCCTGTTCTCTATACACTACACATACATTTTTCCTCAAAATTATTATATTTTTTCATTTTGCAAATTTAACGTTAGAAAAATCAAATAATAAAAAGAAAAAAGATTAATCTACATATTAAACCCAAAAAACAAGTACGGGTAAAAGTATTGAAAGCGTTGTTGAGCGAATAGTTTCGAAAGTAGAACGTATAATAAGATAGAACTAGTGTGTAACCAAGTAGAAATATTTAACTACCTAACGTACGTACGTATAGAAATGCATCTGTGGTATGTACCTGAACACTTTCTACAAAGTACCAAACTAGATATATAACTATAATTATAAAACGTATAATTGTGTTGTAGATTTTTTTTTCTATACATTCGCAAGTACATTAACACTTTCTAGGATAGTAATAAAGTACATATAGAGGAATCTATGTATGTATGTATCTATGTATGTATGCGTATGAACACTTTCGTTGAAGCTTAACGATTTTCATCACCCTATTAATCTCACAATCCATCAGAGAAAGAGAATAAGAGAAAGAGAAAGAGAGAGAGAGAGAGAGAGAAAGAGAGAGAGAAAGAAGGAGCAGAGAGCAGACAGATCGATCGATCTCTCGTTTTCCTCTTTTAGAAAGGACATCTAATCGTATCTCGCATTCCGTTTCAACGTACCTCTTCTCTCTCGTTCACCTTAAGAGGTTGTGAACGCCGGGGACACAGAATTCGTAATCGAGATGCTTCTCGAACGAGCACGACTGGTTTCTCTTCTCTCGAGCCGGCTCGTTTGTGTTGTCTGGTGAAAAAGAAGAAGAAGAAGAAGAAGAAGAAGACCAAGAAAAAGAAGACCAAGAAAAAAGAAAAAAAAGAAATGGAGAGAGAGAGAGAGAGAGAGAGGGATGCTGGGTCCTAATGACGACCGATCCATTCGAGGTCATCCGTTCTTATCAGCAACTTTTACTAATTGCTTCGTCAGGAAACAAGGCAAGGACATAAAAAAACGAACAGATAGAGAAGGATATATGTAAGTGTGTATATGTGTATGTATGTGTGTATGTGTGTGTGTGTGAGTAAAAGAGAATAGACCGCAAATCCTATCCACTTCGACGTTGAATCAGATTCCTTTTATTCGAAGGGTAACAAATAACCGATTCTTTTTCTCTTTTGTGTGTGCGATTTTTTTTCCGATAATAACAAAATGTTATCTTAAGTGTCATTAATAAAGGGTTACAGTTATTAATTTTACTTGTAAAATTTTGTAATAAAATTTTCTACAAATTTTTCTTATGTTTTATAATTTTGTCATCTTCCTGATACGCGTCTTTCTTTTTTCTCATACTGTTTTTTAAATACATATATTTTTTTCTTTTATTTAATTAATCGACTAATTACAACACAATTTCGTTCGCTCTAAAGTTTGTATTAAGAAAAAAAAGACAACAGTAAAATAAAATAAAAATTCAATATAATTTATTTGAAGTATCTAAAAGCGATAGTTGCTTATGCACAAAAGGCAAACTATCTCCTAAGTCATCGATTTTTAACCGTGACACTTGACGTACAACAGGTCAGTGTCGTGCTACATCGTTCAAGTTACAAAGTCTCGATAAGAACCTTGCGCGATCGATTCTTTTTCAAGTTTGTTGTGTCTTTCAATGAGAGTACGTTATCATTCTTAGGAATAATTCATTCAATCATGAATATTAATACTTCCATTTCTAAGAAATTCGTATCAATATTAATTAAAAATATATATATATATATCAAAAAAACAAATCATTATTATATTTTGTAAGATAATTATATTCCATTTATTTGAATTAATATTATCGAGACAATATATTTAAAATAATTTGTTATCTTAATAATAAAATAGTAATAAAATTAGAAGAAAAAGAAAAAAAGAATATTTAAAAAGCATAACATAAAAAGACGCCCAATCAGGAGAAAAAATAAACTAATGAAACATTATGAAAGAGTTTGTAATTAAAAGGCCATCCGTAGAAAACCATAGACATTCTTTTTTAATTTTCCTTAATGCTTCGAAGTACAATGCACACAATTCGTTCTATTTCAGAGAGTACTCGTTCTATTTCTTTTATTTATTTATTTATTCTTTTTTTCAGTTAACAAAAACCAAAAAAATACAACAAAAATAGAAAAGAAAATAAAAGAAATTCGAAATACGAGAAAGCATTCCACGGCAAGTAAATTGGGAGAAACAAGAACACTCCCTGCTACCCCATCCCGTCACCCTCCTCCCCCTCCTCCTTCCTACCACTTCCTCGTACTGGTTTCTTCTTAATGCAAATGCAAAGTATACCGGAACGCGTGCACTTCTCTCCACCACGGTAAAGTGATTTAATTCGTTCCTTCCTTAGTGCACTAAATTACGGAAAATAATGAAAAGACGTTTAAGTTTCCACCTCGGTTATTTTCTATTGCTTTTTTTTTTTCACTTGTCCGGTAAAAACATTTATTAAAAACAAAAACAAAACAAAACAAAATAAAATATAATTGAATTAAATAAAATATATATCACGATTTTTGGATGAACGAAAAGTTGGCAAATACGATGGAATATCCGTAAATTCGTATCGTCATTATGAGATTTTTCTATATACGCGTATCAATGTATAGACAAAAAAAGAAAAAAAATATTATACATACAATTTGATTTATTTTCTATCAGTTTTAGAAATTTATAAAAAAATATTATATCCTTACTTTTTCTTTTGTTTCGTATTTTTTTTTTCCAATGTTTATACAACGTTACAAAATTTTATGCACTCTTAGGCTTTTATAAATACACATTGAGATCAAAGTTTAACTCTCAACTGCATTTAATTTGTAATTCTTAGAAGTTTAGAAGTTCGAGAAAGTACGATATTCAATCGAACTAAAATCGCATTCGTAGAATCACGCATATAAACGTTGGTTCGTAGGATTAGGTGACCGTGCGATAAATTTATGCTAGCTAGCTAGCTAGCCAGCTCGTCAAGACGGCAATAAAGCGATCGATTTGAGGCCACGTTTTCCCAGCGCCTTTTCAGGGAAAACCCCTATGAGACGAGTTCATGGAAGTCCTTATGGAAAATCAATATACCGGGATGCTTAATACTTACGTCTGTATGTCTATATGTATACACTAAACGTATGTACGCAAACTAACTTTAAATATGTATGTATGTATGTATGTATGTATGTATGTATGTATGTATGTATGTATGTATGTATGTATGTATATATATATATACGTACACGTGGACACACCTGCTGCGACACAGTTCTAGGAAAGCTGCTTGCCCTTTTTGATCAACGCAAATAACTTTTCTCTTATCTTTCATTTTAGATAGTGATGTATCTCTCTCTGTGATAACAAAAATTGAATTCGATATCAAAATGTCAATTCGAGTCTAATATCTTTCATATTTTTACTCAAAAAAGTTTGATAAAATGTATATATGTTAATCGTTATTTTTTCCAATTCGTTAATTAATGAAATAACTATATTGGCCAGTTAAAGTGTATGTAAAATACTCTGTGAGTTAAAAAATAATATTTACTTCTATACTTATTATTATTCTCTATATAAAATTTAATAAAAATTAATCAGTATACATATAATTTGATATTATATTATTAACAATAATAATAAATATTTTTATGATATAAATATTTTTATGTTTGATATAAAAAGAACATATATATATATTATCCATAAATTTTATATTTCCATTTAAAATTTACGAGTCAAAAGACGTAAGTTTATTCGAATGATTTATATAAATATAATAAAATGATCGATATATATATATATAATACTCAATTGAAAATCAACTTAAAATCGTGGATAAGTGCGATGAAACGTTAAGATGGATAAATTTGTGATTCGTCAGAAAAAATATAAGAGAAAAGAGCAAAGGTAGGAGCATTGAAGCGTGTATGCAAATGTGTTTACGCTTAAAAAGAAGAAAAAAAAAGGAAGATAAAAAGATAAAAGGAAGAGGAGGAGGAGGAGGAGTAGCAGGAAGTCGGAAAAATCCTCTTACGGGGTTTTAACGATTCGGTTCACCAGAGCATTTTCAGAAGAACTCATAGGCAGCGAGAAAGAAGGAAAAGAACTTGAAAGAGAAATCTTCTGTACGGACGAATGATAAAGGAGAACTGAAGGATCGCGAGAAAAAAGAAAGAGGGAGAGAAATTTCGATGCATTTTCTCGATAGCGAGAAAAGAACTTTTACTTCGTATTCTCGGAAAAATGAAATGAAAGAAAGAAAGAAAGAAAAAGAAAGATACTTCCACGTTTCGCTTTGGAAATAGCTCCTTTTCACCGCATTCGTAATTTTCTATGCGGAATAATACACGTCATCATTTTAATTATAACACTTTGATCACTTTCAACGACTTGAACAACAAAATTTCATATTATAATACATTATTCTTATAAGTAATGATATTATTTTATTTATTATCTTATTTTTTTTTTTTATAATTATATAAAAAGAAAAAAAAATATCTGATATTCTGTATATCAATAGAATGATGATTATCAAAACCTTACTATTTAATTATTCGCATAAAAGCATCCTCTCCTTCCAATTAAACTTTAATTGCAAAAACATAATTTAGTAAAATGAAAATTAATTAAAATGGATAAATATATAATAAAATTATTCATATATATGATTATTCGTATATAATTTATTCATTTAATTTACCTTTCATTCCGCACGAATCAAAACTTCATAATGAATCCTTATAGTGTAATTACCGTTCAATTTCCAGAATGATTTAACTCTAAATTTTTGTTTATACATATATGTTACCGTGTTAAAGTATATAATTCAAGATATTCATGAAATAACGAAGAAAAATTTTTGATATCTTATACTTTAACTACTCGCCTTTTGTGAATTTATATATAACCACGTAATTTCTTAAAACTACTAGTTTTAATGTACAATTCAATTCTTTTTATATGCTTTTCTAAAAATGTTTAATTATTTCATATATACTCACATTATTGATATGTATATCCACGTGTGCACATGTACGTAAATCACTCACCAACAGCACACACACACACACACACACACACATACACTCACGCTCATATCTATATTATTTGCATAGAAACAAAAAACGCACACGTATACGCGAAAGTAAGTTTGATTAACTACTTTTCTAATTACGTTGTTATACACCACGATGTTCGAACAAGACTGAATACGAAAACAGCTGCGCAATAAACTCGATGGCAACCGAAGCGTACACGAAGGTCAATTTGTTTACAAAAGTTTTGAGACGACGAGATTTATAATAGAATAAAAACAATAACATTGAAATATACACACCAACTGAGACGGGAGGTGTGTACATATTTAAAAAAAATTGTAACCTAACCTTTCCACTCCCTTTTTCTGCTTTTTCACCGTCGTCAGTGTTTAAAGCTTCCGACCAGACGTGTTAAAATGTTTTTTTGTTACAGTTATCGAACATATTTTTCACATCATTTATATTCTCATTTACATTAGATATAATGTTTTATATTTACTTTTTAAACGATACTTTAATTAATAATATTTTAATAATATTTCAATAATTATCCTCGCGTTAGATGTATTTCGTCTTGTATACGATACTCATATTTATTTATATATTGATAATAAATAATTAAACAATAAGAAGTTAAACCCAAACCATCTCATCCTAATAATAAACTTATAAAATTTGGACAAATAATTAAAAAAATTATTTTTAAAACAAACATTAAAACTAAAATAAAAAATCGATTAATATTAATATCTCTTTCTATATAAATAAATCTATATATCAAAACAAAACTAGAAATTAATATCACTAACCTTAAAAATATCAAATTAATTCAATTCAAATAAATCAAAAATTCTAAATGTATAGAATTAAAAATCATAAAAATAAACTCTACTATTAAATTTATTTTATTAAATAAAAAAAACTACTGATAAAATAAATATTAAAATTCTAATAATATATAATAAAATAATATTTATAATTATAATAAATTTATTATTGATTAATATAAATTAATTAATTTAATTAATTACTCAACAATTTAAATTAAATTTAACGCACGTATTTAATGCAAGTAAATAAATCAATTTCCAATCGTTTGCAATAATAACATTATTTTTATATACTTTCTCCAACAAGATTAGTTATTTCGCATGAAACTTATTGTTAGTTATTTAATCGTATGAATGAATTAATTGAATTATTATTGAATTAATTGATTTCCAATTCACATGTTGAAGAAAGAGGGAAAGAGAAAAAAGCAGAAAAGAAAAAAAGAAAAAGAAAAATATTAAGGATTCCTGTGGGAATAATGCACGTTTGCGATAAATTCTTCATTTATCTTGTTAAACGAATTAGATCTTTCTTTTTAAAACACATAATACTCGCGAACGTTACGCGAACATAACCCCTTACAATAAATCTATATCAAACGTTTTGCGCGTGAAGAATAGCAAGTAAGCAAGGAATCAAGCAAGGAATCAAACAAGAAAACAAAGAAGAGAAAGTGAGGGCTAACTTTCGAGTCTCTTCATAAATTCAGAGATTTTCCTCGTTTCTTCTCTCTTTCTTTCTCTCTTTTATTATTATTATTTTTTTTTTTTTTATTAAATCTCACGAAAGAGTCATAGGCACGTTTGTGGAAAAGATTCGATGCATAATCGAATAATTTATTATTAATATATATATGAGCCATTTATTTTGAAAGTGGCCTAACTCCATATAACCTTAAATTGAGATATTTAAAGGTTTGCGTTTCAATGCAACTCAAAATATACGTAAAGAATAACAATGAGTTATGTTGCTTAAGTGTATCTTAAGGTGTTAAAATATATAAAAGGTGTTAAATTTACAGTTCCTATTAAAATAATGGCAATTATTAAGTGAATAATATGCGTTTTCTTACCAAGAATGGAGTTAGGCCACTTTCAAAATTAACAACCAGATTCGTTATAAAATTTGAAGGAACCGAAGTCCATTCAACATAATTTAAGATGCTTCAAATTGCGAAAAAACAATACTTATTTTATTTTACATATCTTTATAACACTTTAAAAACATAAATTATGCGATTTAAAATATTTTTTACAAACATAAATTACAAAACAATTTTCTACTCATCTACATTTTGTGTATGTGAAAGGGATTTAAAGAAATCATGATGTTCCGGTGGTATATATCGTAATAAGTCAATTATGTCCTTGAATTTTGCGGTTGTAATTTGTCTTATATTTTTATACAGTGGTGTCAATACAATATTTTCGAACTTTCTTGGTCTACCCCGACGTGGTATTAAATTCAGGACTTTCAAATTTTCGTTCTCATTCATTGATGTCTTATAGAAAATCTTATTCATTTTTGACAAAACGCATCCAACATATTTTTAACCAGTTTATTGGTTCTCCGTTAGAATTCTTTACCCTTTTAAAAATTGCGTCTTCTAATAATTTTGTTAATCCAAAATCTTCTTGTCTCATTTCATGTACAATAAAGTTATTACCTTTCCGACACTTTTTGATAATATTGTAATACTCTCGGGGGACAAACAGTAAATTATTTTTTTTTAATGCCATTTCTACCACACCAAAATCTCTACTCCTAATGGAGTTAGGCCACTTTCAAAATAAACGGTTCAGTGATTCAACTAACTCTGAAAACTTATGTGTCCAGAATTACCGTATTTACTCGGAATATAAAAAATCTTAAATGCTTTATTGATAGATAATTTGAAGCTGTACATGTTATCGTGGGTAACCGGAAAAAAATGAAAAATGGAGTTAGGCCACTTTCAAAATAAACGGCTCATATATTTATACAATGAAAATAATAGTTATATAATTAAAGCTAGAACAAAATCTAGATTTTCTTTTTTTATTATCCTTTTTTGCGGAAGACTCGTAATTTCTGGATCTTAAAAAGTCGTTACCCTCCCCCTCACCCTGTCCCTCACCCACTAACATCTCTTCCATCTTCGAAATAACGATCCAAAGCGTGCAATAGAAGACGAAAACGTCGGAGTGACTGTAAGCTCAAAAGCTGGACGCCATTCTTCAAAGTGCTAACGTGTAAAGTAAAGAAAGGATTTCCGCCTTTTCTTTTGGCCAAGAAAAAAAAAAAAGAAAAGAAAAGAAAAAGAAACAAGGAGAGAAATAAAAAAAAAAAAAAAAAGAAAAAAGAAAGAGGTAAGCGCTATGTTGGACGTTAAAATTGGAAAGGATGAAAACGCGTAGGTGAACTAACATAAGAGCACACTCTCTATCTTTCCAGCAATTTTTCTTCCCACCTTTCTCTGAGAGATTCGATTCTTGATTTTTAGCGAATAAAAGAAGAAGAAGAAGAAGAAGAAGGAAAAAAAAGAATAAGTTATCTTTTCGAACAAACAGAGAGAGAGATAAAACAGTTTATACGATTTCTAAAAGAAACAATCGATCAAATATATTATCTCAGATCGTTTGAAACAATTTATTAATCGTATTAAAACTAATATTATATATTTACATTGATAGATATGTTGAATAATCAACTATAAATCTGCGAGATACAAAAATTATTATAATTTACGATTGAAAATTGAAGAATAATACAATCAATTCTAGAAATTTTATTAACTATCAGATAACGTAAATCATTCTTCTATCGTCAACTAGAAAGGTATTTCTAGTTTCTTAGAGAATTATCAAAGTTTTGTGGAGTAACGAATCAGCAAACAACAGTCCTTCTCGTTGATATCTTTAACAAACTGAACATATGCATGAATCGAATAATTCCCGGGGTTGCGATGTTTGGTTCAACTTAGACTGTTTAGCCAAACTGTTGAGAGCTTAAATTGGACCATTTAAATTGCACTCTACTAATTCGCCTCCTCTCCCCCTCACCCTTCACCTTTCGTATTTCCAATTATCAGTATACGGTGTATTAATCGGAAATACGACTTATTTCTATAATTCTATCGAATATTGCAATAATACTAATAATTATTAGTATTAATACTACTAGTAGTAATACTACTAGTTATTACTAGTAACTAATATTACTAGTATTTATTATAATTATTCGGGATTTTTCAAAGCTTTCTTTTTTCTTTTTTTCTTTTTCCATACTCGATAAATAATATATATATATATATATACATATAAAAAGAGAATGATATTAAAAAGAATATAAAAATCAAATAGAAACATGACATAAATGTAATGCAATTATCAAACAATAAAACACATTTTCTTCTATTTAACACAATTTGAATGAAAAGCCCTTTAGATTTGAACGCTGTCAACGGCACGCGATTCGTTTAACTATATAATTGATTATACAACGTTCAATTTAATTCTTTATTTACGATAAATTAAATTTAATATTTCATTTCATTTTCTTACAAACACATAATACCAGTCAGTGTATATAGGATATCTAAGGGTTTTCTGATCAAAGAGTATTAACGTATTGCATGCACAAAAATAGGAAAAAAATATGTATGTGTGTGTGTGTAAGAGAGAGAGAGAGAGAGAACAAAATGCAATTGATTTAATTTAAATATTGAAAAAATCAAAATTTATTAAAATTATAAATATTTAACGAACATTACGTGAAAAATTTCCAAGAGGTTTTTGATATCCAGTTTCTACTCTCTCACCATTCGCTCTTCTCCTCCTCTCTCTCTCTCTTTTTCTTCACTGACGGCTTTTATCTCGTTGTGACATTGTACGTCTTGACGTACGTTTTCCCAGCATCTCACATTCTCTCTCTCTCTCTCTCTCTCTCTTTTCACTTTAGCCTTAACCCCTGACACATTGCACATCGTGATACATACTTATATATATATACTTAAGTATTATATATATACAGGTTGCGTATAGTATATACAGGCTGACACACGTTTCTTTTTCCACGAGCTACTTGAAGGAGGAAGGAAAAACAGGCAACATCTGCCACTCCGCTTGCAATTTTCTTCAAGTGGAAAGAAAAAAAAAAGAGAGAGAGAAAGAGTGAGTGTGTGTGTGTGTGAGAGAGAGAGAGAGAGAGATACGGATAGAGAAAGCATTTAGTATTTTTTCTCCTTATTTGATTTTCTCTCTTTCTTTCTTTCTTTCTTTCTCTCTTTCCCCATTTCTTTCTCTCTTTTATTTTCTATGTCGTTCTAAGTACCACCCTAAGCTCACGTCATGCCAGTTAAAGGGGATGAAGAAGTAGTTGTTAGAACTCGCCAGAAATTTCAAATTAGGAAACGCTTTTTGCCATTATCCTACAACCGTGTATACACGTTCATGTATGTATGTGTATAAATTGAACGTGTCCGATTGGTCAAGAACTACTTTAATAGTTTTTATTTTTTTTTTATTTTTTATTCTTTATCGATTCTTATTCGATGACGAACGAGAAAGAAGTAGTACTATCGTATTATTTCGCAATCAAAGTGAACGTAAAAATTATATTCGTAGTATCTAACATTATTTAATAGATACAATACAATTATTTATGATTAATTGTAGTGTTAATTATAAAATTACTGATACGTATCATAAATTTATCGAGGTAATAATTTTATAAATGAAAGTTTGATTAGTATAAGGAATATACATAAGATAGTAATATTGGATATATGTGAGATAATGTTCCTAAAAAAAAAACAATGAAATAATTGAAAATATAAATATAATTTAAAGATTAATATAATAACTTATAATATATTAATAATATATTATTTTCGTAAGTATACATGCATATATGTGCCCATAATTATGAAAGTGGTCTAAGTCATATATTTCTTGTTTCGAGATATTTAAAGGATTACATTTGAACATTAAATAAATTTAAATAAATTCTATATAATATTGAAATAACAAACACTATCTAACGGTTCATTTTTTGACAATATCGTGAAAATTACATTGAATTAATTTAGTTTAAAATAATGTGGTGTGAAATAACTAATAAACTTATTTTCTTTTCGAATTTTGACTAAGACCACTTTCATAATTACGGGCACATATGTCTACTTAAAGCCGAATGAGATTTTAATCGAATGGAACATCTTCCTTTATGATAAGATAAGTAGGAAGGAGTGTATGTATAATTTAAGGATCCTTCGAAACGATCGCTCCAAATTTTACGATAGATTTATCTCAAAGACGGAAGGAAGACGTCGAAATGGCTCGATTAAGATGAAAATCCGTGAAAATCCATCCCCAACAGGGCAAACGTGAAATTCGTGGAGGAGACCCCGTTTCGAGACTCGTTGATGTCGAGAGTTTATTTAGAACGACGAGCTTCTCTACGAAATGAGAACACGTTTTAGCTTCCCCGTAAATTATCTTCAATTTTGTTCGACTAATTTCTTCCGGCGTAATTTGTTATCATAAACAATTTATATAATTATATAATAATATAATATATAATAATAAGAATAATAATAATAATAATAATATTTAATATAAACAAAATTATATTTCTCCCCCCCAATTTCAAATTAAACAAAAAAAAAGTTAACAATGTATATTTGTATATGTATATAAAAATACTATTTTTTGTATAAATATTATATTTTTACTTTTAAATAAAAAAAAAGATATGTATATGAATTGTATTTATCGATTTGAATATTACACATTTTTTTTATAAGCTAATACATTATTAAAATTCATGATAATGTTTGAAACGTGTTTTTTTTTTGTCTTACTTTGAATAGAAATGGTATCAAAGAGAAAAGATAAAAAATAAAAAGATAGGAGAAAAATAGGGAAAGAAAAAAAAGAAAAGGTAAAGCTTTTAACAAGAACGAACGTGAGAAAATCGTTTTGGAGAGGCGCGAATATTCTTTTCTTTTACATTGGAATTCTTTATTCAGTACACCCTTTGTGTCGAGTCCTTCAGTCCTTCAACTAGAAAGGAAGAGAGAGAGAGAGAGAGAGCATTCGTTACATAACCACTTGCATTCGTTCAATATAATAAAAAGGAGAAAAGAAAAAACAGAAAAATTCGTAGTCGAGTTAGTTTACAATGAGTTGTATCGGAAACGAGAGCTTATTGCATAGTTGTGCATGGAAAAATAATAAATAAAAAAAAAAAACAAATACAAAAATGAAAAAAAAAATCTAAAATCAAATACAGCAAAAATCAATAATAGAAACAGCAGCAGTTACATATTTTCTTTTCCAATTTTCTACGCCGTGCAATAGAAAAAAAAAAAAAAAAGAAAGAATTGATGTTAATTAAATCAATTCCGTAATTAACACCTAATCAAGCGAAGATCATTTCGTTTGTCTTCTGATCTTTTTATTTCTTTTTCACGGAGGAATAAGAATAAGACCGAAATTTTTCCATTCGCGTTTTTTTTTTTTTGTTTTTTAAAACAACGATCCTAATTAACATACGTATTTATATATGAACAATAGAAAAAAATTACGTGACCTGCGAAAGAAATACTTTGTTGAAATTATTCCAACAAGAGAGAGAGAGAGAGAGAGAGACACGTAATGCAATTAGCCTTTGGCAAGGAACGTGATCGGGTAAAACTTTAAAAAAAAAAAAAAAAAGAGAAAGAAAGGAAAGAAACGATACTAAATAGTTAATATAAAGAACAAAACACCTAACAATAAGACGAAGATTTTCTTTTCTTTTTATTTTTTTGAAATTAAAGGAGGAAAATGGTATTTCTATTTCTTTTGTACAGCTTTCCTACGCATCGTTTAACATTTTCTTCACCTCCGCCCACACCTCCTCCACCTCCTACTTCTATCCTTTGACTTAACGGATCAACCAATGATAAATAAATTATTCTACGAAGATATATAATTCTGATGAAGCTACTCGAATTCTTCGGAATTATTCTATTCGTGCTAATAGAAATACAAGGATGAATTTTTACAGAGAGAAAGAGAGAGAGAGAGAGAGAGAGAGAGATGTTAAAGTTCGCGTGATTATCGTCATCGTCATCGTGTCAAAATGACGACAACGAGGATGCAACGCAGATGTAAAATCTAAAAATACTTAGAAAAGATGGCTAGGAGATAAACTAGAATACAAGGAAACGATTTTCTGACGTGTACGACACCACCAACACCACCACCACCACCACCACACCTGCCTTCACACCATACTTTCGGTGTATAGTTAACCGTGAGAAAGACGTCACGTTACTGGGTCGAAAAGGTTAGAAAACGCAAATGCCATTAGCCGTATCGTCGATCTTTTATTTATCGACCCTTCGTTTCTTTACTAGGTGTGTATGCACTTATGTTTATACACTGTTCCGAGTTAAAACGAATAAGACACGATATATACGTTTGTAAACGTCAATAGTATGTGTGCAAATATCTACGGAGATATGTATGTGTATATATATGTATATATGTTTCTTATATACGTGTTAGAGCTCATTCATTAATCTTCCTTCGTTAAATCTATTATTTTATTCTCATATTAATATTGTTTCGTATTTAATTATAATACCAACGGTTGGAAAGCTAATAATTTATCTTTTAAATAATGATATTTATTTAATGTTCCGTTATCGATTATTGATATTGTCATTATTGATATATAATTATTTAATTAATAGTAAGAATGAAAAGGATAAGAAATTATTATCAGAGTTATTCGTATTGGTCATTTTGATTCCGTTAGAAATAAGATAATTACTTGAAAGAATATTATTCGTTTAAATTGTTCTCTTTTTTTTTTAATAAACTTCATAATGTAACTTATTCAATAAATGAGAATGAAAATAAAAATGTAATTATCAGTTATTTGTATTGACATTTGATTATAATTGAAATATAAGTAGAGTACGAAGAGAGAGAGATAAAAATAATCAGCGTTCTTAATTACATCGAAGTTTTCGAAAATAATTTTTAACTGGAAAGAAAATAGCAAACGGTAGCAAAATATCGAGGATTTATTTAGCATAGTAAGCGCGATAAATTGCTTTCTACTATTTTTAATGCGAACTTTCCTACGGCATAAGATAATCCCACGAAACTCGACCGTAAAATTGCCATAAACGCTTTATTTCATAATTTAAGAGGACATTTTACGATCGCGTTTTAACCCGAAATACGTCAACCGTGGTTCTCGTTCTTTCTGGCGAATCCATTTCGGTTTTAACAGGTACACTTTTTGATCCAACGTGTTCTGGATGAATGTATGCGTATGGATGTGTGTAAAAGGGAGTACTCATACGAACGTGGATGCTGCAACAGCGAGAAATATCTCTGTAAAAGATGTATATACGAATGTTAGCGTGTATGTGTGTACTCACAAGGATGTATGTATGAATCCATGATATATATGTAATAAAATAAGCTTGCGTGTATTAACGTATTATATGAATGTACACACACACGTATATATTAATTTATATAAATGTATAAGTGTGTGTGTGTGTGCTAATAAGATTATAGAAAGTCTAGTATAAAAAGATAATTTGTCAATTCGTTTAGATTAAAATAATATGGATAGCATATATATATCTCTCTGATCTTTGTAAAATCAAATCTTTCATTTTAAAAGATATTACTTTCTTTATCGGGCATTACGGAAAGTAGGATTACGAGCAAAGTATTCCATAGAGACTTAGAAAAATGACGACTTTCCGAAAGGATAATCGAAGTGGAAGATTGCGAACTACGATCGTAATATCGTTGTCGTAGCTTTGTAGTTGTCGTCACCAATCGTTTATATATATATGTTTCTCTATGTATAAAAAAGAGGAATCAACTGATTGAAAGATATAACAAAACAGACAGAAACACCGATTAAGGTCTTTGAAACTAAAAAGAAGAAAAATAAAATTGTAGAGATTGATTGTAAAAATGAAAGAAAAAAAAAATATATATATATAGTAATAAATGGAAATCGTGATTATAAATCATCGAAGAAGAAAAAGAGAGAGGGTGAGAAATAGACTATAAATTTATTGTAAAATTTATAGTAAAATTATAAAGAGAAAGATAGGAAGGGGAGAGATAGATTGATTGTAAAAAAAAGAACAAGAAAAAAACAGATAAAAGATAAAAAGAAACAGAAACAGTGATCGCAAGTAATAAAAATATTAAAATTTACATTAATTACGAGTCATAAAAAGTGAGAAATAAATCACTTTTTATGAACTTTAGAATCACAAAATAAAAGAAATCAAATCAAATTAAAATTAAAATTAAAATCAATAGAAAATACGAACAGATAAGATCGCTGAGTTAATTCGAATAACTCGAATTATGATGGTGAAATAATAAAGAAAAAAAAATTGTACGAGACAAAAATATGAAAAGTAGAAAAAAAATATTAAAGAACAGTTAGTTTCGGTGGCAGGACAGGGACAGATAATAATGGGTTCTAAGGTCGTATGCAAAATGGTAAAGGTTGATGCATAGAGTGCAAAAACGGTTTGTATGCAGACGGCAATGGTCGTTCCGACAGCTGGCACACGTGATCAAATTTCCTGAAGCAGGGAATACTAAAGAAGAAAAGGACGAATAAGACACAGACCAGCCCAACAGCAACATCAACATCAACAGCACTGGCAGAGGAGGAAGAAGAAGCTAAAGCAAAAGTAAAAGCTAAAGCAAAAGAGTACACCGTCGTGCCAGCAGTAGTTCAATCTTTATGTCAACTAAAACGGAAAATTTCAATACGCCAGGAGCAATGCCATTTTGACATAAGGAAATGGCATTCTCTCAGGTAAGTCTTTTCGTGAACGGAATTAAACAATGAAGTGAAAGATTAAATGATGGAAACACGTTCGAGTACTTCAAGCGGAAAAACCAATCTCCTGTCTACCTACACCCAACACACAGATAATTTGATTTATAACGTGTTAATTAACACGCTTGAAATATATCAATAAATCAGAAGGATCTATTTTAAATCGTGGAGTTGCAGCAGCAAAATCTTTCGACCTATTTATAATACGTAAAATTCAAATTTAAATACCATTTATAGGTATTCTCAAATAAAATATCGAAATTACGATCGCAATATAATAAAAATAAATTAAACGTTAAGCAAATTTTAACGGTAGAATATTATTTTTTTAATTTATTCTGTTCGATTAATTTAACCCAGACGAATATACATATATATATCACTTGATGAACGAGATTATTAAAATGAAATGAAATGTTTTATAATATAATAATTCTAAATAATTATATAAATATGCATATATAATTGCGCTCGTAACAATGACGCTGTGATAAATACAGTATTACATGATGATTTATTATTATTATGATATTTTATAGAAAATACAGAATCGTATAGAATTGTTAATATATTAGAGGATAAAATCTTATAATTAAATATAAATAATATTTATTTATACATGTGCCGAAAAAAATTTTGGATGATGCAGTTTCGTAGTGTCTGTATACGAACCATTCCTGTATATAATTAAACCGAATACGAGTACATCAATTTGAACGTGGGATTAAAACAGTTCTGAAATGAACTCTTTCAAATTGTTACATATCGATTCTGGCTGAAGCAATTACGAGTACCGAAAAAATGTTATAACTATTAAGAACGTAACCGTTCTCGACTGTATTGGTTTCGGTTTCGATTTCGATTTCGATTTCGATTCTTTAGAACTGATATTATATCGGTTCGAAATAGATTTCACAACTGTTATTTTTGGGTCCTGTATCGTACCAAATCGTAATCAAAATTAGAACCAGTTCGACTTAAGAAATCGAATAGATATAGAATAGAATCTAGATATAGAATCTTTTTATCCCCACAACAAATTCACATATTTAAAACGATATTATAATTGTATATCCAGATTTCTGTTTTTAATATATCCATTTATATTTTATTAGCGAGATAAAATAATCTTTTCCTTTTAATAATCCTTTCCATTAAAGACTAATTTTATTTTCAATAATGATCTCTCGAGATAGAATATCTTTATTCTCTTTTGTAAAATAGTAAACGACGTTATTTCTCTGATTAAATAAATTTTAGATAAATATTGGAATTTTTAGAATTGGAACTAACCTGATTTAACAATGTCGTCAATAGTTTAAAATCCTTCACTTACCTGAAACAAATAGGAAAATAAATGATTAAAATTACGGTCAAACTTTATTGATCATTCTATTTATTTCTTATCGCGTGAAAGAAAATGATACAAAAGATCAGAACTGAAATACTTCTCCCCTTCCCTCCTTAAATTTTCTCACAAAGAGAATCAAATTTATTTTCCAACGACATTTTCGCGATTGCCACGTAATTCGAAATCGAATAGAACTTTCAAACACGAATACGGTTTCATATCCTTTACTAAAAGTTGCGTTCAAGCAGAGATAGGAGAGAAGTTCGAAGATTAAATCAAGCTTGATGCGTTCTCGTAATACTAGTAGTCATTGCTTTTACGCTTGGTTCGATTTTAAAGCATATAGAGAGAGATATAAGGAGAGGAATGAAGAGAGAAAAACAGAAATAGAAACTGTGTCTACTAATGAAAAATATTTCTAATAATAAAAAGAGATTTGAACAAGTAAATACAATTTTATAAATATATATATTAATTATTATATTTTATATATTATATTTATATATATTTATTATTTATATTATTTATATTTACATTAATTATTAATAATTATTAAAAATAATTTATATATACAAGAAAAGCAATTTTCCTACGTAAAGGAGGGCAGAAAAAGTTCAAAATCTAGCATGCGCAGGGTTGTAACAGAATGATCAGTTATTTCAGGACTTAATGTTTAACAAATGTCCTTTTTCAAAGTATAATGATATATAAAATGTTAAAATATACAAGTTTTTTCAACGTTAAAGTTGCGTGTGAAATTTTTTGTTAAGATAGAAAAAGGCTTCCAGTGCAAAAAGTTAAACATACACTGATATCTTGATTCTTTTTAAATATTATTTTTGTAACAACGTAAACATCTTCGTGTAGGATTACTTTTTGAACGCGTACTTGATCATATACTGGGTTATTCTTAGAACTGGGACACAGGCTACTGCTCTTTATTAAGTTAAAATAAAAATAAAATGATAAAGGAAAAAAATGCCATACAGCTTAATACATATTTTTTACGTGGATGCACCGATCCATCAACTAGATGCAATTGCATTTCATTCTTTAATGCAAACTATTTTTCTTTCTTTGTTAAAATATTAAATATCTCGTAAAGTATTATGTACTTGTAAAGTATCCTATTACTGCGATCATATTCATCGTGTAATACGTAACTTGATTAATATGTGAATCGAACAAGGTATGCTCGTCAACGATAATTGAAACAATTTTACAAATAATAATAAAACAATATTGTTAATTATAATTTTCGTATATTCTCAAATAAAGAAAAGTAGCAACATCGAATGCATAATTTTAATTCTAAATTTACAAATCAATCGTTGTTCGTTTAGTTTTCAAATATTAAAATAACCTAAGTAGTCAAAATTAATCTAAATCTATTTATATATGAGTACATAAACTTCCGATTTGTTATATAATAAATAAGTATATCTTTCTACGTAATACAATATTTTATACATGCATACCACCATCATCCTTTTCTATCTTTCGAATTTGGTATCGTATTACACGAGAAGAAGAACATGGAATAGTCAAGAAGGATTTTACGAGAGGGATTCCGGTATTGGAATAATATCGGCTCCTAAAGAAAGGTAGAAAGAGAAAGATAGTTTGGAGCGAGAGGAAGAGATAGGAACTAAAGATGACTTCATTCGAAATCGAAACAACAAGTTGTAGCGACGTGTCCTATGAGATCGTTGAACAAGCTATAAAAGAGATGGTAAAGAAAACAAAAAGCAAAGAAAACCTAACAGGAGGACAAACGTCGAACAAATCTATGGAATCTGTCGGAACATTCGCTACCTGAGAAAAGGGCCCGAAGGGCTCTCTTCTTTCTTCTTTCTCTTTCTCTCTCGATAAGGCTTTAAGGTTCTATATATTCCAATAGCATCAAGAAAGACAAAAGGAAATAGAAATAGAAAAGATCGTAGGCGGATCCCCTTGTCTGGAACTTGCTGTGATTCCAAGTAATACTGAGATGTCTAAGAAACTTTTAATTCTTTCCTTTTTTTCTTTTTTTTTTTCAAATTCTTCATCTAAAATTATATTGTATTTGTATAAATAAAGATTTTCTATTAAGCTTTACAAATCTAGGAATAATTTTTAAAACTTACGAAGTATTATTTACTTATAGTGGTTAATAATAAATTTAATTGTTTTTTTTTCCTAACTATTTTATTAAAGTTATTTATTTTATATGAATAAAATTTATTGTATTATATTAACATATAATTATTAATATAATAATAATTATTATATTATTATTACAATATAATATTTTTTTAAATATAATTTAATATAGTTGATTAATATTATCATTATCATTTTTATTATCATTATTATCATTATTATTATAAGATTATGCAATGTTTGCAATAATAAATAGAAATTTTCAACAATGTCATATTAATAATGACTTCAATAATTTATGGAAAATTAACTAACGTGCCAGTAATTTAATTAGCCTAAATGATACATGGATAAGAAAATCGAGTTTTGTGATATTTTACAATAAAGCTGACAACTTACGAGTACAATTAGAAATTAGATAACGTAAGATAGTAAATGTATAACAACGATTTTGGAAGTTACGTACTCGAGTAGTTATCGCGGTTAAAGTCGACTACAACTGAATATACGTTTTCTGAGAAGTAGTAAAACAAGAAGGAGAAGTAAGATGCTATGTTATTATAACACACGGTAGAGAAGGAGGTTCAGGAGTCAAGATTTCCCACGAGAAAAGTGCGATATCGGCCGACATTTTTCTTTCTTCATTCTTTTTTAACTTTTTATCTCCGAAATACGAGTAAATCTTTATCTCCTCCGCTTCCCCCCTCCAAAAAAAAAAGAAAAAAAACTATAATGGACGATGAGGAATTATCATCACAGAAACATCTCAACAACACGGTTGACCAGTTAACATATTTTCAGACAGATCTAGATATATTCATCTAATTTTTTTGTATAACTTTATATATATATATAGATAAAACGTCAACAAAAATTTAATATCACATTTTTTCTTATTTAAATAAAATATTACAAAAAAAAAAGAAAGATTACAAATATTTGTTAAATAATATCTGCAAAATATAATATAAAATAAAAGTAACCGATGACCCCGACCCACCCTTGCGATCAAAATCAACTCGTTAACTATATTTCCAATAGTATTTTTTTTCCTTCCCCCGTCCCTCCCTTTATTTTATATAAAATAACTCTCAATTTATCAATATATAGTCCGTACTTGTAGATACGATACGAAGTTGCACGAAGTAATAGGATTGGAAGGATCGTAAGGGATGCATCGATGACTTTGTAAGACCTTGGTCCTTCTACTCTCCTTGAGCTTCTCTTCCACCTTCCCTCAGCCCCTTCCTCCTTCTGTTTCTCTTCCTTCTCATCGTCCACGAGCTTAGTCGTAAGTACAGTTACCGTGAGATATAGTTATCGTGACCACGGACGATAGTTACGGCTAATGTGTGCGCAATTATGCAAATGCGACTAGGAAATGCTCTTTCGTATATACATACATGCCTATGTATAAGTAAACGCGCGTGTGTGTGAGAGAGAGAGAGATAGAAATAGAAATAGAGCTAACTAAGAGTTCGTGCGTATGTGTAGTCATTAGACCATAAAGTATAAAGTACACATGAATTGTGTACTCGTGATAACGAGAGAAAATACATATACATATAGAAAAAATACAAATGCCTATACGATAAAAAAGAAAATGTAATTTATAGTTAAGATAAAACACATTAGAATTACTTTTAAATTCATCACCACTTTATATTAGTTGTTAAAAGATTAATCTTTTTTTATCACATATTATGTAGATGTCTTTAAATTTGATGATAAAAAGAAAAAGAGAAAAAAACAAGCATTAAAAATAATGTTAAGATGATTTTCGAATAAAAATTGTCGTCGAAGTGAGAATAGATCGATTGGTGCTCTCGTATCTTTTATTTCTACGTAATCTCATGCGAAAACGCGAGAATAGGGGAAAAAGTATAGGGGTGATGGGTGGGTGGGGTGGGTTGGGAAAGGGAGGTCGAACTCGCGCATTGGCGGTGGTAGCGATGGTAGTAGTGGTGATATCGATAAAACTCGCAAAAGTTAGTCGATTCTTCGCGATTCGAGAATGTAGGTAAAGGTAAACCGAAAACGACGTCGACAGTCAATGCGATGGATTCCATCTCGACGTTTCTAGAACGCGATGCTTGTTTCCCGTTCCATGAATACCAAAAAGCAATTGGAATCGACAATGTCCGACGATTTGTGGTTATACCGTCACGTTCAATATGCAAATACGTAATATCGTTGGTTCCATGGGAGAAGTTACGCTTTTGGAGTACGACGAACCGATCTAAAATGAATGTTGCAAATTTCATCATTTCAAACAGTGAAAAAGGAATTTTGATAAAAGTTCCTTAGGGATTATTCTTATAATTAAAATCAGTCATTATATCAGACTCTGTGACTACAAATTGTATATTTCGTATTATACGTTTAAAGTTTTGTATTTTGTTTATTATTTATAATAGAAATCAAAATAGGATATAATATTATATTGACTTATAAATATTTATATTTAAATATATTGAAAATTTTTGTATATATTATGATTATATTATAGTATATGTTATGTATAAGATAATTATATGATATTCTTAAAAAAAGCATGATATAAAATATAATTATATATGCGAAATTAAATTATGAGATTCATCGAACTATGCAATTTTTTTGTTTTCTAATTAAATTTCTTTATTTTTCGAGACATCATTTAATAATAAGCCATAATTAGTCTTCCCATGGAGGTACAAACGGATAGTCATTATCACAATAAACGCACACTACCATACCACCATCATTAGTAGCTAAGTAATACCGCAATGAAGCTTCCAGTTAATGACGATAACGTCGACTAAGCCCATCCGATTATTATTCTCGCGCTTTGAAAAATTTATCACTCATGGGAATTTCATCCCCCGTTAGCGACGTGGCCCTTGGAGAATCCCTTCGTTCATATCTCTCGCTAGCGTTATGTCCCGTTAAAGGTTTAGTTAATCGACCACAACCACCAACTCATATTTTCTCGATCTTTTATTATTTTCTTCATCTTCCTTTTATTTTTTATTTTTTTTTTAATCTACGAACTAATTATAATCGCAAGAGAAAATGAAGAATGAACGTACACACGCAATCCTAATTTTCAAGCAAATATCAATTATTTCAAATTTACAATGGAAAAATTGATAAGAATATTTTTGTAATGAATTTTGTATATATATTTAATGTAAGTATGTACAAATTTTTAATATAATTATTAAATATCCTTATTTTAGTCTCATTAACAATAAGTGACAATTCAACATGTTACCAATATACCCAGTTAAACTGTATTATCCGAGAAACTAGTTGTACGGTTCATAACTTGGTGAGATTATACTTCCTAGCGGGCCGATTAATAGCGATTACGCGTTGATGAAAACGTGTGGTTCTGTCTGGTATTGTTCTGAACGTACTAGGAAGTCACGAGAACGTATTATCTTCAAATATCGTGATGTGTATTAAACAGAGAAATAATGCGCTTCAATCTATCGATTTTATTCAGATTAAACTGGCTTAATCGGAATATTTTTGTTATGAATTTTTCGTAAGCATGATTTTTAAAACAATTCAAAGTAAAAAACAGAAAGGTAGAAAACAAAAACAGACAAGCATTTTTTAATAGAACGACAATATTTAAAATAAAAATACTGTTCACAAAATATTCCGTACGATATGCCGTATATACGCATGCACGCGCAAAAATATGATTAATAAAAATAAAAAAAAAGAAAAGAAGTTTACATTTGGAACTTCTACCAACGGGATTACGTTAGTGGAAAAAGTTTTGTTTACATTTGATTCGACGATAAACATGAATTCCTTTTTTTTTCTACGCGTTGGGGTCAGCCCTTTTTTTTTTTTTATTTCCAACCGTTTGAAAATAAAATTCAACGGCAAATCGAAAAAAGTTTATCGAATCGTCGAGATCAAACAGATTATATCTGCCAAAGTAGATCTCTCCTGATGGTACTTTAAAGTAGAAAGAACAAAATACAAAATAAAAAATAAAAAATAAAAAATAAAAAAAAAAGTAATAACCAAAGGAAACATAAAATAAATGTTACTGTTTCGAAATGTTTTGAACGATCGACATTCCAAGTAACTTTCGATGTTCGTGTCGTGTCAGACTTTTTTAAAAGTGTCCGATCAATAAAACCCTTTTCCATTGCGACATGTTTTCTCTATTGGTCGAAGAACGAATCCGTACGATTTCTACAGCTTTCTAATATATTAAATTATGTTAGAAGAAAGAATTATGATATGGATTATATAGATATATAGATTTCATGACGAGGTTAATGAAACGTTAAAAGAAAACAAAATTATAAAATGTAATGAAACTCTACAATTTCTAAACGAATTTTCGATAAAATGTACAAAATAAAAATCAATTATTCAAAATATATAATATATTATACAACGATCAAACCGAAAGTTCAAGATAAATTATTTAAAAAAAACTAGCGATTTTGATTAACGAGTTTCGTTAAAAATTCATAATGTAAATTGATTTCATGATCAGGAAATCCTTTTCCAAAAAGAAAAAAAAACAACAACAACAACAATAACAATATTAACAAAAATATTGCGACACATCAGATATATACAGAGAATAAAAAATACAAAATAAATAAAATAAAATAGAATAAAATGAAATAAAATAAAATAAAATAAAATAAAATAAAATAAAATGCATAAATGTATTCGTATCGCAGGAAAAAGCTAAGCGGCACTCTCATCTTGATGGACGCAATTGTTTTCGCTGCATTTATGCACCGCGCGAAACGTTACCGAGAAAAATTGCACCATCCTTCAAGGACGATACATCCTCTCACCGTTCCCTCTCTCTTATTCTCTCTCTCTCTCTCTCTCTCTTTCTCTCTCACAATAGCCTATCCTTCGTACAAATGGTCGACATTATGTAATGGGTCACTGGATATTTATAAACAAACCTAAATATTCTTCTTTCTTCTTTTTTTTCATTATCATTCTACCCTCGCTTTGAATTTACATATTTTAATTAGAAATAAAAATACACGGAAAAATAAGGGATTTAATAGTAGAATACCAAAAGTGTGTGCATTTATTGTAAGCAGCTTTTACAAATACCCAACCATTCATCACTCCTCTATCACCATATTTTATTTTTTCTACCAGAAGTTTCCATAGTAAACAAAAAAAAAATAAAAAATCTTATATTTCTTTTCAACGGACAACCTATTATTCCATATT
This sequence comes from Polistes fuscatus, assembly GCF_010416935.1. Lineage (NCBI taxonomy): Eukaryota > Metazoa > Arthropoda > Insecta > Hymenoptera > Vespidae > Polistes > Polistes fuscatus. The sequence goes on along the minus strand of NW_025113162.1, from coordinate 2,467,166 downwards.
GAATTATCAATGATTGAAGATCAATTGAAAATAAACCAAACTATTCGAGTCAATAAACATACAAATTGAAAATGTTTCTCTGCGTGTACATTAGTATATTATTCAATATTTTTTCTTTCCTCTTTTATCTTCTTTTATATTGATAAAGAAATATACAATGAATTATCTGCGAGAATTATAAATAATTTTTGTTGAAATGATACATTAACACGAATTGTACATACAAAATACGTTACAATAATAAGTGTACAGCAACATTTGCTTTGTTATTAGCTACGTTACCAGAATAACAAACAGATAAATAAATTACTTCATCGAACAAATATAAAAAAGAAAATCGATTGATTCGTATAACACGAGACCACTCCTGATATACATAATATACAATAAAAAAAAAAGAAATAAAAAAGAGAGAAAAGTAGAATGGGAGAGAAGGACGTGGAAGAAAATAAAGTACAATTTTATATATACGACTTTACGTCATTGGTCGAACATAACGTTTGCAAGGTTTCAAAAAGAAAGCTCCTTTTTCTTCTTCTTCTTCTTTTATAGGAGTAAAGGAACCGAGAGGAGAGTCGGTTGAAAAGTTTCCCTTCGTGTCTCGTACCGGTAGAGTCTCTAACTTCATCCAAGAATAACATTTTGCTGCTCCCAGACCCCACGAGAATTGCCTTTCTATCGGCCACTGGATCGAGATGAGTCTCGTGCTCACAGGTGCGCGCACACACACACACACACACGCACACACAAATACGAAAGAGAGAGTGAGTGAGAGAGAGAGAGAGAACCTTCCTTCCTCAGCATTCAGTAAACCTCGACGCGAAATTCGCTCCAAGTTTCTTTGGAATATCTATTAAGGTAGCGCGATTGGAAAGTTATATATCTTGAATAAGTAAGCTCTCCGCCATCTTGATGTAAGTACCGGTCACGTAAACTCTCCCTTATCGGTCCGATCTATCTTTACACTTGTAATCTACAAGTTCGTTGACCTTTGAATAAACTTCCCCCCCCCCACAAATATTTTTTTAATAACATTTAAAAATAATATATATTTTTGTTTGTTTTTTTTTCGAATAAATAATTGATCATTATACAATCACAGATTTGTTTAAATATAACTGTAGAATGAACGTGAATTATTGTTAGGATGCTTAAAAGAAATCTTCGTTTTATATTCATCCGATTTTATTCGGGATTTTCATTAATCCACAAAGTAAATTTGTCGTCTCGTTTCAACGATAAAATATATTTGTGATAATAAAAAAAAAAAAAAAACAAATATATTTGTACAAACAAAGAATATAAAAAAATATGCACACGGTTAAGTAATTTATTTGGAAAACAAAAAGGAAAAAGAAAAACATATCAAGCAAGTAAACCAATGAGATATTTTTATATATATTTTACGTATGTACGTAATATATATTAGTACATATGTCTCTACTATACGTATTTACTTAGATTTTCTTTTACGCCATTTTTCTTTTCCTCGTACCGAAATGCGATACCTATCGCAGAAAGAAGAAACTTAGAGTCGTCGTCTCGAGGGCGCGAAAATGCTCAAAGATAAATCTAAATGGTCGTCGTCGCTTTGTCGTGAACCACAAAGAAATGTTCTTGTAAATGTACGTGTACATATCTATATACATATACTCTTATTTATATATATATATAGGTAAGTATATACGTGGGTAGAAACGAGGTCTCAAGGTAAAGTGCAAAAAAAGAAAAAAGAAAAGAAATAAAGAGAGAAAGAAGCAGAGATAGAAAGCGAAAATACGAAAAGAACGATCAATCTTCGAGGAGTGACTCGAAAGAAAGTCGTCGAAGAAGAAGAAGAAGAAGAAGAAGGAGAAGAAGGAGAAGAAGGAGAAGAAGAAGGAGGTAAAACTCGTGCACCCACACTGAGAAAGAAACTAATGCGATTCATCGCATTTACGCGTCCACCATTTTATTCCAAAGCGCGAAACTCATAGGAATAAAGGACGAACGAGATTCGATATTGTGTACCGAAGATTTTCTAACTTCTTTCTTTAACTCTGATTTATATCTATATATGTATATTATATGCTTGTATAGTAAATGTACAAGTTACAGAGGTTTTTCAAATATTGACCACGATGATGGGGATTTCTTTTATTATAACAAATATTATTTTTGCGTGCTCAAAAACGATGTTATATTCATTTTTAAATAATCATTTTGTTTTATTTATTATATAAAGAAAAACAAATTCAAGTTAGTATTATTTATCAAGGTTTTTCCAAATTTTTCACTTGGCAACACTTTATACTCGAAACAGATATTTCTCAGCGAATCTGAGCATAGACTGTAATACTGTTTTCTCTTTTACTATCATATACTGAAAGTTATACTATACGTTTTTTAAACTAAGCATTTTCGATCGTTACGCGTCGAGAAATTTTGAAATTTTCATCCAATTTTGGCAAACATTAAATTTAGTTACGCGACCAACGCTTCGTGAAATTCTACTATAATATGTAACATATATTTAAAATTTGATTACGTATACTATACATTTATATATATTATAGAAATTAGACCATAATAATTTTTCTGATTTATTTAATATTAATATTTGTGCATATGAATATATGCTATAACTACATATATATATATGAATAAACATTACTAATATTACTTAAATTAAGTTGAGAAATTAAATGTTAAATAAAAAAAAGTATAACTGTGTAATTTAAAAAAAGAAAACAATAAATTTTGTTTTATCAATTTAACGTTTATCCAAATTTATAAGAAATATTTCAAGGACGTGGTATACCGATAAAAAGAGAAAGTAATACAAACGACGGGGGACTTGTCAAAAGTTGAAATAACGTGTCAGATAGGTAAAAAAGTAAGGTCGACGTTTCACGGTGACATGAAAATGGAGTTTCGATGTACGGACTGGGCACAATCGCGCGGGAAAATCAAATTATAGAGTAGTACCGCATCGAGAATGACCTCGTGGGTCTGATAGACGTCCGATTTCATAGGATCTCATATGATAGATCCTTTGGGAACAATATCGGGAAAAAGATTCGTTTATATTCAGGATTGTACCAACATTTCTTTTGAACCCTCTATCATTTGTCTCCTATTAATCAACATTATCTATTATTTTGTGGTCAAAATATTTCATATTATTTCTATTATTTTATAATCGATCCAATTATAAAAATAATAGTAATTTTCAAAATTTCTTATCATCATTTTTTTTACTCTAATTTTACCATAAATTGTTATTATTGACCGATCACGAATATAAATGTGCATCTGCTCACGCATACAACTTATATAATTATTAAATGATTTCTAAAACTCTTTATCATAATAACATTTATTATATTTGATAATGTTTTTACTCTTATACATTTTTAATATAAATAGTCATTATGAAACATTAAATTTGTGCATATATAATAACAGCTCAACGTTACATTTAATTAATCTAAAACACTATACACACACTGTGTGTATAAATGTAACAAAATGGTCACTTCTAACATAAGTTCCTGTAGAATATTTTCACGACTTTTCAGGCTCGGGGCTATTTGAAATCTCGCAGACAACGGAATATGAAAAAATGAACAGAAAAAAAAACAGATATATACATACATAAAGGAAGAGCAGAGCAAAAGAGAAAAGTTTTGTATTCCCACCGACCTTTTTATCTTCTCGCTTTTGCGGAAACAATTTCTCGTCAAGAGAAAATGCGGATCGTTGCAATGTAAAAGCGCATTCGAAGCAACAAGTACTCTACTGTGTTTCGTTTACGAGAGACGCATCTTTAGACGCGAACGAAAACTGTAATCATGTATTTTTCTTCATTGTTTGTCACATTTCCTAGTACAAAAGCACAAGATTACTCTTTTTCCCTTGTTCCTTTGAGTTTTCAAAATCAAAATTTTTTTACCTGCCCTCTTTGGAGACAATTTATGACTTTGCTATATATTTTTGTTTCTTCTTCTTCATTTTTTTTTCCTTTTTTATCTTCAATCTCAACTATAAATAATAATATTTTTCTTTACCCTTTTTGTTTTATTTTCTATAATGCACGAATATCGATAAATTTTCTATTGTCATCTAAATTGTGTCGGCAAAATGAAAAGATGATATCGAATACTCGTTAATCACATCTAACTGGTTAATGATTTATCCTAGATATCGATTAAAGGCAACACATTGTATTATATTTTATCTATTTCTCATATTTATATATATTTCTTTTCTATTTTTATTCTATATAATATAATATATATTTGTTATCACACTGATTTACTAACGTTTTATTTCTTCTTTTTTCAATATATTATTATCAATCAATTATTTCCAATTTTTGTATTCTATCGTTTGTCATGAAAATAAATGTTATTCTTTATTATTTCATCTTTTTTTCACTTTCTATTTATCTATCTTTGAGTATTTCCATCTTTCTTTAAGATAAACAATATCATCATCATTCGGAAGGCGTGAAATTGAGCCGTACACCGTAATGGAACTTAGAGAGAAGACGGTTCGCAATAACGATGAATCTTACGACGAACATTTCCAACTCATTTCCGTAATTGGAAACGATAAAGATCGGATGTAATTAACTAATCGTGAGAAGCTTTACTCCAATCGAATACTCGGGGATCAGCATAATACTTTTTTCATGGAAACAATGAAAATAATTTGTAATACTAAGATACTAATCTAAATCTCGGACAAAAATAAGGCAAATCAAAAATATCTGATCTAATACGATACAATTTAAATATAATGTAATTAAAAAAAAAAAAAAGAAAAAGGAAGAGAAGAAACGAAGTATCTTAAACAAAAATAAATTAAGAATCCGTATTAAATCTAAACTTCTTTCTATACCGGTTAAATATAAAACAACAAACATAAGTGTACTTGCAATTTTAAGAAAGGAATCAAAATCTTAGAGTAAAAAACAAATCAAAGTCACTTACTCTTTAATTTATTATAATTAAATTTTAAAACAATATATATATATGTAAAGGCTTAATTAAAATTAATACAGGGTGGACGGTGGGATAAATTGTCACGGATTATTAAAAAAAAAAACAAAAAATTACTATAACTTTGAAACAAAGTCAAGTATATTCCACATATTTTCGAAACATCTTCAAAACTTAGTATTATTCATGCTAAACAGATTAGGTGCAGTTATTAGCCAAAAATTGAATCCTACAAAATACTAATAATTACATTTATATTAATTACTAACGATATACGAATATTTATGGTCCTGGTGAAATTTCACAATTCGACGAATACTGAAATCTTGTAAGTTACAAAATACTACAATTAACATTTGTTTATTTATATTAATTACTACTAATGTTAGTTTGCTTATATGCAAACATATGTATTGTATTACAATTAATAACGTAGAAAATACAGATCTTTTTCTTTTCACATACTCACTATACGAATACTTTTGCCCCCCCCCCTTCAATATATGCAAAAAAAATCATCTTAACGAATAAAACGAATTTAATATAAATTACAATTATTCTATATATTAAATCCGAATAATAATACAATTATAGAAAGAAAGAAAAAAACAGAAAAGAAAGAAAAGGAAAGATTGCGGATCGATGAAAAGTATAATTAAAGACGACGAAGACGAGTAGGAAAGTGCAAACAGGAACTGATGTAACTATAGTTCGATCGAGGATTCATTCCCGTTAAATTACACCTCTCTCTCTCTCTCTCTCTTTCTCTCTCTCTTTCTCTTTCTCTCTTTTTTTAAAGTCTTCTCTTAACCAACACGTTACATAGATAGATACGTGTGTAAGACGTTTATCTTCGTCGTTGTCGTCGCGAAGAGACACACGGGAGAACAGATATCACTTCGAAGAGGAGAAAACTAGACGAGAAAGAATCACCCTATAAGTAATCTTGCCCGTGACTTTAGCGACGAACGAACGAATGAACGAACGAACGAACGAACGGTTTTTAAATCCTCCTTGAACGGATAAGATAAAGAAAACTAGACGAATTATCTTAAATAATTGAGAACCATTTCAAAACTGACATATTTCACGAGATAATGTTTGTTAAATGTGAAAACATTTTTACAATAGTTTGTAAAAGAGTTCATATTAAAATTAATTATTAGAATATATGTTATTAATTCTTGTTTGTTTTTTTTCCTTTTTTTTTTTTTAATAAATAATAATATTTACACGATTCAACATTGTATGTTATTAATTATCTTATTCCAATTAGAGTTTAACCAATGAAACTGGTTTCAGAATTTGTAACTGTCATATTTTTATGATCACTGTCCGATCAAATTCCATTACTATTATTATTCGGACTTATAGTTTCACTAATATATGCAATCAACTTGTTAGCAATAAATATTTGATCGCATATACATGTACAATAGTGACACGGAATAATAGAGAAATCCTACTCAAATCTTTATACAACATTCATAGATACTTACATGCATGCATACATGCATACATGCATACATACATACATAAAATACAAGGAATCACCGTGATGTAATAAAAAGAACTACAACCAGTGGCGAGTTGTTACGAGTGTGTTATATAAAGTATAAAAAGAAATTTCGCTATGGAACGAAACCAATCGGTATGTTGCATCAGCCTATGGAAATAAAACATGCCCGTAAGATCGAAAGAAACAACAACAAATAAATAAATTTAAAAAAATAGAAATTGTAAAGAACGAGAGAAAGAGAGAGAGAAGAGGAGAATGAGAATAGTACAATAAAAAGAAAAGAAAAAAAGAAAAAAATAATATAAAAAATAATTTGTCGAGATCGTGCAAGAGAGAGAGAGAGAGAGAGAGAGAAGGAAGAGAGGGGGGAGAGAGAGAAAAAAGAAAAAACAAAGAACAAAATCATTGGAATCGAATGAAAGTTCGGGAGTTATAGTTCCCTTTCAGATTCATGTACCACAAACGGGATGATGAACGCTGTTGCGTTCTGTTCACCCTGTGTGAAGAAAAAAAGAATACAGAAGAAAGAAGAAAGGGATAAAGGGAAAGAAAGGAAGGAAGGTGAGAGAAAAGGATGACGAAAGAGTACGGCGGTAGGATGCAGGCAAGCAAGCAAGCAAGCAAGCAAGCAAGCAAGCAAGCAAGCAAGCAAGCAAGCAAGCAGGCAGGCAGGAAGAGTAGAACTTGGAGTTGCAAGAGATTCTAGGATGAAAAGAGAAAGAGAGAAAGAAACGAATGAGAAAAAGAAATAAATAAAGAGAGAAAGAGAGTGAAGAAGAGAGAAAGAAGAAAGAAGAAAGAAAGATTGGCGAGATGGAACAAAGGGAACTCATAACTGCTGTTCGTTCACCAGTCTGAGCGGTTTCTCCAGTCTGAGCTTGCCTTGGGTGATTATTCCACGAAGAGAAAGAGAGAAGGACTGCAATTGGAGCGAGGAAACGATCCTCGAACGGTTCGTTCCAACGAACGAACGAACGAACCAACCAACCAACCAACCAACCAACCAACCAACGAGAGAGAAAGAAGAAGCATGCTCTCCTCGATAATAATTATTGCTTGGCATCGTTCAGACCAACCGATGGACTTTCCTCCTCAACCACCGACCCGAGCATGCACCAATAATGATCCCCCTATTGATTTTTAACCTCCTTTCTCTCTGTTTCTCTTTTCTTTTCTTTTTTTTTCGTGCTTTATTTTTTTAATAATTCTACTTCGTTTTTTCTTTTAATCTTCTTCTTTTTTTTTATTTTATTTTATTTTTATTTGATTCTAGTCTACTTTTACTAATATCACGAACGTATTTCAACTCTCTCTCTCTCTCTCTTTCCTTTTTTTTTCTTTTTTTTAACTGGGAATTATAGCATTTTTCATTGAACTCTCAATATCTTCTTTCTTCCGTGTTATAAGAGATCAATCGATCGATCGATCGATCTATAAATCTTTCGTGAGAATTTGTAGCGATTCTTTATCGTGGGATATCTCTCTCTCCCTCTTTCTCTTAGATTTTCTAGTTGAAAACAAGGAAAATTTACGTTCTCGATAATTCGTTTCTTTCGAAACAATAATAATGGATTGTAATAAGATCACAATAGGAACGTGTGTATGTGTGTTAAAGAAGTATCCATGTTTTTCCATTTATGTGTGCGAAAATAGACGGAATTGATCGATCATTTAATCGATCATTACAAAGGATTAATATTGGAAAACAAAAAGAAAAATAAATGTAAAAAATGACGTGACGTTAAAAATTATATGCTATCACGATGAATCATAGTAAGAATACATATTTGTATTACGTTTAAACATTTATACATGTTTAAAGTAATGCATAAATATTTTGTTTTTGTTAAAGATGAAGTGTGAAAAACTTCGATCATTTACTTTTGTAAAAAAAAGTCAATAACATTTTGACTATTTTAAATAAAGAACATTACGTAAACGTTAAATCAAACTTGTGACTAAAAAGAATAAATTCTTATTTAATTAATAATATTTCTTATAGTTCAAAGTAATATCAATTTATTTATAATCATAAAAAAAAACATAAACGTTACAGAGTTATTAAAATAATAAATAACCAATAGAGATACTTTTATTTATTAACAATTAATATTATACGTTAGCGTGTGTTTTGTAACGTGTAAACGATAAAACATAAATGAAATATAGAACATTATTACTATTACAAAATAATATCAAACAACAAATAGAATTTTTGCAAATGATAAATATATATATTAAAAAAAACAACAACAAAAAAAGAAACAAAAATGTATATAAAAGTATTAAAAGTAAGTCGATAAAAAAATACGGTGTATGTAAATAATAAAAGATTTGTAGAAAGAGATAAAAATAAAGAGAAAGAGTGAGAGAGAAGGGGGGGGCCAGGGGGAAAGGGGAAAGGGGAAAAAGAGAATACTTGCAGAGAATGTGCATTAGTCATCATTCCGGAGAGAAACTATGGCAGACATATTCTCTATCGAGTGGAATGAACAAGGGCATAAAGAGTAGAGAGGTGAATGAGAGAAGGGAAGAAAGGTGCTTACCGTCTTCTTCTTCTTCTTCTTCTTTTTTTCTCTTCGAGACATGAAAGAGAGAAAGAAAGAGAGAAAGAGAGAAAGAAAGAAAGAGAGAGAGAGAGAACACGAACTCGATGTCTGGGCTACGTTTAACGAGGTGCTCGCGGTATATAAGCGCCATGCCGATAAGTTCCAGGAGCTGTCGTGTAAAACGAAAAGAGAATCTTCTTCTTCGAGCAGCAGGTATACATAAATCATCGATCTTGAAAGCTGAATTTGTTTCTACGTTCAACTTTATTATCGATGTTTTTTATTTCTCTCTTTTTTTTTTTCTTTCGTTTTTTTTTTCATCCACGTGTTAAAACGCGAGCAATAATTTCTTTGTAACATTACGTTATGATTTGCACTGACAATAAGTGTAGTAGTAACGATGATAATATTAGAAAAAAAGAAAAAAAAACCTAAAACCTAAACCTAAAACTATCGAAATTCATATAAAATTATACGTGTTTCTTGTAATCCTATTGTACTAGTCAATTTTCTAGTATAAATCAAAGGTGAGAGACTATTTTCAATTGCACGTTTTAAGAACGTTTTAAGAAACAAAGAATCATATTGTGTACGTATTTAAAGAGAACGGGTTTAGAAAAATTTACTTTGTACCAATACTTTTGTTCAGCATTTTATATATATATATATATATAGAGAAAGAGAGAGAGTGAGAAAGGAGATAATAAACGTATACATACTACCTACACGACCTCCGCCTACAGGAAGCGGCATATTCCGTCCTCGACATCCGGTCGCACTTTTTATAGACAGGTGGCTATTTTCTTTCTCTCTCTCTCTTTTGTTTCATCGTGTGTACACAGAAAGAGACACCTTTATACGTACACACGTATATACAAAGAAAAACAGATATAAATACAGATACATTCAGTTCATATACGTATACAATCTGGTATAATGCACGTGCACGTGTGTATATGTACATACATACACGCAGAGTAATATTATACAAAGAAATACACGTACATCTATAGTAAATACATTCGTATACGTGGAAGAACGAGGATAGTCAAGAAGATATCCGCGACTTAATGTGCTGCTCACGTTTCGTACCACCGATTCTTATCTCCCGTTGAAAATATTGCCCGTGTAAACGTCGCCCAAAGGAAACACCCACGCTTATTACTCTACGTCCGATGGATTCTTCTCTCATTTCTTCTGTTTGTTTTATTTTTCAATCTCGATCGGACAAAGGAACGTGGATTATTTCAAATAAAAACAAGACTCGCGCAGATATAATACGTAGTGATTTTATTCGACCAAAATATTTCTTATTATCAATTATTCTTTCTCTCTTTTTTTTTTCTCTTTTTTTCTTCCTTTTTTTAATTTTATCTCCAACTATATCCCGATTTTTAAACGATTTAATTATTTCAGACTACCGTTTTTTCTAATAATAATAATAATAATAAGAACGTCAATTTAATTAAAATGTTACTATTTATATTTATGCATTAGTACTTATAATAATTGATTATTTTAATTAATTAAAAATTAAGCAGTAAACAAAAGTCGTATAATTGAAATGAAACAATGAAGATAATTGGTAGTTTCTAAAAATCGAGCAACGACGCTCTCTTATGTTCATACGAGAAAGAAAGAGGGAGTGGAGGGACGAGGAGAGGCAGAGAAAGTAATCCTATTGTTTTTTGTAGAAAATTAAGCACTCGTTTGCATATCGCTCAATTTCCTTAGGTATGTAAATGGGCAGGTGTACGTGAGGATCTCACCTAATCACGACCTCGTCAAACACAGAATAAGGAAATGCGATGCCTGCTTTAGAAATGGAAGCCGAATTGTCTTCAATTCTTCGATTTAACGACAAGATGTTTCAATACGACTACTAACTAAATGTAATTCTATTAACACGAGCGTTATTATATTATCTGCTATTGTTATTAATATCCGATGCAATCGAGGTTTCTTATTTCCTATTGTTTTTAAATCAGCACAAATTCTTCCTAACAACATTGTAACGTATTACATTCGTTTACGAAGAAAAAGTATTTATATGCTGCTATTTGTAAAATATACAATTGAAAGAATTTGTTTCTAAAAGTTGAAAATAAAAGTCTCGACTTTCTTTTATATTTAAATATTGATGAATTTTATATATAATATTTATATATTAGATATATATTTAATAAAAATTAGAAGATACTATATATTATAATTAAAATAGTTTACAATTGTTATAAAAATAATTAACGATCAATGAAAATGAGAAAATTTTGTGATTTAAATTTAAAAAAGAAAGAGACAAGTAGGAAAAAAGAACAAACAAAAATGAAAAACGAAACAAGAAATTAAAGAGAACAAGAAAAATGTAAGAACGTTAATCGGTATTTCAATCGTTCTCCCTTTATTTATTTCTTTCATTTTTTATTTAGATTGAAATTTACATCGAGATTCTCTCTCTCTCTCTCTCCCTCCCTCTCATCGTCTGTGAAAGAAAGCGCAACAGGCTTTTGGGGTTTGCCGAGCAATGAAAAGATATACGCTTGTTGGAAATATACAGAATTTCCATAAGTTCAAGGAGAAATAAGAGAAAAAGGGAAGAGAAGAGAAAGAAGATGAGATGAGAAAAGGCGAAAGCTCGATGGTGGTCGAAGGACCGAAGAGGGTATGAATGAATAATAAAGCACTTAAAAGTAAAATTCACGAAGGATGCTGTGCTTCGTTCTCGTCGTCATAGTCGTCGAATCGATGTCCCTCCTCTCCCTCCCCTCCCTCCCTCAAGTCATTTAATTACCGACGTCGTTCAAAAGCAAAACTTTTACCATGCTTTTCTCTCTCCGACTTATGAATTTATACACCGTGCACTGTATCTATCCTCGTTCAACCAACCAACCAACCAACATCTGATCTAATTCTCCAGAGAACGAGAGGAACAGAGAGAGAATAAAAAAAAAATAGAGAAAACATCTTCATCGTTTCTAATCTTTATTATTATTATTATTATTATTCCAGCTACTCGTGAGAATACTTTTGATGAATACAATGCTCCTTTCAAAGATTAAAATATATTAGTTTTTATTTCTCTTTCTTTGTTCTTTTTTTCTCTTTTTTTTATAGCTTTATTATCTATTATTCATGGTCTAATTGTAAAATATAGTATATGATAATTATTTATATCTTATATATATATATATATATAAAATAAGGGATATAATAATAATAATAAAGAATAATATAATATATTACATATCGATACAATATAATAATATTAATTAATAATGTTAATATATATTAAATATATTAATATGGTTAGATAATTAAAAAAAATAATATATATTAAATTGGTTAGAAATATATTAAATAATATATTTATATGCAATATATTAAAATGGTTAGAAAAACTGAATGTTTCAAGCCTATTTTTTTCTTTTTTCAAATTTAAAAACCACCCCGCAAAAATATAAGCAAGTGACCGCCGAGAACAAAAATTTTCTCTATGTTAGGTTCAATACTAATATTTTTTATACGATAATGATATGCTAATAAAAATATAATAATAAACTTCAGATAACACGCAAACTTTGACTAATCCTCTATTAGGTTCTCCAAACTTCTCTCGATCAACGTATGTATGTACTTACTTACTTACTTACCTACTTGCTTACCTACCTACCTGCCTACCTACTTACTTACTTACTTACTTACTTACATACTTACTTACTACTTACTTACTTACAATCTCGAATATACCTTTTCATCGAACGTATATCTGTACTTACTTTCAAATATCTCTCTATTATACCAAAATTTAAATTAAAGCTTTGATATCAAGAGAACTCGAAGCTTCTACTACGACTACTACTACTACTACTAATACTACTACCGATGCTTTTACGATAAAAGCGTTGGTTTCTTTATTCATCGTTATCATCTCGAATAAACTATCATCTTATAATAATCGAACGAATTCGAAATAACGATTAAATAGAAACAAGTTCAACACGAAAAACAATATTTTCCAACACGTTCGATTTAAACTGTTCAAAGTGAAAAAGAAATAAAACAGAAAAAAAAACAAAGTAAAAAATGGGAGGCATGGGATGAAATTCAAAATAGAATATCGAGTAATACAATCGATTGTGATCAAATAACGAAGCATTGCTGATGTAGAATGTCTATTGTTCTAACTGAAACTCATCCGTCATTTTAGAGCTTTCAAAAACGTTTTTTATTTTACATTCTTTTTATATTTTTTTATCATTCAAATGGAAAAAATCTTTTTTCTTCCTTTACTTTCATTTTTCCTTTTTCTTTTTCGCTATCTCTCTTTTTCTCTAAAACTTTCGAACGCTTTATTTTAATAATTTTTTCTAGGTAATAAATAAAAAACAAAATACAAAAAAATTATGATCTCCATATCAATCAACCTTTTTGTTTTTTCTTTCTTCCCTGTCAGATATAAAAATAGGACAAATTTATGACATTCCTATAACGAATTTATTTATTACTTTTGTCTTTTCCTTTCTCTTCAACTATTCAACGCTTCTGGCATTACTATATTTTTTTTTTTTAAACGATAAATACAAATATAAGAAAGTATTATGCTCTTAATATGAATCTTTCACCCCAGCCCTCTTCCTTCCTTTTTAAAAAAAAGAATATTCGATATTTCAGTTCAATTATCCTTTTTTTTAAATTTTATTTATTAATATTCCTTATCATAGATTCGAATATTATTGCAAGAATTATCGCGAGAGAGAGAGAGAGAGAATATTTCGATGACAATATTCTATGCAAAAAAAAAAAAACATCGGAGCAACATAATTCTTGATGCAAATCGACGGGGGGGTTAGGGGAAAGAAGGTTAGGGGGAAGAGGAAGAGAAAGCGCGTCGATATTCGTTCTCGTTGCCAAACAAGATTGACGGTTTCTGATGCAAAATCGAGTTCTAACGGTGACGTGACATCGATTGTTCACAACAACGCGTTATGAAAATACGCGATAACGAAGAGAAACTTTCGCGTAGGAAATACTTCAACAAATATCCTTTTTTTTTTCAATTAATGATCATAATTCCGCTGTCTCTCTCCTTTTATTTATCTCGTTATAATTCGTATTTCATAATAAAAAAGAGAGAGAGAGAGAGAGAGAGAGAGAGAGAGAAAATAGAAACGAAATGCATCGATAAACAATCAACGTGCAAGATCTGAAAAATAATTCTAATATTTATTGAAATTTCTAGTTCGAATCGGGGGACAAGTATGATTATTCGATTTGCGTTTGTGTCTAATTGTTAATTAGTTTTTACAAAATTTTATTAATTCGCCGATAATTAATAATACTTTTTGTTAATATTTATACTCGAGTTTTACCTTATTAATCTTACAATTAGTATATAATTAATGTATATTTTTCTATATTATAAAGATACATAATAAGAGATGAAATTATATGAATATATAAAAATACGTGTGAGATATTTGATATAAATAACATGCATGTTATATCTTGCAATATGTGTAGTAATTTAATAAAATAAAAATGTTTCTATATATATATATATGGTACCTTTCTTCCATAAAATATATATATGTGCCCATAATTATGAAAGTGGTCTAATTCAAAATTAAAAAAAAAATAAGTTTATTAATTATTTCACATCACATTATTTTAAACTAAAATAATTCAATGTAATTTTCAAAATTACGATATTGTCAAAAATGAACCGTTAGATAGTGTTTGTTATTTCAATATTATATAGAATTCATTTAATGTTGAAATGTAATCCTTTAAATATCTGGAAACAAGAAATATATGAATTAGACCACTTTCATAATTATGGACACATATATCAATTAATAATAATAAATTAATGTTTGTGAAATAATCTTACCTACATAAATGTTCGTTACCATGGGTAATAATAGAATATAAATTGTAAAGATAAAAAGCAGAAAAAAAGGTGATAAAAATTATTCATTATATACCTCATTTAGACAAATATACCAATCACTTAACTAATTACAAACTATTGAACAGTAATGAATATATCGTAAAAAGAATATATACAAACTAAAAGTCGAAGGATGATGAGAGAAGAAGTATCGAAGCATGAACTGGCCCCGCCGGGCCCTGTCTCAATGGCTTGAACCCGAGGATCAACTTTGCAAAAAGTCACTGCCAGAGACCGGTTCACCGGTATCGGTACTGTTCTACCCAAGTATAACATTCAACTGCATTGACGTACCACAACCAACTCATATTAAATGAATTCAATCTTTCTTATGGTGTTATACGAGAAAATGAAGAAAAAAAAAGCTTTCGATAATCATTTAGACAAAATTTTGTAAACAATAAATCGATCGATTAAAAACGATTAATATATTTGAAAAGAAATTCGTATTTTTTTTTTCATTTTTATTGAATTAATATTATCTTTTCTACTATACTCGATGATTCTAAGAATTGAGACAGGCTACTGTAAATAAAAGCTCTTTTATAAATAAAAATAAATAAAAAAAGAATGTGATATAGATGACCTAAAATTTTTTATTTCTTATACGGTTATACACCAATGTATAATCAACATGTGCAATTGCACTTTATTTTTTTCTTCTTCTCATGTAATTCAATTGCAATTCAATTTTTAATGTAATCGAAATATAATAGTATCGTATATTAAAATATTCATTCAAAATTGACACGAATTTTACGAGCAACTGAATATTTTCAAAAATTCTAAACAGTATAGTATAACGTATCGAATATAATGCATACATGATAATTACAGTATTTATTAATTATACAATACTCGATGAAAAAAAATACATTATATCATGTATAAATATATAATAAATATCAAAAATATATATATATAATTTATTTAATAATCGAAACATAGACAAAAAAAAAAAAGAAAAAATGATTACTTGTACCCCTTTTTTTCCTTTTCAGCCATTCGTAATATAATACGTGATATTTATTGTATTAGAGAAGAGTTATAATTTAAACATCAAGTAGACATAATACAGGCGTTATCGATAACAAATTAATTCTCTTTGACCAATAAAAAAATACGCTCTTTACCAATGAAGACTGTCGGTATCAGAAAGGGCAAGAGAAGGCTTACTGGTTGTCCTCAAGGGATTACGCCAATGGCGTAACATCGTACGCTTGATGTGCACCAGGATACATACGAGAGAAAGGAACTTTCTGTAACCCCCCTCCCCACTACCCTCCTCACTTACTCAATCTCTTTGTCAAAGCAAAACCGCATGCGTATATTGCCCCCTATGTATAAATCTCTATATACAAATATATACACATATGTTCTACCTAGTGCGTGTATATATATATGTGTATGTGTGTGTGTGGGTGTGTGTGTGTGTATTTCTCTCCAGATTTTCTGATCTCTATCGTCTCGTTTTACTCGTGTCACGCGTTCTAGTCACGAGTTGAACCTCAAACCGATGCCTTGTTACTCTCAAACTTCTCTCGCGAATCACAAATTTTAGATCGAAAATGTATAAGAGAGAGAGAAAGAGAGACAGAGAGAGAGAGAATAGTCACGTACAAACGTCGGACACTCGTATCCAATTTCGCTTACACGTAGTAAATTCTAAACAAATTACGATCCCCCCTTTTACCTGATCGATTAACCACCACCATCCATCGAGGTCAATGATCTTTCTATCGAAAAAATCTTTCAAATAATAT
Source organism: Polistes fuscatus (assembly GCF_010416935.1). Lineage (NCBI taxonomy): Eukaryota > Metazoa > Arthropoda > Insecta > Hymenoptera > Vespidae > Polistes > Polistes fuscatus. The sequence goes on along the minus strand of NW_025113162.1, from coordinate 2,450,400 downwards.
CTAAACAAGATAAACTATCTTTTTTCAATTCGATTATTAATTGACATAGTTATTCCTTTTTTTATTCTACTTTCTTTTCCCCAACGCAATATTAATTGTTATATTTCACATCGGAAAATTTGTAATGTCTTTTTAAATGAATATCGGTTAAAGAGTAGCAGTAGTTCAATTAATTATCTATCGGCAATAAAATATACATTACCCCAGTTTTGATTTTAGGATTTAATTTCTATAAGAATTATTTATATTATAAAACAAATCATAAAATCAATTATATCATGGTTTTTCTTTTTTTTTTCTTTTTTCGATTTATCAATTTAATCTTTTTAGAACAAATATATTAATGTACAAGAAGAAAGATAAAATTAAATTGCAGAGGATTTTAAATATTTAAAAAAAAGAAGAAAAAAAAACTTAAAAGAATATCAAATAATCATAGATCAAATATCGACGTGTCAGAAAAAATATTTAATTGAGCTATTGGTATTTGTGCTTAATGTAAGTAGTAAGAACAAGAATTGTAGATATCATCGATACATATATAAAAGCAACATATACGTAAGTTACAAAATAGTCTCGGACTCGTGATGATGAAAAGGAAAATAAAAAAAAAAATAAAAAAAAAAACAAGAAAAAGACTGACAGATAAAAATAAAAAAAAAAATAAAAAAAAAGGAATAGGGAAATCTGCACGTTTGTTAAATCGACGACACGTGTCGATAGGCGAGTTTACATGTGCACGTATATGTAATGCATAATTCGAAAGCTGCACGGGTGGTGGTCCAGCGTCCGAGATAACGGGTGTCCATTAAAACCGGATTTGATCTTCTCTCTTTCTCTCTCCCCCTCTGAAGCACTTTTAAAGAGGAAAAAAGAGAGAGAGAAGAAAAAAAAAGAGAACTAAACGTACGTATGTACTACTACCACTACTACTCTCCAATGGATTTCGAACGAACGTGGCAATATTTTTGCACTCCTGTCTGATAAGAAATCTTTTCTCGAATTGGGATACCTACTTTGCATTTATCTTTCGAAAAAAATATTTTCTTCATTATTATTATTATTATTATTATATTCGTCCCTCTTCTCTTTTTCTCTCCGTTAATTGCTTTTTTTATATTTTTATAAAAAAAAAAAAAAAAGAAAAAAAAGAAACTAGAACTTTTATTAATTTAATTATAAAAGAACTCGTTAAAATAACGAATTTTAAATTTATATACGTATCCACGTATATATGTAAAATTATCGAAATTATGATAAAATTATTATCGCTAAATCAATATTACTTATTAAAATGTAATAAATTCAAAATATTTATAATAATAATGTGGAATGTTTGTTGTATAGATTTCTCTTTGTGCTTTTGCTTTCTGTCATTTCTCGTTCGTCTAATTAACCCGCTGAATTTTCATCTAAATAGAAGAAAATGGTAGCTCTTTGAGAAACATATTAGAGAACGCGAGTAACACAAACAAAATTTTGGTAGAATCTTCGTCGTCTCTCCGGAGTCTTCTCATCGTTCCCGTCTATTACTCGCAAACGAATATTCGTAATTAGAAACGAATGTGTATTTGTATATATATATTAAATCTGTATATATGTGTGTATGTGTGTGTTTAAGTATATACGAATACGCGTAGAACTAACCGAGTCGTTATTCCTTCCTTGCAAATTTCTCTTCGACTAAAGTTTCCTTCAATTAATGAAAGATATTATGATTCTTAATATTAACAAGAATCTCTCCAAATGATCGATTATTTCTACTACGTCGTCTTAATTACATATTTATATAAATTACTATTGAAAATTATTGACAATATTAGAATATTATTTAAATAATAATAATAATAATAATAATAGAATATATTGCTAAGAAATTAAAATTGATTAGATATAAAATTTACTTTTACTATGCGTGCGTGGGTTAAACGTTTATCAGCTTGACGTAAATGCAATTATTATTTTATCGATCGAGCTCGCTTGCATTTATAAAAATAAAATACAATTTTTATTTCTAAGAAGTTAGACTGTTTAATCATGTTATTTATATAAATAAAACATTATATAAAAATTCAAATAAATATACATACATATATATATGTATTTCTCGTGTATACGGAACAGACAACACACAGGAGGTTTCTTGGCAACCAAAAGATAAAATAAAATAAAATAAAATAAAATAGAAATGAAATAAACCAAGATAAAAAGGTTGCCCTCGACAATCGAAAAGGATACTTCAATGAAAATTACAAACGATTCGATCTCTTGAACTCGCTTCACATATCGAAAGTAAAATAAAAATACAAATACAAATACAAATAAAAATAAAATTAAAGAAAGAAAGTCCGACGAATGCCAGGAGCGCGTTCGTCGAAAAACAGAATCATTCCTAAACTTTCTTTCTCTCTTTCTCTTTCTATCTCTCTTTTATTCTCTCTTTGCGAGGGGCTTCCCGAAGAAGAAAAGAAGAAGAAGAAGAAGAAGAAGATTTAAAAGGACGCTCGCAAAAGGGTATCCAAGAGACTGGCCGCCGCCGAAAGAAAGGGAGAAAGAGAGAGAAAATATTCGTCGAAACTTTCTGGCAAGACGTTTCTCACGATCTTTTCCTCTCTCTTACCCCCCTACCCCTCTCTCACTCTCTCTCTCTCTCTCTTTCTTCCTCGATCTTCGAGACGAGGCAGAAGAAATCGAAACGAAATGGAAGCCACCGGAGGCGGGCCCTTCGAGGCCCTTCCAAGTCCCTTTTTATTCCTGCGTGCTTCATCTTTCCCTCTCTCTTCCCTCTTCTCTTTTCTTTGCCTTCCCCTCTTCCCCCTCCTCCTCCTCTTTCATCTCTTTCTCATCATCTTTTTTTTATTATCTGGATAGACCAACGTGTCCGTAGTTGTGACGAGAACGAAACAGGCACGAGCCATGTCTTACCTGCTGCTCTACCTTTTCAAGAATAAAAGAGAGAGAGAGAGAGGACAAAAAAGCTGTAATAATGTGCCTGACTTGTTGACGTTTATGATGAAAAGAGTGAGAGAGAAATAAAAATATAGACACGTTAATAGAGAAATAGAAATAGGTTGTAGGTCGAAATATTGAATATCGATCAAAATTTTGTGAAATGAACAAATCAATTTATATAGGGTATGTTTCGGTTTTATTATGAAATTGAACTACTATAAATTCAAAGATTGAATATTGTATGACTTGTTTATAAATAAATTCTATATTTTTCTGAGTAAATAATATTTTGAAACTCATTCAAACAACGTGAACCAGTAAGTATCTCAATTTGAAGCCAAATGGACTGCAATCATTTCCAAAATAAGCAGCTTATATAAAAAGATATCTTTTTATATACCAAATCCGTGGAAAGAAATAGAAAAAAATAGGAGAGAATATTATTTGACTTTGATCCAAATTTTACTGAAAATAACAGTTAAATCCTATATATGATTATTTTCGGTTAAAATTTTACTTAAGGCTGAAAGGATTGTAAATGGACAAAAATTTAAATTTAGTTCGTAATAACGGCTTGACTATTTAGAACGATTTCAAATGGAAGTTATTCAGAATTGAAATGAAAGAGAAACATAAAATGATAGAGACGTATCTATAAAAAGGAAAAAAAGAGATAGACAGATAAATTCATAAAAAAATAAAAAGAGAGAAAGAGAGATAATAGATACATAGATATATAAAAGTATAGAGAAGAGAAATAGTAATTTCGCAATTTGTGGAACGAATCGCTATTTTTATCGAAATAGCTTTTATCGAATAGTCAAATTTTAGTAGAAATGAAAAAATTTATTAGAAATCGAAAATAATACAAAAGAAACCGAAATAGAAAGATAGTTAGATAGAAACAAATAGAGAGAGAGAGAGAGAGAGAGAGAGAGAGAGAGAAAAGCAAATACGTAAAATGTCCCAAAAATCATTGTACCGAAAATACAAAATAAAAAAAAAATCAATATTAGTTTATCAATAGAATAAAAAATAGAATAAATAAAATATACGATGCGCGTTTTATTTTATTATTAAAATAACATAATAAGGAAAATAAGTAGAAAATAAAACCGTCGATGATCAATTTAGAATAAAAATAATTTGAAATTGAAATAATAAAGAAAAAAGAGAGAAGAGGGAAGAGAGAAGGCAGAGGAATAAGAAGTAGAAAAAAAAGAAAAGAAAAAAATAAAAAGAAGAAAAAAAAAAGAAAAAGAAGGAAGAGTGGAATTCGCGAAAGGAGAAGAAAGATCGGCGAACGAAATAAGTACCTTTGTCCTACGGGCTCGAATTATCTTTCGAGATTTCCTAAAGTGGTCGGGAGAGTTCCAGACTGGCGGACAATGAAACGAGCAGAAGGTGGAGCCGTCACTGCGAACGCATGCACTCTCTTTCTCTCTCTTTCTCTCTTTCTCTCTCTCTTTTTCTTCTTCTCTTTACTCTTCTCCCCTTCGCAACCAATTTCGTTGGGCTTTTCGAAAGGATCGAGCAAAACCACCTCGTTCCGGTGAACTCGTCTCCGCGTTGCATACGTTCCTATCATCCCCAACCCAAACCACCTCCTCCTCCTCTCCTTCCTCCTCCTCTCTCTCTTTCTGTTCCACCATAATCCCTCTCTCTCTCTCTCTCTCTCTCTCTCTATCTTTCTCTTTTCTTAGTTTTTATATTTAAGTCTGAAGAAATCCTCTCTCTCTCTTTCTCTCTCTCTCCTTTATTTTTTTTCTTTTTTTTTTTTTATAAACTCTTAGAGACAAATTTAACGCATCTATAAACAAAATAAACTTTCAAAGTTCTTTCTTTAATTATAAAAGAAGAAACAAATAATTCAATATCCATCCAAATCAACGTGAAGTTTCCAAGTAAGAAAAGGGTGATTATTTTTCTGTTTCATAAAATCAAAGTTTAGCTCGGAGATATATTTTAAAAGATTTTCCATCGAACGAGAAGATTATTGCAAAAAAACTACTACGTTGAAAAATAAAGAAGTAAGTTTGATCGAAAAAAAAAACATAATAGGTTCTATGTTAGGACGAATGTTTTCCCAAAATCCACCATTCGTATGATAGCAATCATTGAAATCACTAATTCATTCTTACAATTTACGATTAAACAAAATAAAACAGACAACACTGATCCGACATAATATAGTGCATAACTTTGAACGCGTTTATTTCAATTAATGATTTTTCTTTATACGTGTTAGCTTATTTCTTTTTTATATAAAACGCATCTCATACATTATTATATATACATATCTCAATCATATAATTTCCTTTAGAAATTGAGCAATTATTGATTGGTTTGAAGGATGAAGGGAAGATAGGAGAAGGGAGGGGATGCAGAGAATACAGAGAGAAAACATCAATCGTTAAGATTTCAATTAATTTCCAGGATAATTAACGGTAACACCGTAACTATGTGAAATCGAGCGCAAATAGCAACTCCAGTTCTAATATTGAACGTATGTATATGCACGTACATATCTATATACATATATATGTGTGTGTATATATGTAATACGTATAGGCTTGTTGAGAAGCCATTTATTTTAGTATTCATATTACGAAAACGATATCCACAATCAACACCAATTTTGATGTTTGATGTTCGATGTTCGATATTCGACGACTTCGTATTGATGCAAAAACGAAAATTAACTAGCAGACCTCTACCTAAATATATAAACATAAATATACATTCCCTAGAGAGGACATACACTTCGTAGATACGTATGCGTTTACATATTATGTGACATTTATTACTAGCAGAGTTTAATGTAAAATAAAATTGACACGTTTCAGATATTTTATTTTCTACAAAAATATGTATATATATATATATATATATATTTTAATAATGGTTGACGAGAGATACGAAATTTCGATTTTAATTTATATATTTATCGGAAAAATTGTTGATTTTATATTCGACGAAAAATTATTTCGTAATTCATAAATATCATCTGATAATGGATCGATGTCACGAGAGTTTTATTTTCAATTTAATTACAAAAGAAATAAAATAAAATTGTATAAATCCTTTCGCATTATAAATAAAATGATATTATGTACTTAAAAAAAAAATGGAGAAAAGTTATTTCATATCAAAGTAAATTTATTTTTTAAATAAAAAAAAAAAATAAAGAAAATGAAAACGTAATGTTTCCACGTTTTGATTGAAAATCTTGTAGATTAAAAATGACAAAAAAAAAAAAGAAATAATAATAATAATAATAATAATAATAATAATAATAATTTTCATCGAAGTTATACCTACAGCATGAAAATTATACGAAATAAATGATAAAATCGGAGTCTCGTCGATCGATCGTTCGATCGATACTCTTCATTTGCATTCAACAACGAAAGAAGACTTCTCCTCCTCTTTCTTTTCTCTCTGGGACGTCTACCAATCGCAATGAACGGACGATCACGATTACTATCGCGATTACGGTCGCGCGCGCGCGCACTAAAACGCGTTTCGCTCGCCCGCGCGCACGCGGAATTATAAACTCGCGGATCCATTGTTTCATACCTCGAATGCATTTCTTTTACGTGGAATACTTCAAAAGCTCACCGCTTTTACCACCCCCACCCCCACCCCTAGTCTTCTTCACTCTGTCTTTCTTTACCTTCGATCGACGCTAGACGATCATCGCTCCCGATCGCATACTTCAGATACGAATAGAGTGTTCTTCGAAATGCCCCAAGAATCATGAGCGTCGATCGTGAATAAATAAAACAAGTTTAAAGTTTCAACTCTGTCGGGAAAGAGATAGAGGAAAAGAAAAAAAAAAAGGAAAGAACATTTATACATTTTTAATAGTGCATTAACCCTTTGAGTGAGAATCTCTTTGTCAACGGTTGCGGGGCTTACAGCCAATCAAATTGACGTTTGTCTTTAATTATTCTAATGGTATGGTGTTAGTTCAGCCGTGTGTTCTCTTCTCTATCAGTGACATATGCTAATAAAGTCGACCATGCGAGATTGTGATATTATTATTATTTGAGATTCTAGTGAATAATAGGTATAAAATTCAGAATCCAGCATGTGGGGAGGGGTTACAAAATACAGAGCTAATCGTGCAGAGAGGTGCAAACTTTTGTCATGATTTTTCAAAGGTTACGTCAAGATATTTTTATACTTTACACGGAACAAATGGAAATAATACATATTTATAATAAATGTTTAATACGTAAAGGAAGGCTGAAAAGTTTTGAGACTAAATAAATGCCATTCAAAGTAACAAATCGAATTATTTTTGATCGATGATAATACATAGTAATATAATAGAATGATAGTAAATTCACATATTCAAAATACGTTCATTAATACCTCTTGTACACGATTGTGTTCAACTATTTGACATTAATTTGATATTCACCAATCAATATACTCTAGCGTAACAGTATGTATACTGTATTATAATCTATCAATATACTATATGCTTAATACTATTACTGTATATATTTATTTCATGATTAAATCTTCGATTATAAGAAAAAAAAAATAATTTTTGTCTTCCGATTAGTGATTGATTTTGATAGACCTGATAGTTTTTTTTTTTTCTTTATTCTCGTTGCAAAAAAATTAAATCATCAAATATATGATAGTAATAAATATAACCAAAAAAGGTTTATTTTTTTTTTAACGATAAGAAATATTATACGGGAAAGAGTTTCACGTGTACGGTTTTACTATAATCGAGATCTTGGTGTTTTAAGTTCGTCCTATCAATCTGAGCTAATGATATTATTTACGTAGCAGGGGGTAGATATGATGTATATATGAGTTTCACTCTAATAGCCTGGCACGCGACATAGTCACGAAAGCTCTTCTCTCCTTGCTTGAAAACTAAATACACGGAATAGAAAAAGAATAATCTATTACGTATGTATGAGTCATCTTTGCACGTAAAAAAAGAAAAAAAAAATAAACAGAACAAATCTTTCTTCTATTTTTCTTCGAGATTTTCAAGGGTAAAACATTTCTTTTTCTTTCCAATTAAATTAAATTCCCTTTTTTCTTTTATTCGAACAAAATAAAATAAATGTAAAACGAAGGAAAAGAAGCCAGGAGAAGAAAGTAAAAAAGGGGGAAAAAAATATTATAGGAAATAACGAGTGCTCGTCCTTTTTCTTTCTTTTTTTTCTCTCTCCATCTTTCTCTTTTTTATTTTCACAAATCTCTTTCCCCGGTTAAAATCATTCCATTTTCGTGGAAAATCGGTCGTTAGAACAAAGCTTTAAAACTGCAGTTTCGTTGGCTTGCAAACGTAACGAGCGGAAACGTAACGCTCTCGATGCTTAGGCACGAACCCGAGATTTCGAAACGTGATCATTCACCGGACACGCTCGTTTTCAACCTTTTAACAAGCTAAAAGAGATTAAAAATAATATTTAAAAAAAAATAGAAAAAAAGAAAAGATAAAAGAAAAAAAAATAAAATAAAGCAATATAAAAAATTGCCAGGTGGATCGTTTGGAGAAAGTTGGAAGGAAAAAAATGATTGACGACGATGAAAACGACACGATTGAAATAAAATTGATAGAACAATCGTGATTATTTATTATAAACTACATTATAACTATCGACAAGTAATAGAACATTAAATGAACAAGAAGGAGACACAAGATGTATTATGATTTAAAAAAAAAAAAAATAAAAAACATGAAAGTGTAAAATTAAAAAAGAAAGACAAGAAAAGAATAAAAAAAGAAAATAGAAGAGGAAACAAGAAGGTAAAAGAACTTCTTCCTCTTCCCTCTATCCCCCATCCCCCATCCCCCAACCACCACTACCACCCATTGATATAAAACGAGCACATTAAATGTAAATCCGAAAAAAGCGATAGGATGCGTTCTGCATGTAAATTAAACTTCGAAATAATTTCACTCCCGCTCGGCTTCATTATACGTGAGTTACGGCAGCCCAACGTCGTTTAATTCCGCATGCGACCTCCTTTCAAAGCACCCGTCTGGGATTATATCGTCTGTTCTCGTCGTTCGCGACAGGGTGTTGCGCATGCCCGACCACACACAGACACACACAACACACACACGAAAATCCTATTCTAAAATTCACTCATCTTTTTTTTTCTTTTTATCTTTTTTTTTTTGTTTATTACACATACTTTTCAATCACGTGATTATGATCCCCAAAGGGAAGACACGGTTTCGAAAATTCCCTTTTTATGTTGATTATCATTATTATTATTATTATTATTATTACTACATATAGAGTATATTTTTAAAATGCGAAGCCCCGAATTCTCATTTTCTTTTTTTGTCGTTGTTGTTTGGTTTATGCACTTTTCAATCATATTATAACCGTGGTCTCTACTATATGGAGGACACAATTTCTAAAATTATTGTTATTATTATTATTATTATTGCATACAGGGTATTCCTAAAAATATCGGATCTTAATACGAATTTAAATAAACTTGTCTCTTTTTTTCCTATAATACAAATTAAAAACGATTATTATTTTTCTTGATTTTCCTTGAAATGATATTAAAAAGAATGATTGGAATTCAAAGTAGCAAAAAGGGCATCGAATCTACGAGAATTGAAATAAGAAAAAAAAGAAAAGAGTAGTAGTAATTTGTATATTTGAAAGGAAATGCGAAAAAATTAAATTCACGTTTAAAGTAGTATTTAAAGTTTTCGTCAAAAGATTGATAGGAATGTCGAGAAATTTAGATTTAAAATTTTCAACTGTTCCGTGTTTTAAAAGTAAAAACACGAATGAAATATCGTGATGTATACGTATATATTCTTGTGTGCGTGAAAGAGAGAGAAAGAAAGAAAGAAAGAGAGAAAGAGAGAGAGAGAGAGAGAGAGAGAGAGAGAGAGAGAAACGGAAGACGATAAAGATAAGAAAAATTTATGACGTCGTAACGAGGTCCCTAGGAGTGTAAGTAAATACATAAAATCAAACACAAAGAGATCGTAAAGAGAAGATTGCGAGCAAAAACACACCGATGAAATTTTTAATTTGAAACTTCTGTTGGTAACGGAAATACGAGTAAGTAAGTAAGTAAGTAAGTAAGTATATAAGTAAGTAGCAGTTTGATTCAAAAAGCTAGAATAAGAAAAAGATAAAGAGAGAAGAAAGTATATACACAGGAGAGAGACCAGTTACATCGTTCTCGAGAGACATAACGCAAGATTATAAGTAAAAAAAAAAAAAAATGCAATGTAAGGAAGAAGAAATAAGCAGCAGTATTCTTCTCTTCTCCTAATAAAAAGATAAATTAAAAGACTTACAAATTGTTTGATATAATTTAATTAGTAAAAAAGTAATGGATTAAAATTGTATGTAAAAACGAGGTTTTTGTAAGACGTAGAAAGACTATTTAAAAAAATAACAGAGCCTGTTCCTTGATAAACGGGTTGAAAAGAAAATGAAGAACGTAAAACTAGCGAAAGAAAAAGTTTACGAGTATTGTGTGTGTGTGTGTGTGTGTGTGTCGTTGTTGATTAAACGAGAGAATTTTTCGTAGTATGCTAGATAATAAAAAAGAAAAAAGGAATAAAAGAAGAAAAAAACGAAAACCGAGATGGATAGATATAAAGATAGATGAATAGAGATAGATATAAAGAAAAGTAATTTGAAATTCCAACGGATGACGACAGTACGGTACCAAATGAAAGCAGATTTCGTGGATATTCTCAACGAAAGAAGAAAGAGGAACTATGCGCAATAGTTTCGCGACTTCGAGTTGTTATTATTTAAAATTTCTCATGATTAATGGCACTTTCTAACGAATGTAAAATAATAATAAAAATAATAATAAAAAGAGAAAGAGGGAGAGAGAGAGAGAAAAGAAAAAAGTATGATATCGTTGAAATTGTATAATTCGAGAATACTTCATTCAATGAGTTAGCAACGTCGAGTATAATTTGTTATTAGATTAGGGCTTTTACAATTTCATAGTCTAACTACGTCACTACTTTGAGAAATAAAGAGATATAAAGATGAATAGTAGTAACGGAATAAATAGAGATAGAGATAGATTTTATATTGTATTACGTTAGCCGTCGTATTTGTTTTGAACAGTTACCCACAAAGTTGCTAACTAATGCGAGCTACAGAAATGTAAAGTCCATTTTATGAAAGCCGATAGAAAATCAGATTTCTAAGTTTCATCACAATGTAGTAATGGTATCAAGATCATGATTTAGACATCTAACTCGTCGGATTTCTTTCGTAAAACTTTACATTTAAAAGAATAAAACTTAGACCGATGTACAAAAGAAATGATTAAAAAAAGAAAAGGTAAAAGAACACAAGATGGATAATCTAGAATAATTTAAAAATATATAAATAATGCTATATGACAAATCAGTTATCTTATATGACTTGTTTTTTCTTTTTAATTCTTTTTTAGAAGCCTATAGTAATAATTTTATATTGAAAAAGTAATTTATATCTTTTATATATGAATAAATAACAATAGTATTTTTTTTTATAATATATTAAAAATTGCGACATTACTAATTGGCCATTTAACTGATTGGCCAACAATGATTTATGAATTATAATGTTAACCTGTTAATATTATAAACCATTATCATTATTATTACAAACAGGTATAAATTTATGATAATAATCTCAATGATATATGCCTCTTTAATTATACCTACGTCCATGAAATTATTCATATAAATTATCACTATATTAATTTATGTAACTCTTGCTCTTATTTTTACCTGAGATATAAATTACGCTTAAATTAATAAATAAATGATATCATACTACTGCAGGATTAAGATCGCGTCATATGTTACAACATCTAGATTATCCTCATCTAAATTATTCTCAGAAAAAAGAGATATTAATTAATAAAAGAATGTAAAATAAAAACCTCAGTAGTAGATTCCACATTTAGAAGTATGTTTCTCTAATTCAATGATGTTATAAATACATAGCACATATGTAAAACGTATGTACATAAAATCGACTAACAAGACCTTTATATACGTAAGTTATCTATAACGTAACTACGAACACGTGCCGACGGTAAAAGTTCACGTGGTTAAGTACTGAAAGAATAAATCGGCACGCGACAGGTCACGCTATCAACGACCGTAATTCCCGCCAATGTCACATAGTGTGTTACGAGTTAATACCATGTGATCACAATTAAAAATAAGCGCGAATTTCAAACGAATTTCAAACGAATTTCAAACAAATTTACAATCATTTTAACATCAAATTGTATTATAAAATATTTATAAATTAAGTTATCGACACGTTCAATGCAACGTCACGCTAATTTTACATATCTTACAATTTTACATATCTTCTTGTGTCTAAACACAAATTTATTATACGTTACATATTATGCTAAAATATTATTTAAAATAGATAAGCTTATAAGCGTGTAATCGCGTGCAACGAATTTATCTTTTTCGTGGCATTAAAATGTATTTCTTTTTTTTTAGTTCTTTTAACGCAAATGAAAATTGTTTTTCTTCAAGTGCTTTCTGAGACTATTGCAAAAATTATGCCGTTAAATTTAAAAAATGCCAAGAAAAGTCAAAATTATACGACTTTTTTTAAATCTAGATAAGATAAAAAGCACGAAACCGTATCACAAAAAGTTATGATATGTTGTGGAGATTTTACCGATACAGCTTTTCATTGTTGTATCACAGTTTTCAGAACACCTTGTATATTTTAAACGTTACATAAATTTATTAATTAAAATAACATATATGTATACATAAACGAAACATTGTGTTCAGTATTATTGATTGATAGACATTATTCATCAATCCAATTCGTTCGATCGTTCATCTCTTTTTTCTTTTCTCATTTCTTTCTCGTCGATTTTAAAAGCGAATCGAACGCCGAGTTACGGATTTACGTTATTTCGAACCTGTCCCACGGCTCTCTTTTGACGTCCACCAACAACGAAGAGAAATGACCTCGAAGGTTAGAAAACACATATTCGTGAAAAAAAATAAAACGAGATCGATGCTTAAATCAAAGTTAGACACGAAAAGTAAAAACAACTGAACGAAATTTATTAGTGGCATGTTGTGATTCCCAAAACATTATTTCTCTCCTTTCAACAGTAATATCTACAGCTTTCTTAACATCATTATTAAATAAATAAATTATATACAATTTATTTGTCATTTTTCGGCTTAATTTGCAATATCCTAACAACAATTAAATTAAGCCACTTACGATCATACTCGCATAATCGCCATAACTCCAATGAATAACTTTATACAGGGTAATTCCGAGAACTGAAACGGGTTAATGATCTTTTTGAAATAAAAATAGAAAAAATCCGATACAGGATAAAATCATATGGTATAAAACGCTCTAACTTCGTATTACTTTATTATTTGTATACATGCACCGATACACCCATTGGGTGCAAATTCCAAAAATCACCCGATATATACTACCGAGAAATTAAGTAATGTGCATAATTACGAATAGAATAGAAATTGAGAGAAAATGACGATTAAAAGGATGAAGGATTTAGTTAAAAAGTATTGAAGTGAATAAGAGGCAATCATCTCATTTGTAAAGTTTCTCATGTATTCGTCTCCTGACAATAGTCTGTCGATTGCAAAAGTTACCGAAATCGGTCACGTGTACTCTACTATACAACTTCTAAAAGCTTGTTAGAAGGAGTGAGAGAGAGAGAGTGAGAGAAAGAGTATATGCTTTGACGATTTTCTAACTTCTTACTCGACGTAATCCTAACTTCTTCAAGCTTTACGATCATTTGGGACTTTATCGTTATTAACGAAGATAGACGTTGACTTCTTAACTTTGAACATTTACTAAAAATTGAAATGAAATTTAAGTAAGTCCATAAACATAATAATATATAATATTTCGTTTAAATATAAAATAAATATAATTATGATTAATTACGATGGAATATACTGTGAATTGGGTAAAATTTCCTTTGGGTATATCCCGGTAAATGACTTTAGGAATCGTATAAATCTGATAATCGGGTTTAGTAATACTTGCTTGCGTTTGGAAGATGTGATACGTAAGAGTAATTAAAACCATGATATGTGATATTGATTAAATGATTTATTTATTAATATTTATAATTCAATTTTATACTGTCTTATTTAATTTCCTACTTATTATCCAATTTCTAAATAGTCTTGATTTTTATTTATTAAATTTATCTCTACCACAGTTAGAACTCCTCATCTCAAAGTAATAAAACATAGATAGTTTAAACGTTTCAGTTTCGAGAATTACACAAAAGGCCAACCTAATTGAAGACACCACGATCCGTCAGGAAGTTGAAAGTTCTCTCTCCTTCTTCCTCCCCTTTGTCGAAGTTTCACGGTTCCGCGACCGTGAATATGGGATTTTCGATGAACACCGAACGGACTCAGTATACGGCCGGTATTCGTCTAATCTCGATTAGATCCCGTCTACCCCATCTTCCATCTCCTTCTCCCCCTTCTCCCCCACCGCCTATTCTCCTCCTCTCCTCCTCCTCTCCCACATTCACCATCTTCTCGCCCCTTTCATTTACCTATCCACTCTGTGCGGAAAATTCTCAGAATGGTCGGGAGTATGAAACTACGTACCTGCAAACATCCTAAACTTTGCACATACCTGTGGTCTACCGTTTCAAATTTTACATTTCTCTCTATTTCTCAATATATCTATCTACTACTTGATTCTATTATCTATTAGGATTGTATAATATATACATTCTATTATTTTAATATTATATCTATATACATTATATACAACCACAAATGTTTTCAATCAATCATGATATATATTATATATATTTTTATTTAATCTTTACATACACACAATAGTAAAGGAAAATATATACATACTCGCATACATACATCTCTATATAAGTAAATATATGCATACATAAATATCACTGAACAGGGATACGTCAACTTTGATTAATTTAAGCCTCATTTAACAGTGATCCTACAACGGCTAAAGGATTCCTTTAAATGAAAATACGATGAGAATGGAATTGGCTTTGTTTCTCTCTCTCTCTCTCTCTCTCTATCTCTCTCTATCTCTGTCTCTCTCTTTAGATAGTAGTGTTTATATATATGTACGTTACACATACCTGTAATTCGCTTCGAAGCATCGCAAAGCTTCGTAATCGGTGTTATAAGCTACACACTATTTATACAAATCTGTTTGTAAGTAGGCGAGCGTGAAAATACAGAGGTACACTTCTACACAATATCTATGTATGTATTTACTTGAAATATGCACGTGTATGCGTAACAGCAACTAGTATTTATAGATTCTATACGTGGTATTACGTCATACGACGACGCACGAGCTTGCCTTCTCTACGATTAATGTTCTAATATTAAAATATACCATTCGTGGAAACGTCGAAACAACCTATTTGGCTCAGAATCATAAAGAATTCGGGGAAGGACAACATCTATGTACTTTCAGAATGTCCTCTTTGCGCGAATCTTATCATTTCAATGACTAATAAAACTTTATAAATATCATAAATAACGGGACATATGTTTAATTTAACAGTTTCACCTGCACGCGAATTTTCATATTTATATAACTAATAAAATTTTAAATGAACAAATCATTTTATATAATATTTGACAATTTTATAATGAATATAAATGTACGTCGTGTACTTGTGCTAATGTATTCGTTACTTTTCATATATTCATCTATAATTAGAAACTAAACATTTTCTTTAATATTATTTACGTTTTATTTGTAATAAATTGAGTTTATTAAAATCCATACCAAATATTATACGTAATTACAAATTTAATAGAATGTTCTAATAAATATTGACAAAGTTATAATAATGATTTCGAGATATCGTAGTTCGTTAATTACATTGTAACGCTTGATTAATTTAGCTCGTAATATACGATTAATTCAAGACCATTGGAACTTCACAATGAATAATAATAATAATAATAACAAAAATAACGACGACGACTACACGATAACGACGACACGATGACAAGGTTAAAATAAATTATAGAAATTAATCAATTTAAAACGAGATAAAAATCTTATAACGAATACAAATAATTATAATTTTGTATTTTAGCTAGTAAAATCAGATCGTAATAAGGTGCTTGATTAAACCAACTTCAATTACAATTAGAGAATAAATAGAAATTTTCCAGGTCAGAAGAGTCAATATCGGCAATATAGCAATGACTTGTCAAAAATAGAAAAGCTTTCCAAGTGGTTCGACCGAATGGTTATGATCATTGCTTGCAGTATGCTATGCGATTATCAACGCGTCGAGTAGGTACATAGGAAACCATTACTGAGAGAATTGGAGTGGAATGAAAAGTAAAGAGACGAGAATAGAAAGAGAAGAAAAATCAAATTAAAAATAAGAAGAAAAGGGAATTTAACGTTCTATTATTTGAGCAGTAATTTTCTAAATATTTGATTTAACCAAAATATTAAATGCTTTTTTAAAAGTTCGCCTTTACTTTACAACTTACAATTAATCATCGGTATTTGATCATTTTTCTTAATAACAATACAATATTTATATGCGAATGAAAAATTCATGAATATAGTTTATCTCGGAGCTTTTCGAAGTGTGGATCGCGTGAATAAATATTGCGGTCGTCAAAATTTTAATAAAACTAACAAATTTCTGGACGTACAACGATCGAAAATTAATTAAAAATTAGTTTGCTAACATTGCACGTATAGTATGTCTGTGGATTTATGATAGTGAAAGAAAAGATAGGATACAATCTATACCTAGAGGGTCGCAAAAATATTTGCTCGGGTTAAGGAGCTCGCCAAGTGGAAAAGTTTAAGAAGCTTTGGTTTATCTAATATTACAGTATAACAAATATATAGTACGATATAATAAATACATAAATATAATAAAAATAGAATAAATCAAATAATTTTTAATTTTTGTATTTGATTTTATTATAATAAATCATATAGATATATAAATTTAAAATTATTTGAATATAATTAAATAATCAAATATTTTTTCATCTTAAAATAATATTTATTTTTATTACATTTTTCATCTCACATATTTTTTATATTCTATATAATATTATTATAAAGAAGAATAAACTATACATGAATGTGAAACTCTTTTTTCCCCCTCTATATAATTATATTCAAATAAATTCTTTCGAAATGAAAACGAGAGGTCGTTCGTTGTTATAAAACGTTGAGGAATATCTTTATTATTTATTTTTCATTTACTGTGGTAGAATATAACGAAGAGAAGGAAGTAAGAAACGATGTTGCAGAGAAAACCCCTGAATGAAGAAGAAACAAAGAGAAATGGGAGGAAAAGTGGAATGGACGTTTTACCTCGCGTTCGGGATCGAAAATGGAAATTCATTGCGTGTGTTAAAAAAAAAAAAATAAATAAGAAAAAAAGGAAATGAAAAGAAAAAAAAACTATGGTCTAGGGAATGTACGGTTTCATCTCTATTTTTCTTTATTCCATAATATTTTCATTTAATACCTACCTATATTAAGATTTACCTATATTCCAAAGTGAACATAAACAACTTCAATGATTTTAATATATTTTTTTTTCTTTCTAACGCGTTTACAATTAGATAAATCCATTTCAATCAATCATACACCTTAAATATCAGAAAATATTCAAACACACAAAATTCATAAACGAATAGTTCATCTAATCAATGAGTATAAATGAAATCATTTTGATGCAAGTGTATTCCGAAATGAACATCTCGATGCATACAAAATCTGTAATTTTAAACTTATACGTTTAAATATAATCCATCGTCGATCTTGAATAACAGAAAATTCGATAAATGATTAAACTATTTAATCGATAAAAAATAAAAATATCTTCGATTCGAGTATTATCCAAAATGAAAAAAAAAAAAAAGAAACCCTATTAATATTAAATAAAATTCATCGTTAATATTAAATACCAAATAATAGACAAAAAAATAATCGATGAGGAAGCGAACTCTTTAATATATAAAAATGAAATAGGTTTTTTCTGGAAGACAAATGGTCACGTGTTTCATAAACATAAGAGAGAAAGAGATATATAGATAGAGAAAGAAAAAGAGAGAGAGAGAAGCAAAGCGAAAAAAAGGAGACAGAAAAAAAATAGAGAACATTATCGGCTTCTCCGAAAGCGTCGTTCTTGTTTCGAGGATTTTAGCGAGTTACGGCCGACGTACACGTAAGTTCGCTTTGCACTTAACCCCACCATTCCTGAAAGTCTTCCACCACCTCCACTACCACGACCTTCTCATCCTCCTCCTCCTCCCTCCTCCCCGTTCTCTTCTTTCTCTCGCCCTTAACAACATATACAGCTAACGTACGACCTAATACGTTCGAAGGGATTATCACGGGGGAGTATAGGCTTTTCTCGAGCTTATTACCCTAACTTGAAATACTCGCTAGTAAAATCGGTTGGTAACATTGAAGAAAATAACTAACTAACTATATAGTTTATATATATATATATATATATATATATATATATATATATATATATAAAAACAACTCGATGCTTGCTTTTTATTAATTTTTATTTTACTCAAAAAAACTAATTTGTTATTAATGAAAAGAACTTCTGTTTTTTTTTAATACATCCATCATTTTGTGGAGAAAGATTATGATAGATAAATATGTATTGTTTTATATTGATGATAAGAAACAAATTACATAGTATATTCTATATAAATATATATGTATATATTTAATTACTTTACTGGAAGAAAAAAAAGAATTACTAAAAATTTCAACCTAATTAAGAAAAAAATCAATATATAAAAATCGATTTCGTATACGAATAGAATAATTCTAAAAGATAATTAACATTATGCTTATATATTATATAGATAAGTTATATTTGAAAATTAATTATCGAAAGAAATTCTAATTGATTGCAAAGTACGTAATAAAATCGAACAATAGTAACTAAACGTGAAAAACTTTCTTCGAAATTGTCCATCATTTTCTTTTTCTTCTATTTTTTTTTTCCTTCTTCTTCTTCTTCTTCTTCTTCTAAGTATTACGATCGCGTGCAAGAACGATATAATTTAATCGTCGAATTACCTTTCCTCCCACGAATCTAAGCTTGACTTCATTTTCTTTGCTTATACACAAAAGCGAACAGCCAGCCATTAGAAACCTTTCTCGACTAATTGAAGCTTGAAACGTGATTATAAAAAGCTACCCTACTAGTATTGCTACTAGTATACTACTACTACTACATTCTTCTGCGAAACATTATTGCCGGAACATTTAATTATTATTGAATGTAAGGATTAGGCGATAACTTGACTCACAATTTAAAAGTATCCAGTATAAAAAAATTAAAAAAAAAAAGAAAATTAAAAAAATAAAATGACATAATTTAAATACCAAATTTCCCGATTCTTTTAAATGTCTATCACAACGCTTTCGAACAATGTGACGTGCGCTGCAGGAATATTGAATGATTGACGTAACTGCGATGCATTTAATAAGCGACACACGATAAAATTTAATTTTGTCAAATATTAATTCGAAACTTTAATTATAAACTTTTATCCTATGTTACTAGAAAATTTACATATATTCATATAGCAAGCGTCTGTTCGTCTGTTCGGTGCTACCTGCTGGTAGAACGAGTCCGTCGCGCGAAATAATTAACAAATGATGACGCATCGTCGCACGAGAAGCTGAGGCCATAATAACGGTAACTCTAATCTCGTTTCTTCTTCGATGTCACATAGGAAGGAAAGAAAAAAAAAAAAAAGAAAACAAAAAAATCAAGAAAAATAATCATGGATAACGACTACAATCTTAATAAGCAACGCGATATAATTATTAATTTTGTTCCCTTCCTTCTTCTTTTCTTTTTTTTTAAATCGTAGGGAGGTAGTAAAAGAAATTAAATATATTGGATCAAATGAATTATCATATAATATATGATATAATAAAAATTTTATCATATATATGAATCAATTTTACATTATAATAAACTATCAATCACATTTTATCAAAGTACTTCACGAAGTAATTATTTTTAGATATCGTAGCCGGATTTTTATTATTTAGAAAGGCACGACAGAATGAATTGATAAAAAACGAAATTCCAGGGTTCCGTATAAAAGAATACCGATGACCTCGAAAAAAAATTCTTCCCCCTAACGGATTAGCAGCACTGACGCAACTCTGACGCAATCTTAGCGATAGCGTAACTTTGCTCTACGAATTTTTTCCTTAAACCCAAAAAATAATAAAATAACTCTAGATTATATCATAAATACTGATTAATCCTGTATATATATGTACATCTATATTTTCAATTTAATAATTATATTTTAAAATATTGAAAAATGTATGAAATTATATATGTAATATAATTTTCTCTAAATAAGCACGCAAGCGTGAGCATCCATACATGCACATACACATGCACATACACACAATACACGTATAAGTCATTACTCTTGTTTCGTTTATGAGGGTTCGTCGAATCGCTGATGTAAGGAGAGGGATTACATAGATAAGTCTATCTCTAATTTCTTCGTAGAACTTTTACGAAGAAGTTTCAACTGAAAACATGAACAAGTATAAAATTACACGTATGTATGCATGTATGTATAAACTACCGTTCAAAAGAATTCGGCTATCTATATTTATAATCACAATTCAAACACAAAATTCTAGCTATTTTTATTATTTATTTTTTTTTCTTAGCACATTTTATTTATTATCTTTCTCTATACTCAGAATTTTTATCAACACAAATTTGAGAATAATAATATAATAGAACTATAAATCACATTTTCTTTACAATCCTTGAAACGCGTGTTGTTTCGTATTGTTTTACAATTTTGTTGTAAATGTCCATTACAAAAATTATTTCCTAAATTTCCATAAATTTACCAAGCACTCATAGATAATAAAGATGGACGTACAGATAATTCGAACATTTATAATTATTATATAGATCAATATACTAAATCTGTGATTAAATTAAAGCAATGATTTTTCAAAATCTTCAAATATAACTTTGTCCGAATGGTCAAATACTTTTGAACGATATTGTATATATATATGTAAATATACAAACTAAACATTACGTAAGCAAGTTTTAGTAATGTATAATTATCTCTAATTATTTATGTTTACTATGTAATCAAAGCAATTAGTTGATTAGATATACGTAAATTTTCCATATACGTAAAATTCTCTCATGTAATTGAAAATATAAAAAAAACAATAAAACATCATTTTATCTCATTAAATAAAGTGATATGAACGATTGTGAACTTATTACGTTGAATGCCACATTAATTTTGTATAACTTGTGACGGCAATATGAATAACGCAAAAAAAAAAAGAACTATGAAGAGAAAAGGACTTCAGTGCTGAAAAAGAGAATAAAGAAAGGGCAGTCCCTGTCAGGATATCGTGAAATACGCATCGTAGGAATACATTAGAACAGCCACACTCAACCTGTGGCCTGGCAAGCCTTCAAGTGCGGTCCGGCACGCCCAGTCATGAATTTACCTCTTTTTTTTTTTTTTCATACCCAAAATTAACTGCCAGCCACTTGTTCTCTACCCCACAAACACCCCTCGCCCTAATAAACGCAATGTTTAAATACGCCTATTGTTTTTCGACCAGATGATCTTTTTTTTCTGTGTCATTAATTTTCAATCTGCAAGACACGCAAAGGAAAGAGTTTGTGTAACCCTGACCTACAATTAGATAATTATTATTTTTGAAATATTTCCTTAAAAATAACTAAGATAAATATAGGACTGTGAACTTAGGTCATTCTTACGAATAACAGAAGTGAGATAAAATATCTTGTATAATGATAATTTAATATGAAAAGGAAGGAAAGTTCAAAGTTTGTGGAAAAAATAACAATTTCTTTGAATAACTAATTCGATAAGATTATAATATTGTGTGTCTTTCATCTTCAATGTATTATAAGTAAACATATAGATTAACGTGATTACCGTGAAGGATATGTTGAAAGTCTTACGTCAGATGGTCTAAGGAGGATGCGTAAGAAGTAGAAAATAATTATAGGAAAATTCTTCGCTTGAGATAGATCTATTAATATTACAATAGAATGCTTAATGCTGTGATTGGTCCTTGAAAAATTTGTTTTTTTACCTTTCTTTTTTATATTTTAATCTATAAAAAACAATTTCAGTATATTATACAATTCCAAAATTCTTCCAAAATTTCTTAGGATTGGTCAAAAGTTCCTATGTGATTTTAAAAAATCAATTATGGCCTTTTCAATGGCCTTTTATGCATGCAGTTAGGATTGTACGGTTTTAGAATTTTAACGAAAAAACGTAAGAAACTTTTATTATTTATTTTTTTTTTATATAAAAGTGTTCGTCTGAAAAATAAAATTATTCCTATGTTAGACTATTTTCAACCTATCCACGTGTATAAAATAATATAGATTATGTCCATCCTTTATATATTGATATTTGTTTGTATCTTAAAAAAAGATTACTCGAATGAGATACTTCGAACAATATACATATACATATATTAGATATTCTACAAAATGCTTTCCAATTTATAAATATAATTAGATAAATATGTTCATTAAATGCATAATAATTTCGTTGAAAATCGGCAAGAACATTACGCGATACTCGAAATTCGTGACGATTTGAAGACAAATGTATTTATATATTTGAAATGTCGTATTAATCATCAGGAACTTCTTCGGAAAATCATATAACATTTGACATATTATAATAGTAAGTTTTCAAAAGAAACATACATACTGAGAAGTAACGACAGCCGATCTACTCGTAGCTTACGTAGGCGTTTAATAATACTCGTCGAAGGTTACCAAATACACATCGATAAGGCTAAACTCGTTCTCCTCGTTGTATCGATCGCCGTCGAAAATAACTTTTCCACGAATCGGTTAGTGCCGAAAGAACTTTCTTACTCGTTACGTGAATTAGATCCCACTAATATATGCACTAATTTCTTTCTTTCTTTATTTATTTATTTATTTTGTTAGAAAAAACCAACGAAAAATTCACATTATCCCAAAAATCCGTACAACACTCGTATATATGGAAATAGAAACAAAACAAATCTCATGTCTTATTTCAATGATTACTTTTCTAAGAAATATCTCAAAGTATGATAAGAATATGCGAAAGAATTCAGTAAATAAAAGATTTATTTCCTTTTTTTACGTAACGAGATAAGAGAATGAGAGAGGAAGAGAGAATATGTATGTATTATTAAATTAAAATCAAACAAAGTTCTAGAAATCTTCGACAAAAGTTATCCGTTAATTTAAGATTAATTATTCTCACTGATTATAAAATAAATATTGTTATTATTTATATCTTCATTTACTTTTATATTATCTTATATATATATACACAAAATATTATTTTATTATATTTAATATTTAACAATACTTTGCGCGTGTGTGTGTACACGTACAAAATATAAATACTTGTAATATATTATTTTAAATATAAAAAATACAAATAATTTCTTTCTCTAACCCCATCTCTCTCTCTCACTCTTGTAGAAAAGGCATCATGTTACTTCATTTCTTTGTCTTCCTCTCTTTCTAGAAGATCACAATCGTGGGCGTTCGTGTTGATCTAGCGGTTGGTATCATACACTATGAAATTCGAAGCAGTGAACTGCAGCACACGCTTCCACGAATCTGTGCTATGAATTCGACATGCACTCGCACTCGCACTCTCTCTCTCTCTTTTTCTGTCTCTATTTCTCTGTCTATCTATCTTTCTCTTTCTCTCTAAGTTGGTAACGAGGACGCGAAATTGCATATCCGCAGGAAAATCCGGGACGAGCGTGGACGCGTAAATATTTCTATAAATTCTGTAGCACATTCTCGGTACAGAGTTCAGTCTTTACCGAGAAACTCGGTAGAGTCTCTGATCCAAACCGTGTTCCAAATTCGAAGTTTGTCTTTCGAGCTTGTGCACCAAGTAAGCCCAACTAATAGTTAACACGCGGTACTACCTAAGTACTTACATATGTATATGTCAGTAAATATTTTCATTCGGAATGTTTGCTTCATTTATTTATTTCAACGCATATTTAAAATTATCTAACGTTCTAATAATAATAATAATAATATTAATACAAAGATTATTTAAAAATTACAATGAGTTAATCTTACGATTGTATAAAACGTACAAGAAAACAATGATCCGTAGATTAGATCCGATAGAACAGCACGACTATCAGAGTATTGCTTTTCAAAGTACAGAAAAAGATAAGAACAGATAACTACGAGCTTGTTGTAAAAGGAAATGCACACTTCAAAGACTAATCAAATTTCAATCTCAATATCTTAACAATTTGCCTCTCTTGTGAATTCATATATAACCTTGTTATTTCCTAAGACTGCTACTAGTTTTAGTATAAAATCAAATTCCTTTATATGATTTTCCAAAAATGACTAGTCAATTTGAGTAAAACCTAGAGTTTTCACGGTTTAACTGAATTATACAATTTATCGCTGACATATACGAGAACATAACTTGTCGTATGAATAACTTGCAGTGTGCTGTAGAATTTTTATAAGAAATAAAATTAAAAAAAAAAGGATTTAAAAATCTCCAATCATAAAAAATATAACGAAATTCCATATCCCAACAAAAACCCACAGACATATTCATTTGTTATTAATTTCATTAATTCTAGAAAGAATTCGATATTAAATTAAAATCTTATTCCCTTTCCATTTGTGCCTTTCTCTCCTTTTCTCTTTGATGATAAAATATAAAACTCGAATAATTAAAACTCGAATGCGTTATTTGTTTGTACGAAATTTAATTTAATACAAAAATCCGAAATATTTGTATAAAAATTTTCTAGATTAATCTTTAACGAGACAAAAATCTTGGTAAGCAAAGCTCGCTACTTGAACGAACAAATGGACGAATGAACAGAAAATAAAAAGATGAAAACTTGAATGAAAAAGGCTCGATTCAGTTTCTAAAAGTAAGTAAGAAAGAAAGAAAGAAAGAAGAAGAAAGTATAAAACAGAAGGAAAAGAGAATCAACTGGCCACGTAAGCGGTCGAGAAAACTTTCTGTGCGGGCAAAAGCTGTACAATACGAGATTCGACTTTTTCTAACGTTGGGAGGATCTATTCTTTCTTTCTCTCCCTCTCTCATCATCCACCCACCCTTCACTATTTTTCTATTTTTGTTTCATCTGGAAAAAAACACAATTTTAAATAAAAGAAAAACGTACGTCGTAGTATATATGCATGTACGAAAACACACACGTATTTACGTACTATGCATGTATATGCAAAACACGTGTATTTTCGAACCGGAAGAATTTACATGAATGATAACACCAGGAGTTTTCGAGCACGTCAGCAAGCACACCATCCGAGAGCTTTTTTCTATTTTATTTTTGGACTTACGTGAAGCATGATTCTTATACATACTTTTCTTAAATTCAATCGCATTTCTATGTTATCCACGTACGAGTGTATTCATGTAGTATAGCGAAAGTTAATAATAAAAGATCGAAAGATCGAGAAATAGAAAAAAGTTATCTAGGGTGATCGATTAATAATATTTTCTTTTTATTGTAATAAAGAGAAAAAAATATGTTATAATAATATAATAAATTATATTTCATATTTTATATATTATACTACCTTATACTATTAAAAATATTTTTAATGTATATAATTTATTTAAAATTATATTTAAATTCACAGCCACGAATAAGGACACGCTTGATTTACAATCTCCAAATAACAAATTTAACCCTTTGCATTCATCTACGGCGACAGTTATAATAATTTTCATTTTCAATCCTTATCTATAAACAGAACGCTTACGGTTAGTGAATTTTCAGAATTTACCGATAACTAAGCAGCGATTATATGTAAAAACAGTTGTTTAGTTTCAAACAATTTTTTACCGTTGCGCATTTAAAATAAATAAACGTTTAGTCGATCAATTACCAAGCTATTTTACTTCAGAAAGTTAAAAAAACAAGAAACCAAAAAGTTGTACTTTCATCAGATTAATTCTGACGCGAAATCAATTACTAACCCGGTGAAATAGCATGCAACAATCACACGAAGAAGGAATGAAAAGACAAAAGGAAAGAAAGAAAGAAAACAAAGTGAAATTCTACGAAACAGGACAGGGAGGTATATATTTGAAACAAATCTTGGTGGGTCGTCCCATTTGTACGAATTACTATACTTCACCACACCGGTGGACGAAGTGAACGACGAACGACACAACACATAACTACCCGCAAAGGAAGAAGAAGATGTATAGATAAAAGAAGGAATGAAATTTTCGAAAAGGGATACGAACAGAGACAGAGATGAAGAATAACGTCCGTTCGCATACGTCAAATTACAGTTCTCATCCTCAAGCTTGTCATTATCTGCTCGTCCCGAGACCCTTAGTCCCTTACATATACACACCACCAACGTGCAACCGCGCGCACTCGAGGAGTTCGGAGAAAAAAGAAGAAAGAGAAGGAAGTATAATAATGCATAAAATAGGACAAACAAAAAAAAAGGAAATAAAAGATTTAAATTTTTTAACAAATTGTTTGTCTACATTCCAAAATCGAAAACACCAAGTTCGAATGTTTCGTGTGAATCAATTTGGAACATTAAAAAAGTTGCCACGAACTTTCCAGTCTATCCGATACAATATCTCATAATAAAATATATTTAATAAATGGCAAAGAGTTTATATAAATATATGTTATTATTTCACACAAAAAATAAAAAATATTTGAAATAATTATTATAAATAATATAAGGAAACATGTTTAAATGATGCGTGCACAGAAAATAATAAAATAAAACTAGTTCTAGTACTTTGCAAGTGATTCTTTATCTACTTCTGCCTGTGTCCATTTTCATTTAATATTTCTAAAGGTATACATAATACACATAAACGTGAAATCATCTATCTCTTATATGAAAAATAATCCGTATACGTGAGCTATGTCTCTCACGGAGACGCTCTGGAAACTAGGAAACAACTTTCCGCGAAACGATTACAGGCTTCCGCTGCCGTTTCGAAACCACGTCCTCGCTGAAGTCAACGCAACTGATGTTTTAGTATACTATAGTGCTGCTGTGCTATATGTATTGTACCACATAACATAGTGTCTTCACACGGAGACACACATACACGTGCAGAAATGAGTTACCTATTCGTTTTCTCTAGCATTCGACACGCCAGGATCATTATCCTTGATAATAAGAGAGTCTATCATATGTGATAAAATGATCAACAAAAAAAAATTAAAAAAGGGGAATAAAATAAGAAGATGTAGAAAGAGAAAGGAAGGTAAAAATAATTAATTTCGAAATATCGATAACCCAACGGAAAGATATGTTTTTTCGATGTAATATTTAATATGATTTTTCAAAATACTCAACACGACCTTTTTTTTTTGTCTCTCTCTCTGTCTCTCTTTTTCTCTCTTTATTTATGTTTATTTCTGTATATATATATAGTCTTTCAGTTCATATGTATATAAATAGATATGTTTCTATTGGATAAAACACGTATAAGTTAAATTTTGTTGTTGCAATCAAATATACCTTTATATATTATATTTATATACATTACTATTCTTTGTTAATATATATATATTAATTACATACTCAATACGTATATTTATATATGTTTAGTAAGTCTAATGGAACGAAACATAAATTAAAATAAAAATTAAAAAAAAAAAAAAACTCAGAGACGTTAAAAGATATGAAAGTTCTGCGTGCATTTATCCTTGGAATTCTCTTGTATTCTTAGAATTGTCGAAGTATCAACCATGCATCCTTATATCATCTTAATCATTATCATCGGCCCCGTCTGCATCTTCGTCGTCGTATTCGTCGTTGTCTCGTCATTATAATCATTATCATCGCGTACGAAAGAAAGAAAGTCGAAATGGGAAAGGAACATTACGTGGCTCGTATCCGTTGTGCATAACGTGCATTGAATTTGTACGTGTGTGTGTGTGTGCGTGTGTGTGTGTGTTTGTACGCGCACGCATGTGGATGATTTTATGCGTGCCTGAACGCCGGCCGCAGGAAACGATCGTGTGTCATTACGCGAAGTAATTTCTATTCCGAGGCAAAACCGATATCCCGTCGTTGTATTCAACTGTGCGTGCGGAGAAAGATCAGCAATGATACATCGTTACTTACGTACTGTTTCAATCTTTCATCTTTATCTTTTTGATTTTTTTTTCTCCTACCTGTCTTTACTTTACGTTTCGAATTTATAAGAAAAAAAAAAAAAAAGAGAGAAGAAGAAAAAAGAGAAATGCTTATCTTGGAAATCATCAAAATAATAATTTTTAAAAGTATCTAATTGCATCGAATATGAGTAATTTTTTTGTAATGATAATTCAACTCAGTATTTTTCTATCTGAGGAATTTTTTTTTATCGTTTTATTTATTTATCTGTGTATATTTATTTATTCGTTATTTTATTTCTACTGCTGGACTATTGTTAAAAAATAAATATAAGGTATATAATTTGCACCGAATGTAAATTTATACTTGCACACAGAGTGACTCAACGAGGTATTTCCTTATCTGAAATATTTCACGATTGTTTTAATGTCTCTTTCTTCTATGTATAACAACTTAATTATTATATATTCGAATAAACTAGATAAGTAAATCAATTGATTTACACGTATTTAAAAATTCATCACTCCGACAAAAGTTTCCACGTGTAATCTATTATTTTTTGTCAAAGATTTCTATTAGTTTCTTCGGAAAACACAATTCGGCCAATTAACAAAGTACCTTCATTCAATTACTTTAAAAATGTGGCTAATAAATTAACGAGACTCGAGAGCCGGTGTAAAAGAAAAAAAAACTTTTTTTTTTACTTTTAACCTTCTGCTCCTCCTTTCCACCCTATTCTCAAGGCTTTTCATCGTATGCACTGGACCATCGAAAGGACCTTTTTTTCTCTCTTCTACTTTCTTTCTTTCTTTCTTTCTTTCTTTCTCGTTACGGACTTCTTGGGATACGTATTTTAACAACGAAAAAACGGCTAAATAGTTTACTTAGCATTCCAGTCTAGTTCAACCCCATCCTCATTTCCATCCCCACCCTTCTCCGGTTCACCCCTACACGTCAGCAACTTGGCTTTTAGTAGGTGCTTTTTTAAACGGAAAAAAGTAGTTAATCTCGCTCGCAAGTTTATCCCCCATTCTACTCCCTACTACCCTTATCCCAGCCCGGACTTTACCACTATCACTTCTTCTATTACTACTACTACTATTACTATTACTATTACTACTACTACTACTACTACTACTACTATTACTATTACTACTATCATACCATACCACCGCCGCCGCCATTTTCTTCTGTTCGCGACGTTAAAATTGTTCTTTCATTTTCTTTTTTTTTACCTTTCCTCCCCTTCCTCCTTTAACTTCTGAACCATTACGTAAAACTCAGAAAAAAATGTTCGTATAATTTCTTTTCCTTTTTTTTTTGTTTTTAATACTTTACGTAACGTTGAAGGGCCGATAAAAACGTAAAAGGAGTAGGTCCTAGTTGAAAGGTTTTAATGAAGATGAAATATTTAGTAAAAATTAAATAAAAAAGGGAGGAGATTTACTTCTATTGATCAAGTTTGATGTAAAAACAGTACGAATTAAAAATTACAGTTTGACGATAAAGAAATGAAAATAATTATATGAAAATGAAATTTTTAAAAAACATTTCTTTATATATCTCGTACATTTTCATGAGTTACCACACGTGTAAAAGTAATACACTACAAACAAATATCTCTATCTTTATCTCATATCAAAAAGAGAGAAAAATCTTGAGAATTCGCGTTAAGGCGGGTAACAAGCCGTGGTAAACAGAATAGAAGACAAAGTATTCTAAGAGATGAGGAAAAAAGATCTACCATTATCCTACAAAAAAGTTTTAATCAACTACATTATCATAAAAGAAATAGTTTAGCTTTAATACATTAATAATATAAGTGTATAATAAATAATTATTATTATATTTTTAATAAAAAGAAACATAAGTAATTTATATTTAATACAAATAATGAAATATTATCACACTTTCAACGTTACTCCTACATTTTGTCGATCATATTCTAATGCGTTATGATTGATATTAAACGAGACACTCTGTATATTCGCATGAAGAGAAAGAAAGATAGAGGGTCACGTTCGATAGAGAAGTAACAGGTGTGTGGGCCGTTTTCTGCTCGTCAAGAAATAAAGAATCAAGCATAACTTCCTCTACTCTTCTTCTTTTTCTTATTCAACGCCGCCACCATTTGGGATTTTCGTAAATACAAAAAGGAAAGTTAAAAAGAAATAGCTCAAGTCTCGGAGTATGTTCTCAGCTCTGATGAATACACACTCCTGACAAACAAAACGTTTGACACCTGGAATTTTGTACGCCATTAGGCACTTACAATAGGCATCCTAAAATCTTTCTTTTGTTCGAATAATAAAAACCCTTAATAGGTACTAGCAGTGTTTTTGTTTTGTGTAGGAATACCTTAAAAATTCAAAACCTTACAAATCTGCCTATCTCTCTCTCTCTAACTCTCTTTTCATTGGCTCGACCCTATTCGGGCTCATTCAGGTTTTTTCTCGGCTTGCTTTCGGCTAAACTTCGATGGAATAGAGAATTTCTGAAGCTTAACTTCCTTGCTCGTATTTCTACTTTTTTCTTTCATCATTTTTTTGTTCCATACCTTTTTTGATCTTTCGCAGAATTTCTTTTAGAAAAGTATTTTACCGAACTTCTTTTTAGACCCCCTACAGTGATTCTTTGACAAACCCTAAACCTTCCCTCTTCTATGTATCTCTGACCTGTCCCTTTAAACCTTTTCTCTTTTCACCTTTACCATGAATTGACTGAAAATTGCGTTGGTCGCACGGGTCTTTGCTGTCGTTGTCAAAGGAGAGATATAATCTCTCATATTTTTCCTTTTTTTTCTTTTCTTCATCCACAATATGTCTTGTTACGATTAGATATCTTTTATCAAAATCTCTTTTCTACAATCTTCGAACAAAAGGAAGGTATCGAGAGAATCATCATCGAACATATTATATGGGAAATCATTTAGATTAACATATATTTTCCTTTTTTTATTCCTTTCACTTTTCTCTTTCTCCTTTCTCCAAGATGAAGAAAAATGTTTCTTCAATTCTAAGAACGTGGCGGGGCAGAGAAACAAAGACTTCCTTGCCGATCGTTAAGTTTACGAGACCAGGAGATAATTATCACGTTTCGCGGAAGTGGCGACCACGGGGAAAGAGAAACAGAGAGGATTACAAGCCGTACGTCGTCCAAATAGTCGACAACTTGTGACTCACTAAGGAATATACCAACATGGGGAATTACAAAGGGGATTTGGAAAACCTTATGAAAAAGAAAAAAAAAAAAGGAAGAAAAAATCATACCAATACAGTTAAATAAATATGTGAAGAATTTTGTGAAATCATTATTTTCAATACAATCTTTTTCTTTTCAATTATTATTACTAAATATAAATATTTAAATATTTAAATAAATATATATAATAAATAAAAAAAGAATAAAAAAGAGAAAATTTTTTTAATATCTTCCTTCCTTTTGTTAAAAACATAAAATTAACATAAAAAAATAATACAACATACAAGTAAATAACAACAAAAATATAAATATTTACATTATGATATACTATAAATATAATAAATAAATAAAAAAAGAAAAAAGAATGAATAATGAAAATTATCTGAAGAAATCTATTATATCTAATATATTATATTGAATTAAAAAAAAAACAATTACTAAATGTGATTGTAAAAATGTGTGTGTGTGTGTGTGTGTGTGTGTGTGTGTGTGTGTGTGTGTGTGTGTGTGTGTAAAAATGATGTAATAGATGAATGAAATAAACAGAAATTATTCGGAGAAGTGTTTGAGAACCTCTGTGAAAGAACCAAAATGAAGGAAGGAAGGAAGGAAGTAAAGAGTCGAGAAAAATATTGTGAAATTCCAGAAAGATGATCGGTCGATCGACGTCGCTCGCTGGCGCATCATAATACCGTTTGGCACGATCGCGAGGGAATAAAATTTGAAGAACGAGAGCATCCTACGACGATGACGACGACGACGACGACGATAAGCCGTCGTACCACTTTTCGCACGAACCTTTCCCTCGGAAGAATAATTCTACCATAGAAACGTTTCTCAGGGACGATCCATAGCAAACGAAAACAAGATGATTCGTCATCTTTCGTTCCTCACCTTCTTTTTCTTCTTTCTCTCTCCCTCTCTTTCACATTTTTCCAAGAAACTTAAAATATCCTCTTTAAGAAATATATATACCGTGCTCTCTCTCTCAGGGTGAACAAAAGTAGTATTAATACAAACTCAAATTCTCCCTCTTAACGTCCTTTGTAAATCTGCACAAAGTATCATTCCTTATTTAATCTTGTTTTTTTTTCTTTTTTCTTTTTTTTTTTTTCAAGACGAAAATGTTCAAATTTATTATAAGCCATGGAAGGATTACATTGATGTATGATAAAGATTAAAGAAAAAAATATTCCTTTTAATGGTTCGTAATTATTATCAACTAAAAATTAATAGCTTTTGTGCTATTTTAATTATGTTTCTTATTCTATAGCAATTTAATAATCTTACATTAAATTACTTAGAATAGATTTACATTTTTGTCTTGAGAAATATATCTATAAAAAAGAAAATAAATTAAAAAAAGAATCGTATTTTTTACAAATATACGAAAGGAAATTTAGTCTTAGCAAATATTTTAATTAGCCACTAGAATCGTATTTTTTTACAAATATACGAAAGGAAATTTAGTCTTGGCAAATATTTTAATTAGCCACTGTATTTACTATTTTTTAGTAAGATGTAGATCTGTAAAAAGTACGATTTTTTATTTAATCTTGTTTTGTAAAATATATCTCTTAGATATAAAATATAAAAATTAATATTGTAAATCATATGGAAGGATTGTGTATGATAAAAATCAAATAAAATACAATAAAAAAAAACTACTTTTAATAATTAAAAAGTTTTCTTTCAACTAAAAATAAAGAGAGAATTATTCAATTTTTATTACTGGTTTTTATTCTATATCGATTTAATCTCTATAGTTTCAACTGCTTACGATATACTCACATTTTTGACACGAGAAATATAGTTAACAAAAAAATAAAATAAAATAAAAAAAAAAAAAACCAATATTTTAGAAATTTACAGGGTGCAATTTAATGTAGAATTGTGTCAATACTTTTTTCCTATATATCATATATATGTATATCATTTTAAGTAATATCACAATAATCATGTGATTTTCTTTCTTATAACTTCTAACAACTTCTTGTATTTTTATTTTGTCGTCTTTTTCTTTTTCGAAATAAGTTTTCTAATTACTCGGTACTTGTGTTCAAAAAGAACGAACGAAGTTTAGCAGCAAAAGTAAAGACGAAAATTTAATATCAAAGGTTTAAAGTTCTAAGAAATCAGAGAGATGTCTCATTCTCTCTCTTTCTTCTCTATAATCCCTTTCTTTCTTATTCCATCTCACTCGTCTCGTTGTTACGAATAGTTCCGACGAAAAGTCGAAATCCACCGAAACGAATCACGTTTAGTCGCTTTGGCAAACGAGAAAAAGACGAAGATATATAACCCTCACAAAGGGCTAGAAAGAAGAGTACTTCTATTATAAACGAAACGCGAGCGACGAAGCATGTGAATGAAATTCGTAAGACGTTCTAACTAAAGAAGAATAGTATTATGACACATCATGACAAAAGACTAATGTAAGTCAAATAATTACAAAAATATTAACTATATAAAACTATACTATTTTATTTTTATTTTATTTTATTTTATTTTTTTGTAATTCTTTGAATTAGGTCACTGTCATCATTACCGATACAATTATCTAAATACGTGTGTAATAAATAAAATAATATTTTCCAACGAATGTTTTCTTTCCCCTTTCGACAAATATCAATTTAACCATTATCATTAGATAGAAAAATGTAATTCCAACGAAAAGAGTAATATCAAATGCATACGTAAAACATTAAAAATAAAATAAATGTGATTATTGTAATTAGTCTCACCATTCTATGCTTCTATATCCACGTAGACAACAATGAAGAGATTTGAAGCGTCCTACGTTAGTGTATTCAGTACTGATGACCTCCTTAGTGAATCTCAAGCCACCTTGTAGATTGTCGAACCTGTGCGTGGAACAGTACTCCTTCAACTCGTTTCCACCGCAAAGTACCGGGAGTAAGAACGCAAAGATGAAAACTTTCATATAGAATTCCTTCGCCATCTTTTTGCAGATCGACATCGTTCGTTTGTGTTATTATAGAATTATCAATATTAAATATTATCTATTATCACGTTTAAATAATGATCAAAATATCGCGACGAGAAAAAGATTCGGAAAAAGAATTGGCGGGCTTGAACTAGTTTACATGTTTTTTCAAATTTACGCGGCAATCACGTGACCCGTGACACGAACTTCCAAGATCGAGACGATGAAAATCTTATTCTTCCTTCCCACGCTCGTCTCTTTCTTCTTCTTATTTCTTTTAGAGCAGTGACTGCTCCTTTCTTCTTTGCCACTTCTCTTTAATTCTCTCTTCTTATTTTTCTTATTTTTCTTATTTGTCGACGGTAACGTCACATAAACGAACGGATAAACGAACAAACAGTTTTCGCGCAAACGAAACCTTTCTCTCGAAAGTCGTTGATGCAACAAGCCGGTACACGTTGCTTGCTTGCCTGCTTGCTAGCAGTAAAGAATATCAGAGATACTATACTACCTATGGTATTCGATCCTCTCTTCCTCGTCGGTATTTCTTTCTAAATGATGGTGGTACCGCGTGTTTGACGACAAATACGCGACTAAGAAACGAAGAGAAAAAAGAAGGAAGAGAACTATTCCAAAGCTGTGCGGCTGTTTACACGAAGATTTTAAACAACGGTCGAGAGAGTACTTTACTCCTCTCTCTCACTTATTCCGTTGAAACAAACACACATACACACACCACACACATAAAAACACGCACAATACGCACGCACGATAAAAACTCTTTTTTTTTTTTCTTTTTCCCTCACGATTCGTTCAGTCACCTTTTCTGATCGATACTAATTCTCATATTTTTCTTTCTTATATCCTTTCTCTTATTTTTATTCTTTTTCAGTGAACGTTCAAAGGAAAATATAAAACCTAACTACTGTGGAAGGAAAAACAAGTTAATGCAGCATTTTCCTCGAGTAATATTTCTTTTTTTTTTCTTTTACTTAGTATGTATTAACGTCAGAATAATAAAAAAATATGTGTATATCTATGTATATGTGCATAAATATGTATGTAAACACAAATGAGAAACTGCACTAAAATGAAAATGCAAGAGACAGTATTCATGAGAAATACAGCAAAACACGATCCACGCACAATGAATG
This sequence comes from Polistes fuscatus, assembly GCF_010416935.1. Taxonomy (NCBI): domain Eukaryota; kingdom Metazoa; phylum Arthropoda; class Insecta; order Hymenoptera; family Vespidae; genus Polistes; species Polistes fuscatus. The sequence goes on along the minus strand of NW_025113162.1, from coordinate 2,414,901 downwards.
CCAACGGCAGACTACAGCCACCTTGAGCAATACATGCGCGACCGTTCGAAACGGACCGCCTGTTGCCTCTCTCGTGACGCTTCGCTACTATTCGGCTATCTTCGGTCAACCTCGTCGCGACACGCTATGAGCACCTTACGCTTTCTCTTACAGGCATTTCGGGAACGTTTAAAGCGCATACAATTATTATTATAAAAATCAAACCACACGTAGAAATGTGAAAGAAAGTGCATTGATTAATTGCACTGTTAATTCAATGAATTTAATCGATGATACAAGAAAACCCTACCCTGAACTAATATAATAAACAATAGAATATACAATTTTAATGAGTAATTTCAAAAGAAGAATTTAAAAGAAGAATTTTAAAGAAGAATTTTAAAGAAGAATTATTCATGTGCTCATCAATAATTTATGTAAATAATTACAACCAGTATCTCGTGCCGATTAGGACCTTTCATCCTCGACATGATTGAGCACTGGAGGGACTTTAAATTTTAACTCACGATTTAAGAAGTTCTACGATGGCTCCAAAACACTCCTACTTCGTAGTAAGTATTGCAGTCTAACGATAGGAAAGTTTCTTGGTTTGCTATTGAAGAAGATCCATCGAAGATCCATCGAAGAATTCATTCCACATCTTTGAAAAGGAAGACAATGCGTGGTCATATCTGTAAAATAAAATAGAACAAAACGATACGTTATTTACAATATAATCCAAAATCGTATAAAAAAAATCGAATAAAATGTAAATTAAAATGAATACTTACAATGCATTCCAGTGGAATGAAACTCAGTGGCACCATGGTGATGCATCTCGTGTGAATCTAATAACGCGTTATTAACGAAAATAAGAAACTATAGATGAGTTTCTTATCGCGAAACCGAAATTTTATTATACGACGAACAACACTGACTCTAATTCGCGTATGATTTTAATTTATTATGCGCCCGATCACTGATTCTATAACTGCTTTCAAAGACTGCTTTGCACGCAGTCAATGCAAGTACAAAAATTACACATTTTATTTTAAATCTTCAGTGATGCACTGATTCTAATACGCGAACAGTCTGTGCGACTGTTTTAAAATAAAAATACAACTTTACTCGAACAAACTCTAATGCAATTACTGCCTTGGTCGCAGTTAATTTAATATATAAATTTCAAAAATAGTTCGCGAACGCGACGGAATTGAAATTAACGAACGAACGTGCTTCTAATCCGTGATTTTAATTATATTTAGACGATACAACACTCCCGTACATTGCTTCGCGTACGATTGCAATTAATATCTGAAACAGAAATAAAAAATAATACTATTAACATCATTATTATATTTGAAAATCATTGAAATACTTGTGCAATTATTGAATACAAAAATATACTCACTTCGAATTTTCATCGATGAATGCACGATGGGTCTCCTACCCTTAGGATGACGATGACAATGCACAAACACTGACTTTACAACTGCATTACATGCAGTTAACCCTTTGAGTGCTGAATACTCGTGGCCTATACAGTCGTATGGACGGCACGCGGCTGGCGCAGACGATCGCCGGGGACTGAATACTGAACTGAATGTTGGACAATAGAAACAATTGCCGAACATATACATTTGACCATAGTATACTGGTTATTTTTTCCAAGTGCGTATTTGCGTCCATAGTCCATACTGATAGCATCTACCGAGCGCGTATTTGCATCCATAGTCTATATCGATAGACTTTCGTTGGACGCATATATGCGCCCATAGCACTCAAAGGGTTAATTCAATTAACACTAGATTCATGGACTGAGCTAATTTGACTCATTTCAAATTTTTTTGCAACATACATATAAAACTTACATATTAACTTTCTTAAATATATATTGATTTTTAATATTGATTAATAAAAAATATACGTAAATATTAATTCCTCCCCTCTGCCCACTTCTTCATTCAAACAACGTTTATAAGTTTTTAAAAAATAGTGAGCAAAACAACCATAAATCTAGTGTTAAACGAATTTTCAAATGAATTTAATTAATAAAATGTGAATATATTTTAACAAACACTGCAATATTCCAACGATGATCTGAAACAGAAATAAAAACAAAATTATGAATATCATTGTAGTAAGAAAAAATTATTATAATTATTGAGAAAGTGTTTAAAATAAAAATTGACTTACGTTTATTCTTCAGTGATGAATGCATGATGGGTATCCTACCCTTAGGATGACGACGAGCACACGTTTAAACCGAATAAAAGAAACTTGCGAGTCTCTTAACCGAGCAAACGAAACTTTACATGCGACGATCAACACTGACTTTACTTTCCGATTCTTTTATATTTTATTTTATCGATGCAACACACAAGTACTCCATTGCTTACGCGCTCGATTGCAATGATGTTCTGAAACAGAAAAAGAAAAAGAGCAATTAATGTCATCGTTGTAATAAAAAAACCATTCATGTTATCATAGAAATTTTTGATAGAAAAATATACTTACTTTTAGTCTTCATTGATGATTGCAGGATGGGTATCCTACCCTTAGGATGACGATGAATAAAATAAAATTAAATAAAGAATCTGAAAAGCTGAAACATACTAAAAAGATTATAGAACAATATATCCTGTAAATCATTCCTAAAGGTAAGACACACATTCACATTCTATAAGAATTGATATAAGTAAAAGTAAAATTTGTCAAATATTTGTAGAATCTACCAAAGTATGCAATTATTTGCTTGATAGTGCTTGCTTTGTATTTTAATATGCAAACTCTAACACTATCAATTACCTATACGTCTTACTACTTGTATAAAATTACATACAAAGTATGTTATGTTAAAAAAAGTTATCAATAAAAATCTTTGAAGTTGTCTAAAAAAAGACAATAACTGTAGCAGTAAACTTAATGAAAAATAACATAACAAGTATATCAATTTTTACACTATTCAATGCTATAATGAACTTTACAAAAGATTAGATTAATAATGATAAGGTTAGAAATAAAATTATTGAATAATTAAATACGTCACTTTCGTTGGTCTTAACGTATCCAAGGACTGAGTGGGAATGACGATCTTTCTGTACTTGTCCTTTTGCCTGTGTCGAATGTTCGTTCGGCTGTTTACGTGATCTCTTACGTATGATCTCGACTCGAATATGTTCTAGAAATGTATAAACACAGTGAGACTCTTGTATATATTGAATGTTTTGTATTGTTTTTTTTTCCTTCCCATTCTTTCACTCTTTCTTCTTCCATCTCTACAAGCATTCTCTATCTCTCACACTCTTTCTATTAGACTTCACTATGTTATAAAAAAAGAGATAAAATTACCTCACGAATATGAAGATAAAATAGTGAACACAACAATAAGGTTAGGTATATATATTCGTGCTGGATTCTCCCAATGCTCGGATATCTAAGAAAAGTAAAAAAAAAAACAAAATTACATTGGTACAATATAAAGAAAATCAAATATATGAATTTTTTGTATGTGTGTGTACGAGCTATCCACACATATGTAAATACACATATATGTGCCAATTAAGTATTGCATATAAAAATCGAATTTAATACGAAATACAATCTACGAAGAAATATTATTACTAAAAATGATTAATTATAGCATCATTAGAGATTTTTGAACGTGAAAATAAGCTTGAAAAATTAGAAAAAATATTGTTAACCAACAAACTGTGAGATTTGACGCGGAGCCAAAATACAACGATTTTATTTTAACTGATATTGTTCAAACTTTTTAATATTTCGTTTTGAAAACACTCACGTATAAAAATCTTGCTTGTAGCTATCGTTTGATATATAATAGAAGGCTGTACCTTAGAAAATATCTTTTAATTACCTGAGATTAACAGGACGACGAAATATCAGTGCGATCTCCAGAACAGACTCCAGGAAAAGGAAGAAGGAAATTATGCAAAGAGCGCTGATTGGCTGATAATTATTTCGGACGTCATGTGACCAATTAAAAGTTCATGTATACTTGTAAATTCAAATTATTACTTATTAAAGTATATTGTTTAAATATTAGATACTCTTATTAATTTACTTTAAATACAAAATCATTTTGAACTCGTGGTAATAAAGAGGTCAGAATGTTTAAGCAAATGTATTTTAGTTTAAACAATTATATAATGATTAGAAGAGGGCAAAAATCAGAATATTATAATCTTAGATTCTATTTATTTCGAATATTAGGTTTGTTATAGATATGAAGCATTAAGAATTTCATATAAACAAGATTCAATAAAAAAACATTAATCAAAGATAACGTGCCAGTTTAACGATGGAGTTCGAAGAGGATGGTACATCGTAAGGTAAATTCACGTTTTTTGATTACAATTTGCATTTTTTCGATTAATTAATAATCAATTAAAGTATATCGACTACTCTTATTCACTCTACTTATATTTAAGATTGTTTAAATGTACATACATTTGAATAAACATTACATACCTATCAATATATTTTCAATAAAAAATAATTTCCAAATCGAAGTAATAACTAGGATAGAATGTTTAAACAATAAAAAATAATTAGTGTATAAATATTACTGAATAAGAAAATTCTATATATTCCGAATATTATTCCCGTTATGCATACGCATCTTTTCGGACAGTCATATAAACAATATTTAAACAAAATAACTTTAACAGAGGACAATAACTCAGTTTAACAGTTAATTTTGAGGAGGACGATGCACCGGACATATATAGCGTGCTTTTTAACAACAATACACATTTCCATCGATTAATTAACAATTATTTTAATGCACTAATGCACTCTTCTTATATTACAGAAAAATTTTACCCTTGAAGTTACCACTGCGCAGAAGCGGTAAAATAATTACATAAAAATGAAAAAATGCTAAAATCAAAGCATTTTAATCTTAATTTCTCTTTATTACTAATAAAATTCTCGTTACACACATGCGCAACGTTAGGAAAGTCATATAAATAAAATTAATAAAACAAATTTTAAAGAGGACAATGACTCAGTCTAACGACGGATTTCGAGGAGGACGGATCACAGAAGATATACTCCGAGCTTTTTAACAACAATAGACATTTTTATCGATTAATTAACAATTATTTAATTATTTTAATACACTCTCTTTATATTTCAGACTTTTTAGATAAATATATGTACTAGTATATAAGCCTTACATACTTATTAACATACTTTGAATATTAAATAATTTCGATATGATATTTTATTAGATGAAAATTTTACCCCACCTCCTCGAAGTCATCACTGCGCAAGAACGTAACAACAAATGTACATTAGTTTAAACAATTATACAAAAAATAAAAGAATATTAAAATGAGAGCGTTATAATATTAAATTTTATTGATTAATTTTATTGATTTTCTTTTATACACATGCGCAATTTTCGGAAAGTCACATAAACAACTTTCACCAAAAGAACTTTAACAGAGGATAATTACTCAGATCAACGGTGGATTTCGAGGAGGAGGGATAACAGAACATATACTCCGAGCTTTTAGACAACAATAGACGTTTGCATCGATTAATTAACAATTATTTTAATATTTTAATGAATTCTTATTATAATTAAGATTGTTTAAACGCATATATATTTATTTAAATATTACCAAACTTTTGACGTATTTTGAATATTAATTAATTGCGATTTTATGTTTTAATAGATGAAAATTTTACCCCACCTCCTCGAAGTCATCACTGCGCAAGAACGTAACAACAAATGTACATTAGTTTAAACAATTATACAAAAAATAAAAGAATATTAAAATGAGAACGTTATAATATTAAATTTTATTGATTAGATGGATTATTCATTTTATACACATGTAACGTTCGGAGAAAGTCACATAAACAACATTTAATAAAAGTACTTTCATAGAGGACAATGTCTCATTTCAACGGTGGATTTCGAAGGGGACGGTACATAGATCATATATTCCGTGCTTTTAGACAACAATAGACATTTCTATCGATTAATTAACAATTATTTTAATATTTTAATACACTCTTTTTATATTTCAGATTATTTAGACACATATATATACTAGTATAAGCATTACATACTTATTAACATATTTTTGAATATTAAATAATAACGATGTGATATTCTTTTCGATTAAAATTTCCCCCTCCAAAGTCACTACTGCACGGAAACGTTTAAAAAAATGTACATTAGTTTAAACAATTACATAAAAAAATAAATGAATATAAAAATTAGAACGTTATAGTCCTAAATTTTATTGATTAAGTAGATTATTTTCTTTTATACACATGCGCAACTTTCGAAAAGCCATGTAAACAACATTGAATAGAAAAAACTTTTTTATACGACAACGTGTCAGTCTAACAGAAGATTTCGAACAGAAAGGTTCATCAGAAGATATATTCATATTTTTAGATTAAAATATACATATCTATCAATTATTTAACAATTTTTTTAATACTCTAATACACTCTCTTTATATTTTAGATTATTTAAACATATATGTACTAGTATAAGTATTACATACTTATTAACATACTTTGAATCGAAAATAATTTTAATATATTTTTATTTTATGCGTTTCTTTTAATTAGTTTTCTTTTAGGACTAAGAGTAATGCTCCTTAAAATCGTTCTCTTGGTTAGATTATCTTATTTCTTTTAAATTTAATTCGGATGTGGACATCTTCAGGATGCACATCCCTCGTGGGTCTTCAGAAGCGGTTACCTCCTCGTGGTTAGACCCGGGCAATGGTATTTTACTTTCAGTATAATGTTTAACATATTTTATATGTTATACATTCCATTGCAAGTAAAATCCAGCTAAAGACCGCTTATCATAAACATTGTAATGATAATTAGTTTCTTTCATTATCCTAATTAATATCATATTACAATTCATTTCATTGTTTTCCCTTTAATACTCCCTTCATATTATATTCCACATTAAAAAACTCGATTTATTTTATAGGAACACTAATCTTGTGCATTTTTTCAGTCGTTTTTGATGTACAGTGCGGTCGGTAAAGCACATCCCGGTCGCGTTCGCGTTCGCGATCGTGGTCGCGATAAAAAACTTTTTTATAGTTTTTTATTTTCGTTACCGTCTACTACTCATCGTCATCCTTAGGGTAGGAGACCCATCGTGCATTCATCACTGAAGATTAAAAGTAAGTATAATTTTTCTATCATACATTTTCTATGATAATTTCGATGGTGTTTTATTTCAACGACGATATTAATCGTTCTTTTTCATTTTCTGTTTCAGAACATCATTGCAATCGAGCGCGTAGGCAATGAGGTACTCGAGTGTTTGCAGCGTTAAACAAAAATCGGAAATTTTTCGGGTAAAGAAACTCCGAAAGTTTCTTTTATTCGGTTTATGCGTGTGCCATCGTCATCCTAAGGATAGGAGACCCATCGGGCATTCATCACTGAAGATAAAAGGTAAATTAATTTTTATATTAAAAATTTCATTAATAATTACTTGCAATTTTTAAACGATAACAATGATTCTAATCGTTTTATTTTTCTTTTTCTTTTTCCAGAAGGCTAAGTGTTTGTGTTAGTGTTTGATATTTTAACTGCGTGCAATGCAGTTGTAAAAATTAGAATCAGTGCCGCCATGGTCGCGATAAGAAACACGTAAGTTTCTGATTTTCGTTGGAACGGTCTACGGCATCGTCATCTTAAGGGTAGGAGACCCATCGGGCATTCATCAATCAAGATAGAAGGTAAATTAATTTTTCTATTAAACATTTCTTTAATAATTACTTGTAATTTTTAAATGGTAACAATGATACTAATAGTTTTCTTATTTTCTCTCTTTACAGAAAGGTAAGCAAGTGTTGGTGTTTGATTTTTGAACTGCGCGCAATGCAGTTGCAAAAAATTAGAGTCAGTGTTTGTGCGAATAATTAAAAAATACAATTTTTATCGCGAAGTAAAGTCATGTTTGTTCGAATAATTAAAATACAATTTTTATCGCGGAGTAGAGTCAGTGCATTCGGTCATCGTCACCCTAAGGGTAGGAGACCCATCGTGCATTCATCAATGAAGATTAGAAGTAAGTATATTTTTCTATGAAACATTTTCTATGATAAATTTTCAATAGTTTTTTATTACGACGACGATATTAATCGTTCTTTTTCATTTTCTGTTTCAAAACATCATTGCAATTCGTGCGCGAAGCAATGTAACGGGAGTGTTTGATCGTTTATAATTATAATTTAAAATCACGGATTAGAAGCACGTTCGCTTGTTAATAATAAATTCGATCGCGTTTCGCGTTCGCGTTCGCGTTATTTTTGAGATTTATATATTCAATTAACTGCGAGCAATACAGTTAATTGCAGTAGAGTTTGTTCGTAAAAAGTTATAGTTTTTTACTTTTAAAACAGTCGTACAGACTGTTCACGAAGTAGAGTCAGTGAAGTGCATCAGTGAAGTGACCGCGTATCGGGAGTGAAATTTTTGTGCTTGCATTGACTGCGTGCAATGCAGTCTTTGAATTAGATTGTAGAGTCAGTGTTTGTACGAATAATTAAAGTAACATTTTTATCGCGAAGTAGAGTCAGTGACCGGGCGTAAATTAAATTCAAATCGTATCGCGTATGTAGATTCAGTGTTGTTCGCCGTTTAAGAAAAATTTCGGTTTCGCGATAAGAAACTCTTTTATAGTTTCTTATATTCGTTTACCGCGATATTAGAGTCACGGGAGTGCGAGGAAAAATGCATCGAGGAATTCTCCTATGGGTCTGATGGACGAGGGATGCAGCTGGACCATTTGCTACGAAGTAGGAGTGTTTTGGAGCCACCGCAGAACTTCTAATGCTAATTGTTCATATTGCATACATGCGTTATTTTATTTTAAAATGCCACATATATGTAATATAACAGTTAGCAAGTCGTGAGTTAAAATTTAAAGTCCCTCCGGTGCTCAATCATGCCGAGGATGAAAGGTCCCAATCGGCACGAGTTACTGGTTGTAATTATTCCAACAAAATTATTGACGAGCACATGAGTGATTCCAAAAAAGGATTAGTCCTTTTTTGAAATTGCTCATGAAAATTGTATATTTTATTGTAAGTTATATTATTAGTTCAGGATAGGTCTTCTTGTCTCATCGGTTAAATTCATTTAATTAACAGTGCAATTAATTAATGCACTTTTCTTTTTTATTACGTGTTTCGTTCGCGTTTAGTAGTGGTGAAATCGAGTATTAATTTACTCGATTTCATCCAATAAAGCATGTAATAAATGTCTTACATGCATTGCTTCGTACTTAGTTTATTTAATCGCGATTTTATTTTTCGATATAATAAAAAAATGAGCAAGAAGACAAACCCATTCGCGACGGATAGACTCTGGCTGTTATATGGTGGCTCAAAGCCCAGTTCTTTCATTAGAACAGCCATTTAACGAAAGAGTCGTCCGAGATTTTTATTACTTTTTTTAAATTCTTAAAATCTTTTTAAGTTATCATTTATAATGACTTGTAGAGTCATAGCCCGCTTAGATTAATGAGAGAACATTTTTATATAATAATCAAATCTTAGATTAGGATTTTCAGCAATTAATATACTAATCCCCGTTTCTTCTCCCTATACTTTCTGCGTTCTCATTTATACGTGTGCCCAGGTGTTACACGTATGGGTGAGAAACGGTTAATATGGGTTTAGTTTTAAGTTTTTCTCCCCCCATTTGGCGTCTGTCATTGTGCTAGTGATTGCACGGTGTACATTGCACATGTGTGTGCGGTTAGGAATGTGCATTGTACATCGTTTCGCGATACGTAATACCGCGCTTATTATTTTTTAAAGTTATTGAATAAAAATAACTTGTAGAGTCACGCGTACAATACGAAATTTTTTTTTTAACAATCGTTTTGCATAGTAGAGTTACCACATTTATTTGCGGAAACTATGATATACTCGTATAAAACTAGTATGCATATATACTAGTTTATACTTGTATTTTTGCTTTAGTCATTTATGCAATAATCACTAGCCTTGACAGACGATTACAGCAATTGGTACGTACTCCCATAAATTTAGAAAACGCGTTTGAACTAGGGTGTCGGAGGTGCCCCGGGGCATGCTCTCCAGTTTAGGCTTTTGCACCCTGGTGGTATGTATGAGAACCGTAGAGTGTGTGGGTGGGTATGCATGTGTATTTTTTTGAGCGAATGTGAAACTTTAATTATAAGTAGGTAGGACCCCGGAATGGCACGTGGTATACTTGCACTTTTCAGTGCGAGTCCCCACCTCCGGGTTTTATACGGAATTGTCACAAAATTATATCTTTTTTTATTCTATCTTGCTTGACTTGTAAATCTTTTTTGTGACAATTCTGTAATATGTATTATGTATCATGATTCAAAGGGATTTGCAACCATTTAAGAAATTCATTTCTATTCGATTGTATCTCGAACGAGATAGAGTCGAAATCAAATCCGCAAAACCTTTGATGAATTGATACTTAGTTTTAAGTATTATAACTAGCACTTCGCACTATCGTGATTTAGTCTTTGAAATGTTTCATATAATTTAATATAAAGAATAAATTAAATAAAAATATTGCAAAGAAATGCATTGCATTTTTAGTATTATTTTTATTTGAATTCGATTATATTACTCGATAGTAAAAGTGCGAAGTGTTATTAGGTCATCGATTAGCATAATTAACTGCTCGGACATTCGATTAAATGTGCTCGTGTAATATGTGCACAGTCGATGAACTTTTAAGTTCGTTGATTGTCCACGAGCTAGGATAGCTAACGGGAAACGCGATTGAATTTTGTAATAATTAATAAATAGAGTCATCCCCCTAACGAATAACGGAATTATTTGCAAAAGATGTATGATGAAAGAAAATAAATGGAATTATTTCATATATATTGTAATGTGAAATGTATTTTATTTATATTAGTGTTATAAGCAGTTGAGAGTAATTGGGTGAAAATGTCTTTAAGTCGTTTCTAAATTGTAGGACCATAATCTGGCATATTATAACGGTATGGTATTAGAATAGAATCGATACTTTACATAGTTAATAATATTCCTTTCGGCGATGAGATATCTCTCGACCAAAAGGTAATAATTACTTTCTATGTAAAAAGCTCAGGATGTTTTACTAATCACATTTTTTTTCAGGGTTGTGTTAGGGTCGGTTAGGTTTTTTATTTTTATAATTTAGAATCAGGGACGATTCTAATTCTATATCATTAATCGTTGTAATATGCCAAATTATGCGAATACTTTTTGGAACGATTGACGTTTTTGGTCAAAGATTCTTTTCATGCTCGCACGTAGGGAATGTCCGACAATAGGCTTGAAGAAAGAAGAGGCTAAAAGCCGAAGAGGCCCCCACTTAATTGTGGCTCAAGAGGGCAACTACTGACTTAATGAATTATTTTCTATGATTCGATAGCATGATCGAATCTTGAGAGAATAGTTCGTTGGTCATTTGATATTTTTTATTGTTTGTTTTTTCTTTGCTCGTCAATAATTTATAGTGGTTATTAAGAATGGAAGTAACTGATATAGTTTTCTTTTTGTTACAGGTGACCATCGTTGGATTTGCCATACCACCCACCAAACATCAAACATAATTTTTCCTAAAAATAAATCGAGTATTAACAAAATTTGATTTTAAATGATATATCATTTAAAAGACAGAAAATACTTTAAAATCATGATAGAGTACAATACCATTCCCGAATTCCCGCTCCAATATCATATCATTTTCTGATTTCCTATTGCATACAGTTTCCCTACTTTTCATTCTTCATTTCATTCGTAGAAACTAATTATCTTATAATGTTTTTTAATGTCGCTTTTATTTTTTTAGATATAAAGATTTAATCAATTATTATATTATATAATTAATTAATTTTCTTTTTAGTTTGTTACAGGATATGATTAATTCCAATGCATTCATTGGATATTTACAAATCCAAACTTTCTTTTTTCTTTTTCAGGTTCGTTTCCAGTATTTTTTTCAATGGGTAGCGGGTAGATTCTTTCTTTGCGAAGAAAGGTCTACTTCAGGGATGCGACCCTGCCCACGCGAGCCTTGATTCTATCTTACTCCCAAGGATAGAATCATGTCCTTACCTAAAATTCCACCCACACCAAACGATCCTTTTTTTAATATTTTGTTGACAGGATGAATTATGTGAAAGAGGGACCAGAAGTCGACTGAATTATGGTAAACGGTAATATTTTAATATATTTATTACTTTAATATTGCATCACACTCGTGAGAAAAATCATTTTTAATGCACTTTCATGTTTTTACAGATACCATGAATCAGTGCAAATTATACTTTAGGTCGATTGGAAATTATTAAATATAAAATATTCGTAACTTTTAATCCCCGTATGTGTGCATATATTGAAAATTATACTACGGGATGTTACTTTTCAATAAAATCATCGATGCTACTAGAATTCTATTCAGATTCATTTCTCGTTTTCATTTTCTTATTCAGTAATCAAACTTTTCTCTTCATTATCGATAATAATTGTAAGGATTTTCCGAATAAAACTCTTAGGGTGGGACCTAAGAGTGGGGCTCATAAAAAATCGTTCTCGGGGCTTTTATTTTCTATGGTTTCAATTTAATTCTGATGGGGACATCTTCAGGATGCACATCCCGGGTCTTTAGAAGCGGTTACCTCCTCGTGGTTAGACCTGGGCAATGGTATTTTACTTTCAGTATAATGTTTAACATATTTTATATGTTATACATTCCATTGCAAGTAAAATCTAGCCAAAGACCGCTTGCCATAAACATTATAATTGTAATTAGTTTCTTTTAAATCCCCAATTAATATCATATCCTTATTCCTTTTTCCTTGGTTCCTTCTATCCATTTAATATACAGAAACTAATTACTTTATAATGTTTTTTAATAACTTTTATACATTTACAGGTAGTCCTTACCTATAATTTCCCCCACCAAATATCATACCTTCCCTACTTTCTTTCTTTTCCTTTACATCAAGTATGCTCACATGAATTAGCATACATTCAAGTGAGTTTACTTAACTTTTGAGGTGGAACAACTTTATGATTTCTTTTTTATTCGCGATTAGATATGCATAAAATATGCATTTAGCATAGGGACCGAAGCGACACATAGTCGATTCGGTCGCTATCCGTTAGTCAGGCCTCACCGGTCCTGCCGTTAGCACGAAGGTCGGTCGTCTTGTGAAGCCTAGGTTCCTCGTAATATACATTATTAGGATGCGTTGTTTTTTTATTCGCGATTTGATATTCATAAAGTATGCATTTAGCATAGGGACCGAAGCGACACGCGTTGGCGATTCGGTCACTATCCGTTAGTCAGGCCTCAACCGTCTGCTGTTAGAGTAATGGTCGATCGTTGCGTGAAGCCTAGGTTTCTCGTAAAAAAAATTAGAGTCAGTGGATTAATCTGATCGGGAGGAAACCACTTAAAACAAAAATTGTGAAAAGTTCCACCTTAAAAGTTCTATTTTTCCCTATCCTTTTCCTATTCCTTTTAATAGCTTCTTTGCAGGATGAACTATGATGCCAAATTCCGTCCAAGAGAAGAAAGAAACGAACCAAAAGAGGACTAAGTTATGGTAAACGGTAGTAGAATGTAATTATTTTTATAAGTAAATGAACTTTTTTAATTCGTTTATTGTTTCAGATAACTATTCCGTCCAAGAGAAGGGGAAACGAACCGTAGGAGGACTGAGTTATGGTAAATAGTAGTAGAAAATAATTATTTCTATAAGTAAATGAATGTTTTTAATCAGTTTATTGTTTCATATAACCATTTCGTTCAAGTGGAAGGGGAAGTGCATTAGCAGATGACCAGAAGTGGACAGAGTTATGGTAAACGGTAGTTGAAAATAATTTTATGTATAATTAAATGTATAATTAAATGTATAATTAAATGTATAACTAAATGTATAATTTTGATCTGTTCATTCTTCTCTCTGTAGCATTGCACGCATGTGATAATTATTTTTAATGTACTTTTTTGTTCATAGGTTTCATGGACCTATAATTGCCCATAATTGCGTACTTTTTGCATTATTTTAATTTCTTTTTTATGTTGATTGAAAATTATTATCTATTAAATGTTCGTAAATTGTAATCTTCGTATGTGTATTTATCGAAATTGTATTGGAGTGTGTTAGTTTTCAATTAAAATCATCGATGTTATTTCGATTCTATTCATGTTGCACTCCTTGTTTATCATTTTGTTATTTGGTATTCAAGCTTTTCTCTTTATTCTCGACAATTATTGTAAGATTCTTCTCATGAAGCTCTTAGGGTGAGGCCTAAGAGTCAGGTTCCTTAAAAAATGTTTTTGGTTCGGTCATTTCCTTTCATTCCAATTTCATTCGGATGTGGACATCTTCAGGATGCACATCCCTCGTGGGTCTTCAGAAGCGGTTACCTCCTCGTGGTTAGACCCGGGCAATGATATTTTACTTTCAGTGTAATGTTTATCATATTTTATATGCTATACATTCCATTGCAAGTAAAATCCAGCCAAAGACCGCTTACCATAAACATTATAATTGTAATTAGTTTCTTTGAACTTTCCAATTATCATATTTTTATTCCTTTTCTTTGTACCTTCTATCCATTTCATTTACAGAAACTATTTACTTTATAATGTTTCTTAATAACTTTTATAATTTTAATAATACCACATATGGGACAGTCTAGAGTGGACCTAATTTTACTATATTTTCATTTTACTTTGTTTTAGAGAAGAAGTATTTCTATTACATATGTAAGGAACAATTTTTTAATTATTTAAATCTAATAATTGAGAGATATATACATATAAATATACTTATATATATATATATATATATATATATATATATATATATATATATATATATCTTTATCTATATTATCTTTTTTCTTTTCTTTTAAACGTTTTTTTTTAAGCTTGTTCGAAAGCAAATGAAATAAACGTTGTAACCCTCAGGTAAACGCAAACATTAAAGAAACGCCGACTATCCTCGAGAAACGAACTAGCACTCCCTTCTCTGTATTTCCACGGAACGAGCATTACGACGACCAAAGTCATCGGTTAACGCTAAATAATTAGCAAATACTAATTTCTATTCGTCGACTGGTTTTAACTGGCTCGTACTACGGTCATTATATTTCGTCGATTGTGCGTTAGGTAAACTTTCGAATATTTTTCTCGAAATAACGACGGCAAAATCACTGTATTATTAGAAAATTTATACACTTTTTGAATTATACTTATTTACTAAGTATATTTTTTTTTAATGAAAAATTCGCATTATAAGTGTTTTTAATAATCACTTTTCTAATTACAATATAATAAAAAATATCATCGTAACGTGAATATATAAACAAAAATATGCATATATAAGTAAATTTGATCAAAAAATTTCATTTTGAATTTGTAATTTATTTATATTCGGATTTCAAAGAAGATAATATATCTGAAACAAGTATATTGTATTGTCCGAAAAATAAATTTAATTATTCAAAAGTTTACGTGCGTGTAAATAAAAAATTATTTAACAAAATTATTTAACCACATTATACCAAAAATAAAATATGAGTAAATAAGTGTAAAGAAGTTAAAACTAATTACAAAATTCAAATCAATGTCCAAACAAGAGAATAATATAAACGAAAAATATATTTGACAATTCGTGAATAATTCATGAAAAAGTTTGTGAAATGGTAAAAACCAAGGCGGTAGAAGACGTTAAGTCGGATATACGCAGCGATAGGCTCGAATCGCATTCCGAGAAACGTAGAACGCGCTTAGCCGGTCCTTGCGTGCCGTGTGGTAACGATTATGTCGGATGCTCACAGGAGAAAAGCGTGTTTACACGCTCTCGTACGAACGATGTGCTTGCTAAGGCGAACAAGTCAGGACATGAGTCTTAAACACGCCGTCGACTTAGGTGCATTCACGTTTTCCTTTCACGCTTCGCCTTCAGGCCATTATTTTCAAAGTATTATGAATTAAGGAGAATCCAAATTATTCGTTCTCATCCTCTAACGTATTAATCTATTCTCAACCTCGAAAATTAAATTCGTTTATAATATGTACATTTAAATATTTTATCAATTATTTTTGGAGATTCTTAAATAATTTATTAAATTAATTTTTTCAATAAAAAAGACATATATTAGTAAAAATTACAAGTAATGCACTAATAGAAAATAACGTCCGTCAAATCTTTCAACATATTTGTAAATTAAAAGATGGTCATTGGAGAAGTAACTTTTGCTAAACGTACTCGTTTCATTCCACTTTAACTTCAACGAAGACGATATTATATATATATGTGCATGTATTACGTGGTCAGAAAACATTTAAAAGACTAGTATATGTAATAATACGTAAGAGAAAAAGACAAGATGAGTCACGACTGCTTAACGCGCTTTATAATTTATTATCTTGAATGAATCGTCAGGCTAGTGATCTATCACAAGATCGTCTATTGCGATAAAAAGAGATTAAAGAAAAAATGATTGATCGTTCCGGATTAGTTAAAGGTGCTGTTACGATCCACGAGACAATTATTGCTTCTTGAATCATGTCTCGACTTGGTTTGTTTCTTTTGTTTCTTGTTCATTTTTATTTGCACTACATTTCACTAAACAGGTCAAAGAACAATGCTTATGGAAGTGCATCGAGTATTTTCTTTTTTCTTACCTCTCTAAGGTAACGAAAGCAAAGTATATATATGTATATATCTTCCAGATTATGATAGTTATAACATGAATAAAAATATTATTTGAATTCTTTCGAAAGTTTCTTGGAAAAAGATATACCATGTTTCATATTACCTCGTACGATGTTATTTTCTTACAACAGAATTTTTCATTTGTTATATGGTCGAAAGAACAAATAAGTGACTCATGCAAAGTATTTATGTATTAGTAAATAAAAAGAACATTTTTTTCTATATAAACTAATATTTATTATAAACAAAAATTCTATAGATTATAGAAATAAAAGGAATCCTAATTTGTATTTTTTTATATACGTAAGAGGTCCAATAATTCTTTCAGAGTTTTATTACCAATAACGAGATTTAATCTTTTCTCTGCAACTTCGCTCATTATTATTCCTGCTTGCTTTGGATATTTTCGAATAACTTCTGGTCCCTTTTCAGATATCTTTCTACTTACTTCCTCCGAACGTTTTTTGTCATTATAAAGTCCAGTTGCGTTGACCTAAAAAAAAAGAAGAAAATATCAATTATCGGTATAAAAGAATGTGTCTGCCGGTAAATGACCAACTAATGTTATATCTTATAAATAAATTTTCTAAACGTCAAACATTGAAATACCATAGTTTCATTTGTAAATAATATTCTTCATAGTTATAAAATAAATTGATTAAAACATACGTAAAGAGAATCCAAGTCAAGTGTTGACGAAATATTCGCTATATATAACTTGTTATTTTTCAATCCCATACGACATTTGCAAGTAACATCCAAGCCTTTAAGTATTCCCCTAAAAATTCATTATAAATAAAAAATTAATACATAATGAATTTAACCAAATATTTAAATATATTATGGTATATAGTCTGCAAACGATATTTAGTTAAAGGTTGTTGAGATACCAACCGAAGCGAATTTATTTATCTTATAATTTTCTACATTACCATTAGTAAATATTCCAAACGATTGATAAAAAACTTACAACAAATTTCCCTTTCCATAAACCGGATATTTATTGGCTGCGACTCCATTAACATCGTATTCTGATTTTACAACGATTTTCTCCCAACGAAAAGCTACAGTTACACTTAATCCTACTATGTGGAGTTTACCTTCTTTGACCTGATAATCTGATAGACCGGTCATGTGAAGATTTTTTAAATTAAGGTCAGCCCTTAAAAGATAGAAAATTGTATCCATTTTAAATAATACATTTTCTAAAAAATTTTAGAAGAAATTCTATAATGCTTCTTAAATAACAGAAATAGATACTTACGAAACGTATGATAAAACAATGTGGTGGAACTCATCTTTAACGTCATGTGGATCCAAAACAGGTATTTTGAGAGACTCATTTCCAGTTCTCATTACGGTCTTAAATTTTTCCAAAAAAGGTTTTAGATCACTGATATCATATTTTTCTTCTTGTTCGTGTACGGAAGCAGAAGAACAAATCAAAATCACCGCGAATATTACGGTCGAACGAATCATGTTTCTAAAACAATTATAACATATAATTAGATTTATTAGATACTGAAGTAATTAACATTGCTATTATATTATATATTATGTAGATCGAATTAGTATGTATATACTTGTACACATTTCTTTGAATAATTTCTTAACTTAATGATCTATAATAATATATACGTTTAAATACACACAAATATTCGGAAGTTAATTTAAGTACTGATTCATACTTACAGTTTTACGATGTACCACTTAACAGCACAAGAGAACTATTGAGACAAATGTTCATGATGATCGTTTTTATAAATTACTGATATCATATAAGTCTAAAGGTAACAATTTTTTATCAGATTTGCGATTATTAATTATGATTCTATCAAAATTATAACTTCAATATTATACTTGCATATAAATGTTTTTATCAAAATACACATGACAAGCTCTTTTGTAGATGATTAAAAAATAATTGTTTATATTCATATTTTTTAGGACTTTGTTATATTCAGATTGTAAAATCACAAGTTAAGCTTGTAAAATAAGTTAATTATGTAAAAAAAGGCCTTAAAAAAGTAGTAAATCTATTTTTTGTTTATTATATGTATTTTATATATGTTTATTATATGTTTATTATATGTATTATATGTATATAATAAAGAAATGAAAATAAGGGAGAGAATTAAAGCTATAACGAATAATTATTGCTTTATTTTCGCTTTTATTTATGAAATAATAGATATTAAATCCCCAAGACTTTTGCCTTTCAGTAAATCGTTGATGGTATTTGTAGCTAAAGAGTTCAATTTTCCAGTTAATTCTTGTTGATAATCATCTATCAATTGTGGGACCATATCCGACAGGATACTGCTTATGATCTTTGAGATTTCTTCATCGTAAAATAATCCAGTTACTTTGATCTAAAAAATTATTTGACTGTGTTATTATCGTCGATCGATCGGAAAGAATTAATTTATGATTTAACAAATAAATATACTTACGTCGAGTGCTTCAAGCTTAATCGCTGATTGGAAACTTCTTACATATAAATTGCCATCTTTTACTGAAAGGCTCATTGTCACATTTATGCCTAAACCTTTTGCAGTTGCACTATTGGGAAAGATAGAGAAAAGAAGAAAAATAAAAATTTGTTTTCTTGAGATACTAGACTCGTGCATAACATATTCAGATATTTTTTTATTTTATCTTATAATACAAAGTAGAAAGTTCAAATTTTATCGATTAAAATGCATCGATCGAGATAAGTGAAGAAACGATCTTGGAAATCTTATCGTTAACTTTTTATTCTTTTTCGTTCAAATTAAAAATAATTTGTTGTTAAATTTAAACTTTCGTAATTTTTTATCTCGTTTTCTTTTTCTTGACACGAGTTTATTTCAAGATATATACGAACCGATTGTTTGATAAGATCTTGAATAACGGTATATTTGATTGTTATTACTATTGTGTTGTAATAATTTTCCTTATTGTACTTACTCGATGTCACCTAATCCATAAACCGATAAGTAGTTTCCTAAATTTCCTCTCAAGCTGTAATCTGTAACCAACTTGATCGAGTCCCATATTAAATTTAGATCAGTTTTAACTCCGATTATACTAAAGTCTGCTTTGAGTGCCTTGAAAGTGGACAATTTGTCTGCCTGCAAGTTTCTTAAATATCCATAAGCCCTTGCAATAAAACAAAAATCTTTGTTTTATTCGTTATCGATGATCATATGGACACTTAACTCTATCTAATATATCCAACAATACCAATTGTAAGATTTCATTTAAAAATATTATATCATAATTTAAAAACTTACTCAACAATACCCTCTTCTCGAATATTATATGCAGTTTGATGGAGTTTGAAGGGATCCAAAACTGGAATTCCAAGAGACGCGCTCCCGTTTCTCATTATCTCCCGAAATTTATCCACCGCAATTGCGGTATATGTGTCCACATTAGATTCTTCGAAAATTATATAAAAACAAAATAATTTAAAAGATTAAAATATTTAAAAAATAATTTAAAAGAATGAGTTATTTAATGTACAATCTCTTTTTAATATTTTTACTAACATACCCCTTGTAGCATCTTTATATACAAAACCATGGCAGGATACGAAAATGGTCACCAATATTAAAAAAACAATTTTCATGTTCTGAAAAAAGTACAATTTATTCATCATTATCGATATGTTTTTTATTTCCTTGTTTTATCTCATGTATTATTATTTATTTATATATTATAGGTTTTGACAAAATTCAATATGAGTATTTCAATTACATTATTTGTTTTCTCTTTTAATCCAGTAAATGAATATTTTAATTATTGCATATATATATTTTTCTATTCTTCCTTTTACCAATTCGAATATCTTCTCTAGGAACACTTTTTTACACTTTTTCAATGCAACCAAAGGGATAACACTTTTTACCACTTATCTGAAGTCATTTACAATTACTCGCTAATAAATTTAATATCAATTATCAATTTTTTATCTGTATGATGATAATTCCAAAATCATTATCAAACATTTTCAAGTAGTAAATTGCCTCGATCTTGATTTAATTGTAAGATCGTGCACGTGACTCTTACTCGACCAGCGATACCAAATATTAATCTACAATATTCACAGAAAATGAATAAATAAAACAATAAAACGATATAATTGCCCGTCTTTTTCGATTTTACTATCCTATTGATAAAAATCTATTGACTTTTTATATTTAATTAACGCTTTGTGTTAGAATATTTCGTGTTCTAATACTTAGCACTGAGATATTGAAATTCGTTTGTACCAATTGTAGTTAAAAGAAAAAATAAACAAAAAAGGCAAAATTGTAAAGAGAAATGAGGCATAAAAACTGCACTATATTGTTATAAATACAAATATGAAAGCTTAATTTTTGTCGTCCTATCGTAATACGCATACGTTCTTATCGTTGACCAGTTATTGATAATGAATGTGACAACGAATAGTTTAAATTTTTGTTTTTAAATTGGTTAACAAAATTCAAACAAATTCACTTTGAACAAATCACTATTAATGAATGGATTGTCTGGTCTTATTCTGTTCTAATCTTTAGATGTTATTAACAATTCTTTTGTTAGCGTTATTTTTCTCAAAGGATAATATCTAATTGAGTTGTAGAAATCTCTGATAATCGATGATATTACAGATGTTAATTATTATCTATTAATTTTGTAGATGAATTTTTATAATCTCCCATAGATGATCATTATAATCATTTTAATTATGTAACTTATGTAAGTATGTAGATTATGTATATTATTTGGCACTCTTTTCCGCGTGACTTACGAGTTATATTATCTATTTTAATACACAAAGTGATTTGTTTTTTATTCTTTATCTTCGTAATAATTATTTACTTTTTTTTTTATTAATATTAATACTTACTGTTCACGAATGTAAGACTGGCCAACACGTCAATGGGATCTCGTCTCGATATCTCGACTATTAAGAAATATATTTTTGTCATATATATACGCATAGGCAGCCGATATCAATCATTTTTTGAACGAATCTCGTTATCAGATTGGTATTGTGATCGTTTATCGATGATAATATTATTTTTCTTTTTTTCAACGAAAATTGAATACGTCAAATTAGGTACTGTTTTATTTAATTATACGTTCGATCGAATATATTTATTTAATCTTTTATTATATATACATTTATAGAATGTTATACATTGTTTATATTTTATCTAACGAACGATAATATTAAAGTAATTAATAATTATTGATATGTTTGCATGGAAGAAAATTTTGTTTTCGTTAATTAGTGATATTTTAAGTTGTATTTCTTTCAGGTTTTCTTTATCAGATTTGCTGGTAAAGTGGTTTGAGTGATTTAGACATTTTTAAGTATAGGTTGTTTAACTTATTTGAGAATATGGCATTATGTAATGGATTTAAGGGATTGAATGCTATTGTAGTTGAATAGTTGAGATAAGACTGTTTCGTTCTTTTATTTAGAGTAGTAGTTTCTTTACTTTAATAATAAACTTTTCCTCGGGCTGGTTTTAAATCTATAGAGAATCCTCTATCTCAAGAATAGATGAACCTTCGTTTGAGTAGTAATGAAACGAAGAAACGCATACTTTTCGTCTGCAGGTATACAACTATACAGGTGTTGATAGGAATGTGTCCAGCTGATAATAGTCGCAGATAAATGTATCAAACGATAGCTAACGAAAAATATCTTCCTTATATTTGGAACATATTTCAAACATTCTACATAAAAAAAAAACACATTCACGTCCAATGGGGAATCCAGTCTTCATATAAATTCTATTTATATGGTTTTTCGAAAACGTCTAGATATTTCAGATAGAACCGAAGGTTTCAACGATTTAAAAGAATTATACAATTGAATTTCTGCCATATATATTTTCCAGATTATGAGAATTATAACATGAATAACGAAATAATTCAAATTTTTTTTTGAAGCTTCAGCGGAAAAAGAAATACCGTTTATTATCATCTCGTACGATGTTATTTTCTCCCAATAAATTTTTTTTTGTTACATGATCGGTAGAAGGAATAAGTGGCTTATGGAAAGTATTTGCGTATTGGTAAATTAAAAGAATATTTTTAAGTTCATGTGATACGATAAGGCAGACATTTTGTTTCATATTTTTTTTATTCTACTCGTTGAGATACATTCAGCAAAGAGTGAGAATAAAGATTTTTAACTAATTCAAATTTAAGATTTCTATATATCAATATTTATTATAAACAAAAATTCCATAGATCATAGAGAAAAAGGAATCTTAACTTGTATTTTTTAAATACCCACTAAGTCCAACAATTCTTTGAGAGTCTTATTACCAACAATAAGATTTAATTTTCTCTCTGCAATTTCGCTCAATAATTCTCCTGCTTGTTTTGGATGTTCTTGAATAACTTGTGGTCCTCTTTCAGATATCTTTCTACTTAATTCCTCTGAACGTGTTTTGTCATTAAAAAGTCCAGTTACTTTGACCTAAAAAAAAAAAAAGACAATATCAATTATCGATGTAAAATAATCTGTATGCTGGTAAGTGATAAACTAATGTTATATCTTATAAATAAATTTTCTAAACGTCAAACTTTGAAATTTTATAGCTTCATATTTGTAAATAACTAATTAACATTGATAAAAACATACATCAAGAGATTCCACTTCAAATGTCGACCTAATACTCGCTATATACGACTTTTCATCTTTAAATCCTAGTCGAATATTGGCAGAAAAATCGACGCCACCAAGTATTGCTCTAAAAATTCATTACGAATAAAAAATTAGATTAAATAATTTAAAAACGTTATAAATTAAACAATGGTTCATACTCAGCAAACGATATCAAACGAAAGATCGTTAGAATATCAACTGTTGATAATCTAGATATTTGAAAATATCCTACATTACCATCAGTAAATCTACAAAACGCTTGATAAATAACTTACGTTAAGTCTCCCTTTCCATAGATCGGAAATTTATTAGTTACAACTCCATTAATATCATATTCTGCATTTAGAGCAACTGTCTCCCAACGAAAACCTAAAACTACATTTAATCCTACTACGTGGAGTTTACCTGCTTTGACCTGGTAATCTGATAGACCGGTCAAGTGAAGATTTTTTAAATTAAGGTCAGCCCTTAAAAAATAAAAAATTTTATCCATTTTAAATAATACATTTTCTAAAACATTTTAGAAGACATATCATAATGTTTTTTAAATAACAGAAATAGATACTTACTTAAGGAAAGATAAATCAAATTTATAAACTTCCTCTTCAACGTAATGTGGATCCAAGACAGGTATTCTCAGAGACTCATTTCCAGTTCTCATAACGTCCCTAAATCTTTCTAAAAAAGGTTTTAAGTTACTGACATCATATTTTTCTTCCTGTTCGTGTGCGGAAGCAGAAGAACAAATCAAAATCACCGCGAATATTACGGTTGAACGAATCATGTTTCTAAAACAATTATAACATATAATTAGATTTATTAGATACTTGAGTAATTAACGTTACTATTATATTATATATTATGTAGATCGAATTAGTATGTATACTTTTACACATTTCTTTGAATAATTCTTTAACTTAATAATCTATAATAATATATACATTTAAATTCACACAAATATTCGGAAGTAAATTTAAGTACCGATTCATACTTACAGTTTTACGATGTACCACTTAACAGCACAAGATAACTATTGAAACAAATGTCCATGATGACCGGTTATATAGATTACTGATATCATATAAGTCTAAAGGTAACAATTTTTTATCAGATTTGTGATTATAAACTATGATTTTATCGAAATTATATTCAATATTTTACATGCATATAAATGTTTTTACCAAAATAGACATGACAAGCTCTCTTGTAGGTAATTAAAAAATAATAGCTTATATTCATATTTTCTATGACTTTGTTATATTCAGATTGTAAAATCACATGTTGAGCTTGTAAAATAAGTTAATTATGTAAACAGAAGCCTCTCGAAAAACTAATAAAAATCACAAGACGTGTAACATATTCGTTATCGATGATCACATGAACACTTAACCCTATTTAATATATCGAACAATACCAATTGTAAGTTTTCATCTAAAACTATTATATTATAAATTAAATACTCGCTCAAGAAAATCCACTTCTCGAATATTTAATTATATGCAGTTTAATCGAGTTTGAAGGGATCCAAAACTGAAATTCCAAGAGTCGCATTCCCGTTTCTCATAATCTTGCGAAGTTTATCCTCCGCAATTGTTTGTGTATGTGTCCAAATAAGATTCTTAGGAAAATTAATAAAAACAACATTAATTGAAAAGATTATAAGTAAAAAATGTATTATAAAAACAGCTAGTTTTGTGAGGTGAGAGAAAATTCGAGAAGTGTGTGCATCGATGTTTCTAGAAATATCGATAGACTATTTCCTTATAAGTACCGCTAAAGAAATGTTTATTCTTTATTTGTCATGTGATGGTGATATGGGTATGAGTGTGTGAGAGAGTTTATTGTAGGATGAATGAGACTGTTCCTCTAGATGGGAATTTATATGTTTTATTTGTAAGGTGACACCACTAGGACCTATCGTTTAATATGCGGTTGTACCAAAACCTCTCGAACATTTCCGATCTGAAAATACAAAAAGAAATACAGGATAAATTCATTGGCACCAATAATAATTAAAAAGAAAAAAAAAAGAAAATAAATAAAAGTAAAGAAACAGCAGAAATGCATGATAACATTAGAAACTTAAAGTATAGGTGCTTAACTTCAGTTGAAGTATCGTAAAATGTATATGTTTTTATCGTTGGCGAGTTATTGATAGTTAAATGTGACAACAATTAGTCTAAATTTTTGTTTTTAAAATGGTTAACAAAATTCAAATAGATTCATTTTAAACAAATCGCTATTAATGGATTGTCTGGTCTTATTTTGTTCTTATCCTTAAATTTTATCAACAATTTTTTTTGGGGGGCAATTTTGTTGAAAAGATAATATCGAATTGTGTTATTAAAATCTCTAATAATCGATAATATTACAGATGTTAACTATTATCTATTAATTTTGTAGATGAATTTTTATAATCTCCCATGGATGATCATTATCATTTTAATTATGTAACGTATGTATGTGTGTAGATTACGTTTATTATTTCACATTCCCATTCGCATGACTTACAAGTTATGTTATCTATTTTATTACATAATTTTACTGTTATTATACATGTTACTAATCGTGTCCACGTTGCTTGACTTTATATATATATATATATATATATATATAATTTGTTGGAAACTAATAATCCAAGGTGCCCAGGCCGTTGACTTTTTTGAATTTGTATTGATTATATAATAGTAAAAGTAACAAATTATATAATAATCAATATCCTAATATAAAAAATGTAAATTAAGCGTAAAAATTTAACATATTTACATTATAGTTCTCCTGTAATATCAAGTTCCTCGGTAGTATAGTGGTTAGTATCCCCGCCTGTCACGCGGGAGACCGGGGTTCGATTCCCCGCCGGGGAGGAACATTTTTTTTTCTTTTTTTTTACTAAATTTGTTTATTTTTATTTTTTATCGTTACAATTATTATTATTCTATAATATTTATAATTTTTTATCTTAGTCTAATTGCATTTATCCTAATCAATTGTAAGAATGGAAAGGTCTGTATATTGTTTGGTACTGTTTCTATGCATGTACGATATATTATAGATGATAGAATATATAAATCAAATTTTATCCTAATTTCAATTACCATAGATCTTACAATTAATGCATCCTAATATATGTCAAAGTATATGTAATTTTTAATATACAAGTCTAAGACGAGATTGTTAATCTCTGATATGTTTGCTAAGCTAAAAGATAAAATTATCACGTATTGATAACAGATTTTCCAAGCGTAGATTACTTGTAAGTGATAACTCTCTTTCAAATACATGCAACTAGTTAAAGTATAACAAAAGTCTGATTATTAACCATGGGCAACTCTAATTCAAATCATACTCTTTCGGAAGAATTAATAGAAGATTACGTTGAATTATCATATTTGACCAAATTCGAAATACTTCAGTAAGTATACTATATTATACATTTCTGAATGAATCAATATTCCTATTTTATTTTTTAGCATTTTCGACTTACTTGACAACTTAGCACCAGGAACTTTGTGCAACAATTTGCATCATCGCTTTACGAAGAAACAAATAGATAAAATATTACCTCAAGTTTTAGTGAGTAATTGCAATTTGATTTTTTACGTCATCCGATTAACAATATCAATTTAACTATATAACAAAATTTATATGAATTTCGAATAACACCGATATAGATTTCATTTTGTTTAAAAAAAAAAACTATTATTTGTTCCACTATAAATAATGGAGAATTTATTAATGCAAGTAAAGAAAACGTAATAAATGTACGAATAATGATTGAAAAATTCCCTCTCATTTTTTCAGCACAGTCCATTTCGAGATTCGATATATCGAGTGTTTTCTTCGGAACAAGACGAATGTTTAAGTTTCGAGGATGTTTTAGATCTTTGTTCCGCTTTTTCGAGAAATTGTCCTTTGAACGTTCGTTCAGCCTGGGCATTTCTGATATTCGGTAACGAGTCCAAATATCTAATATTTTTCTTCGCTTTTTACTTTAATTTTCGCTATTTAAAATATGATTTGGTCTCATCTTTCTTCACACTTTGACTGCACCTTCGAAAAATTGCAAGTACAAACATTGTTACAATGTTAAATAATTTTGTTGCTTGCAAATAAAAAAAGCAAACTTTTTCTCAATTAATGCGATCGATATAATTCTGTCACATATTTTATAGTAAAATAGACAACATTTTGGAAGTAATTAATAGATTTATTGAAAGTTTGTTTACAAAAACTCTTCGCGTATTTAATTTTCATTGAATCAATACTATAATTTCATTTATTTTATATATAATAATATTCATGTATTGATGAACCATATTTTCTCTAACAATCAGTTATAAAAGAAATTAACTCGCATTCGTTTTCAGATTTCGACGGTGACGATCAGCTCGTAATGGCTGATTTAATTGAGGCTGTCGAAAAATTAACTAGTATTAACGAAAATGAAGAAATCAAAATTCAACTTAATCGTGAACGTATCGAACAAGTGGCACGTATGGTAAGTGTCTGTAAATGAATATTGGTTTCATGGTTTTACATTTTCATAGAATATCTTGTTTAATACATTCCATGTTAGATTGATTTTCGGTGACTTTTTATGCAAACTGCATTTAAATAGTAAAAATTTCGAACGACCTGAACGGAAAATTCAGAATTGATCGTATTATGATTCACGCAACGTAAACTCTTATTTAAATTAATGAACAAATTTGAACTGTATTATTGAACCATACTTTAAAAATTTTTCATTTAAAAAATATATGATACTAACTGTATTTTAATTTCATAGATGATATCTGAAATGGATTTCACCGAAAATGGAAGTATTTCCCCTCAGGAATTTGAACGACTTGTTGCAAGGATGCCAGACTTTGCTCATTCTTTTCAATTTAATGTTTGATAGTAGCAGGTAAAATAATTTTATGTAATATCTTTTTTATAATAAGTCAACGCTTATATGCGATACAGTTTGAACGATCGTAAATCCCAGAAAGCACCAAATCGGGTATGCAAGGGATCTCTTTTTTTCTTTCATAAGTCAATGGAAGGATTGCAGGTGTTTTGTATTTTGTATAAGACGTTGGATATTTGGTAAAATACGATGATATCAATGTAGGTGCACACTGATATTTGTATTTGTCTGTTTTGAAAAATTCTAATGGATGGAGTTTTGATGAACGATCCTTGTATTGATCACGATGAACTTGTACTACCTTTTTATTTAAAAAAAAATTAGCACGAGTCTACAACTCATAATGAACAAGATTTTCTAAATAAATTAAATAATTAATAAATAAATACTGCATATAAATTGTCCACTTCTTTCATATGTGCTAAATCTATGGTAGAAATATTATTTTGTGGGATTGTAAGAGAACGAACTCGAGTCTGTAAAGTCATCGTTGGATTTGGTAGTGGAGTGTAGGATTTTTTTGGTACAGTCCAACTGTATGATGGTAACTTTATAAAAAATATTATAATAAATAAAAATATATGAACTGTTAGAAAAATAATAATTTCTTAATTTATTAAGTGTTTCAATTGGAATAGGCAATAATTACTAACGATAATTCGTGAAATTTTCTCGTTCCTGTAATGTTTGAAGTAACCTTCTATATCAGAACCTTTTAAGAAATCGGATTTTGAAAGATCGGGTCCCATAAAATGTGGCTTTAAAATTGGTGAATAGTATGTGTAAAGCGATTTAGACATATTTAAAGTATATTACAGAATAAAGAAGAATTTATTTATTATTTTATTCGCAATGTTTTCATGTTAATTCTGAAATTTGACATTTGGTAAAATAATTGAATGATGTGCAACGTGACAATAATTCAAGTCGATATTTTTTATTGAAAATTAATTCTTTTGTAATGAGTTATTATACACGTTATATTTATTATTATAATAAGATTACGTTTAATAATAATAAATAATTACATCAAAAATATATAATATTACAAGTTATTCCAATATCGGCACCTTAATTTACAATGATCTTTTTTAACTTTCCATTATTTTTAAATTTTTCATCCGATATAATCACGTAAAATCTATCTAGCATATGCAAAAAAATAAATAAGGTAACTACGCATATACATTTTTAAATTACTATTAAATCTAATTGTAAAAAATAAAATATTGAAATAACTATAGTATCATGATCTAGAATTAAATCGGTAAATCAGTAAATTTTTGATTGTCTTCCTTTGGTTTAGACAAATAATCTTTCATTTTCTGCACTTTAGAACTTACATTAGGACTAGGAAATTTATCGTACTTCGAATGACCACCAAAACCATCATATGTGATTGGACCACTTTTTGAAGATTCCTATTAAATATAATTTATAATAATATTAATGAAAAATAATAAATTTTTGTTATAAATAAATACATTTAACTTGTAATAATTAAGAATTATTATTATACTCACAGTAGAATTATGAGATAATCTTGGTTTTTTTTTTAAGATAGAAAATGTTGGTTTCGTAGCTCTTTGTGCTGTGTACCGTTCCTTTAGAGCTAAAATGCCTTGTGATTTGAGAGGAATATTAGGAGAACTTATTTCAGTATCCTATAACAATATTATATTAATTTTGATCACTAACTCTAATTATTAAAAAAATGTTTTTAGATATAAAAAGTTAAACATTCAATCATTTTAACCTGCGAACAGTTTATATATAGAACGTATTGAAATATATTTTATTACCTCCTTAGAGATATTTGTTTTTCTCTTTTGAGTGCTCTTTGTATCATTTTTGATATCCTTTTGATCAGTATCTTTAACTTCTTCTTTAGACGTTTTACTAGAATCTTGATAACTATGTTCTGCTTTCATCGTATGTGATACACATGCTTTAGTATTTCCATTATTTTCAAGATCTTGAAGTTTATTTTGTAATGAAATTTTTTCAGCTTCGCAGGCCATTAACTCTGCTTCCAATATTCTAAATACACATATACATAGAAAGTAAAATATTTATGCTAATCTAATGAATTAAATCTAACATACTTTCGCTTATCTCGTTCTTCCAATAGAAAATTACGTTCCATAGAAGTTTTAGTGAGTTCCTGTTGTACATTTTGCAATTTAGTTCTCATGTCTCTCCGTTTACTCACACACCTAGCCATCTCCCTAATGTCACCGGACAGATGATTAAAAATAAGAATTTATAAACGTTATGACATATTCTATTCGATATACCTTTTCATTATAGATATATATGTAATAAGTGTACTAGGATCTTTTGTTCTTGAAACCATATCGTCAACATCTTCAACAGGAGCATCCATTAAAAGTTGTATACTTAAAATATAAACGATAAACTTGAAACATTATTAAATTTTCAAAATATGGAAAACAATTCTTTCATAACAAGACAATAATAAACGTACTTTCTCAAATCAGTAATTTTCTTTTTCAACCTAGTAGCTTCCTGTTTAAGAACATCTACTTCTGAGCATTGTTGTCTAAAATACTTTATTTGCTCTTTGAGCGCATGAATAGCATTTTCTTTCTCACGTACTTCACTTTCAGCTCTTCTAACTTCATTTCGCAATTCAGAATTGTGTTGCTTCCACGTTTCACTTTGCTCTTTATAATGTTTGAGATCTTTATCCTTGAGTACAATTTGAAACGTAAGTTTGTCAACTTTTTCTTGTAAGTAAGATGAATCTTCAACGATGGTATCATTGTTAGAAAAATTAAAATATATTCTATGTATCTTAGATTTATCAGTTTTCTCTCGACACTGTGGACATGTCTTTGACCTATATGAAAAAAAAATACATAAATATGAAATTATCAATTTATTGAGCAAATAATATTAAAAGAAAAACTATTTAAATGATACAAAACTGAATGAAGAAAAATTACCTTTCCAACCACTTTACTAAACACATAAAGTGAAAAATGTGACCGCATAGTGTATAAAATACATCATCTGATGGTACTAATAAATCACTGCATATAACACAAACAATATTCATTTTAATCCTTAGAATTTACAAAATGAAATTATCTTTTTTAAAAGCAGACAAGAAGAAAAGAAATAAAATCAAAATATTTATGTGTTTGGTTATAAATGAAAATAAATGATAAGGTTAATCAAATATCATCATACATCTTAATCATATATTTACATGTATTTGATTTCTATTCATTTATTTATAATGTAAATATGTATAATATATATTTACAGTCTTTTTATTACAACAATGATCAAATAAAAAATTCAAAAACAAAATAATACTCTTTAACTACTGACAATGACTTGGTACACGAAAACATAGATGGCGATAGCAACAGATAGAAAAGATGTCATAGTTAAATTGTATATTTATAAATTTGGTTATATTTGATCTAATTATTTATATAATTAAACATTTTATTAAATTTAAAGGGATATTCAGACGTTAAATATTGACAATATATACATGGAACATTAATTATTATTTCCAGTGTGTCGAAAAAAATTATAATTATTTATTCTCTCTCTCTCTACAATGTGTGTTTGTGTATCTTATTATTATTTAACTAATACAAAATATTAATCGTACATCTTCTTCTACCAGGTAATTATTGTTTACAATTTAAGTAATTATTATTTGAATATTACATATGTACTAATTTATATATTATATATTATACAAATATAATTAATTTGCAATAATACAGTCATTCCATAATAATACTGAGATGGAAACTAATGAATGTATATTTTTTTAAATATTTAGCTCTTGGACGACAGTAAAAAGATTAAATAAATTTATTATTAAAAAGTTACATTTATAATAATAAATTTATAAATTAATAACATTATATATATATATGTATACGAAAAATTGTATTTTTATTTTTATTAATCAATCAAATTTTTTTTTTGTTTCCATTATAAATATTGCTATCTAGAAGTGAAAAAAAAACACTTTATCAAAACAATGAAAATGAAGAAATAATTATAAATTATGAAATCAGTGAAAAAATAAATAAATAAACATGATCATTTCATTTCAATTAATATTTAACATGAAATAACAGAGAGACAAATAAAAATGCTAGAAGAAGAGAGATTAATATTAATGCTCAGCTTATTTTAAATCAGTAACGAAATAGCACAGAAGATATATAATTATGGAAATAAAAACAACCGGTCAAGATAGAATTGTAATATATGTAATTGTTTAAAGTTTGGAATCTTGTTCAGATCCATCAGAAGGGTCGAGTTTATCCGGCTGTTTCACTTCAACTTCTATATTAGTTAAGTTCGGTGAACTCCTTGCTTGAGGTATAATGATCTGCAGAGAAGTTGGCACATTATGGACGGTTTTCCGACGAGCCAACAACGAAGGTCTTCTTTCGTCCACTTTCCAATGAACACCCTTCTTGTCACTGGACCCGCTTGAAGAATGTCTTTGAAGAAGATGCTTAGGATAACTCTCAATAGTTTCTCTGAAATTTGGTAGGTCTATTTCTTCTATTTGTGCATCCGAAGATTCTGTAGTATCCGTTGAAACAAGACGTTGGAATCGATCAACGTCTTTTACATTTTCCGCGGTATCATCGTCTTCGTCCTCAATATACCGATCATCAACATTCTCGTGGAAAAAAGCATTATTGGAAAATCCTTTACGATTTTCTTGATCCTTAGATTCATCGGTGCTGTATGAAACATCCGAAATCGGTGGAACGCATAATATTTGGGGTGCAGTAAATACCGCAGGTGTATCGAGCTCACGAGAACGATTTGTTCGTGATAAATTAGTGGCACTCGGCCAAGGTTGCAACCATATCTTCGAAGCCTTTGTTAATGGAAAGAAAGGCTTTCGATTCGAGTCGATTCGTGGAGTTCCATGCCTAGCCATTGTTGAAAATTTTTTTATAGCACCGGTCAAACGCCGACGTTGTGGCTCACCTTGCTCAATTTCCCCTTGTTGTTCTTGATTATCTAACTGAAGAACCGTTTCACTATCATTACGATCGATCGGTGGAGTTGTTTGAGGGGACCCGCTGATCTGGCTGAAACAAACGAATCTAACTTAATAGAGTTCGTATGTACAATTTTAATCTTATGTTAAAGCTTACCCATTGTCCGATAACATCGACAGCAAAAATAAATTTACTTCAATTTTGTTTTCACATACACACGCATATATCAAATTAATTACAAAAAATATATATTCAATAAATTAATTAAACTAATTTCAATCTTACCGCTTTTCAGTCATTGGACTATCAGTGCGTATCGCTAAACTAGCGCTGGACGTACGTGGTGTGCCTCTATGTTCTTCATCTTCTTCTAGTATTCCTGGTAAGAACATTGTTTGCTTTTCTTCTGGCACCCTAAACATCGTTAAATTTTTTATCAATCAATGTATTATGGTAATTATTTTCTCTCTCCTGACTTTCGAAATATAACAATAAACAATTCAACAACCAAAAGAAAACTTACGGCATATCTGCTACGCTGCCACGATAGGTCTTCCTCTTGTACGCTGCTGCTGCTTCGGTGTATGGTAAAATAAGATTTTCCGCATCAAAGTACATATCTTTTACCAGAGGCGGACACCGATTCATTAAAGTGTCTACTCCTAAATATGACACCTAAAACAAACGCAAATCTTTTGTAAATTTTCAACAAGTAAAATTATTTATCGAAAAACATAATTTTAACCTTGACATGACGATCGATAAGCCAATTCAATTCGAAATCCTCGTCATCGTCGCCGAATGGATTAATCAATTGTTCAGCTACCTGTTAAAAATCAAAAATTTAATTTCTGCTTCATTTTATTATTCATATTTTGTCATTACCTTTAATAAACCCATGAAGAAAAAAAATTGCAGTATCGTAAATATAGGACAATATTTGTCTATTTTTAATTGAAACTGTTTTTCATTTCCCTCAATGTGTTGACGACCGACAAGTGCAACGGCAAAGAAACTGTACGTTGCAAGTGTCACAACTTGCGTGTAAACCAAAGGAATGGAAACCCAGTCGTAACTCCATAAGAGTCCACATTTCGAACGAAAATCATTGAATTCCTATAACAAATATTTCAAGAAACTTGTATGCATATTTCGGTATCTAGATTTGAATTACTATTAATACGATTATAAGGAAAATTAACGAAACAAGAAATCAATTTTAGCCGATAATTAATCGCAAAAGTCATTAAGTCGTGCACGTTTAATTGTGAAAAAATAACAAAGTCATTGTCGTTGAAACGTGACTATCTTGAAGTTTCCAGCCTTTTGACAGAACAAATAATTACATGAATAATAAATTTGTAAATATCATTTTCTACGGAGGTCAAATAAATCGTACTTGATAATTTTCAAGAAATGTCTTCCCATCAATGAAATATGGAGTAAACCAACCTCCATAATAAGTTTTAAACCTTGGGGATCGGGTAATCGATGATTTCGACGCGCTTCCTTCAACAGGTTAATAAACCACGTACACGGAATCCAGTAAGTATTGAATTCGAGACTTGGTACCGATTGGAATAAATCCAATTCCAAGGAAGTCATGAAACCTAAAACAAATTCCAATTATTTAAATAATTAAATAGAACATTTTCTAAGGGGATATTTGACTTTACCGGAATCTACCACGTGATCGAGAGTTGGAAAGCGTCTTTTAACAGCCGAACTAATGGAACGTAATACAAGTATGAGAGAAAGATTTAAATATCTCATGAGACTTCTCCGCAACATTCGACCATATTCATCATCTCCGCTAACGTAAAGCGCAACTAGATGCATAACCCTAGGAAATAACCGAAGAATTAGCTTAAAAAGGAAATGAATTCATTTGAGAACATACTTATCCGGCCAAGGTATTGCATTGTATTGTTTCCACCATCTGTCAGCTACGTGAGACACGTAAAATCCTAGTACGAAACTAAGTGGAATCAGATTGATGAATGTGTCGCAATAAATTACTAATTTCTCAAATTCCCTGTAAAACAAAAAAAACAATAGTAAATGTTATTTATTATAATTTGAAATTAATTGTAAGTGTGTACCTTTTTTGTGCATCGATCAATGCATAACGATAAATAGCTGATAGCGATGCAAACATAATCAAAAAGAGTAGAAGTTCTCTGTAAATTAGTTTGTAGAGGGAACCCCTCCACATAAGCAGAAGTCTGGTAAATCCACCGCTCGTGGAGCTGGCAACCTCGTATTGATAAGAAACGGTCATTTTTTATCCATTTAGAAAAATCTCGTCTACTCACTATCAAATACTCCCCTTTATTTTGCGTATAGTTATTCATACCCCTTTACGATTATACTTAAACTTTAACTATTCGGTCTAAGAATGTTCAAATATAATTATAAGATAATATAATAAGCAGATTAATTATTCATAATGAATTCATTATCTTACATTATCTTACATTTTGAGATTTTGACATTTACACTGTTAGGAATTCAACCATAATAATCGATAATCGTTATAATTGAGCATAGTGCACAAGAATATTTCGGTGCTAACTATTAGTAAAGTAATGTACAGTTCTGCCATTTTATCGTTATTAAATCGTATCAGTAGGCTACCCTTTATCTGTAAAATAACAAATTAAATGATTTTTAATTTATAGAAAATGGCTACGCCTCGCGTTCAACCTACCATTTGCAAATGTATCGCATTTTCTCGAAACATCGAAAATATATCGTGTAGCAATCATGCTATGACCACAGACGGTACATTCTGCACCTTTAATGACAAATCGAAATATACATTTTCTTATGAAACATAAAACATCATTCATTATCGTTGTATTAATGTTATTATTAAATTATATTAAAAAAATGATTGTTATGATGAGAACGGGTACCGCGTTGCTTTTAACAAAATGAAAGCCAAATAATCCTCGTAATAATTTGGTGTACACGTTTTCGCAATTAATCTTAATCTTATTATGAAATAGATTTTCTAAATTCTATTGGCGTTAATGGGTTTCATTCCTTCGAGTATTGAAATTCACAAATATCGAATTTCGAGACAACTAGACATCTTGGAAAGATTTAAACAAGCCACGATCATATCTGATGCGAATGACCATTGTTTGAAGATAAAGAAACAATGAAATTTGTCGTTTAACAGACGATTTACAAGTAGATCTATATAGAATAATCTAGAAATAGTCGCGTAGCTCGAAGAAGTGAAATCGGTTAAAACCGGAAAGAACTAGGCCTAGGTCTTTGCGCCAGAGACATACCTTCTTTCTTACATATATGTCTCTTTGTAACGACATTGTTTGTCTTAAAACGTAATCTAGCATTTATTTATTAGCTAATAGGTCCTTAAAAGAAGAACACGTTTTTCCAAGTAACATTTATAAGAACTTAATAAAGATGTCAATTTAAATTCCTTTCTAGAGATAACTTTACTAAATTAATCAAATAAATGAAATAAATTTATAGATATATCGTTTGAATGATACAAAAGTTAAATTATTGACAATGAATGAATAAGAGTTGATACGACACAAGTATTTTCTTGAATGGCGGATATGATACAAGATGCAAATTATGTCACGAACCAGACATCGTACAAGCAAAGTTTCAACGCCAATGCAAATAATGTTGGCGTGGCTGAAAATCTTTTCTTATTTTTTTTCTTTTTTTTGTTTCTTTTTAGTCCCGCCGTAAATAATATTAAATATTAGGATTCGCGCCAGTATGCACCGTTGTTGATAAATATAGCTCTACGGTCGTCGAAGTAGCCACTGTCTAAGTAAACACACAATTTACGAGAGAGATATCCGGACGTAGGTGTTTTAAGGAACGTGCCTTGTCTTGTTCGATTATGATCGTTCATTTTTTTTAACATCTTAATGATTCTTTTTTTTTTTTTTTAAGGAAATTTTCATCTTTCATCCTGAAATTTGAATTATTCTGATGCTCAAATACAACATCGAAAAAGAACAATTTTCTCGTTGAATTTTTGTAGATGTTAAAATAATTTATTATTAATTAATTAAACTCGCTTAAAAAACAATTTTTCAATTAGCATAAATTATCAGAATTTTGTTTGATTCGCAAACTATTGTCTCTGAAAACACATTTCATCCGTTCATCGTACAAACCACTAACAAATTTATCGTCTTGGCACAAGAGACGTTAGCAGTCACAGAAAGAGGCCTTCAAATTTCTCATGTCTACTCTGTGGCCCGATTTGCTCTCTTTATTATTCTTATTATATATCTCACGTTTCTCTCTACTCGGATAATAAATAAACGTATAATCTATATGTTCGAATGATTAAACAATTTTCCCCGTAGATTTCTTTGGATAAGTTTTTAGAGTATGTATATGTGTGTATATACAGACAAATATGTGTGATAAATTTGTTTCAAACTATTACAAAAGAGATGCATAAATACACCTAAGATTTCTAATTTAATCATTTTGTTATCAATCATTTATGATTAATATAATAATAATTAATGAAATTATATATATATTTTTAAAAAAGTGTTATTGTTATAAAAATGTTAGTTAAAAGATTGAATTTTTATTTTATTTTTTTTTTTTCTAGGTATATTGTTAATGCTAATCCTTTTTTTTTCTCGACAAATATAAAATAGATTACTATTATTTTTGTTTGTTTAAATATTAGTATCTCTGATCAGTAAATAATGTGAAACATTATCGGAAAGTGTCCTGTTGACAGATTTATAAAAGTCAACCATTTGCGAACGAGTTGCAGCATCGGAATACAGATTTTCAGACGTATAAACCTTGAAATTAAATATATTTTAAGCTTATGCATATCTAACACTGTGAATTCCTCTGTCCTACGTTTTCATTTCGTTAATATCGTTGAATATAAATAATTAACATTTCCTTTTTAGTATGATTAAATACGTGGATAAATGTTGGAAAAGAAAATGAAAAGCATTGTTAATTATTTATCGATATCTCGCGTATGTTTTGAGATTGTACGTGCGAAATTGATAAACAAATTCGAACATTATTCTTATTATAAATTATTATCATATTGTGAATGACAATAAAAAATAAACGGACATATCCTGTAAAATATCATCTTTTTTTGATTAATTTTAAATAATATGCATTTTTTTTAAAGCTTCTTTGTATAGACAAAAGAAAATATTTATATTCAATTTGTGAAATGTTGAAAATATAAGGTAAAATTGAAGATAGAAAAACGAACAATTCATTAGTGATTTTAGTACAAGCCCGTTAATTTTTAAAAAGAGTCGTAATAGAATATTAAAAATAATCTTTGCCGATCCAATATTGTTACTTCTATTATTAAAAAGAGTCAACATTTAATTACTTAGCTCTTACCGTTCATACCCAGGTAGAAAGAAAATCTGTAGACATAGAATACTTTAATTGATCCTTGCTCAGTTATATAATTAACAAATTATTTTCTATTTTTATTCTATAGCAAAATTATTTAATCAAATCCAACATAAAACTGTTCAAATATTTTCAATAAAACGTTCGATTTAAATGTCTATTTAAATAATATTTTAAATATTAATAACAATCGTTTCTTATGTCCAATTTCTTAAGTATTGCATGAATATGTTTAAACGTAATTCATAAGTGTTACACAATCTTTCTTCTTATCTAGATAAATTCACTATGATCTTTTTTCCATCCCAATAAAGGTAACAATGATGTTTATGAGAACTTGCATAGGTCATTTGTTGTTTCACTTTAAATCACTCAATTATAGATAAAAATACAATTCTAAGTTATAAACTTAAAGATGTAATAAAGAAATTGACGTTATTATAAATTAATAAATATTAATGAATATTATCGAACTAGACGATTAAAACATCCCGTCTTTGAAAAAAAAACTTTCTTAACTTTCGATGCACACCTGACACTCGTCAGTTGAGAACTGCTTCAGTAGTCAGTATCATCCCTTTGGATATGTTTTAACATTGAAGTCTGCTCGATCTCGATCCGATGGCAAGTACCCAAAATCTATAAGAGTTCGAATGTCAAGCTCATACCGTATATTTTCAAACACAAGTTTCTCATTTAAAATTTTTCTACCAATCTAGCATCTCATTTTGCATTGGATTAAATACTATCGCATTTTTCAGAAGCGCGAAAATATAAAAATTGTTCATTTTCATAATAATTACATGTATTCATAATAATAGATTTTTTTGTCATTCGAATTAAATTTAGAGATATTAGAATTTTATAAACTAATATTTATATTTGTTTAGAATTTAAACTTGAATTTTTATATTTAAAAATTGAATTTAAATGTAAATATTTTATATTCTTTTTCTACTTTCTACGATAGATCGAACTATCGATAGATCGAACTATCGATAGATCAAACTATCGATAGATCTGTGGCGTCTAACCATCTCCCGCTAGTAACGTCAGGTGGCAGCACGAACATCAGAGATGTGGCGATTGGATTTATCTATAAAGTTGCGCCAAAAAGAGTGTTATAATTATATTTCGTCCCGAAAGAACGTCTAGGATTCATCAGTACGGCTAACGGCGTGCTCTCTGCCTTAGACATCCGTGAGACCCGTAGGATTGCTCTGAAATTCGTGCCGCTTTATATAGTAACTATGGTAACTTTCGCCGCTTGCGAGAAACGACGATTAAAGCTAAGGGGAAGTACCTATGACGTCTCAACCATCTCCCGATAGTAACGCCAGGTAGCAACACAAAAACCAGAGAAAGCAGGCGCTAGAATCGCGCCGTTATTTCCCTTCTTCCTTGCTAGTTAGTTCGAGCTCTCTTCCGCAGCGCATGGACGCAGCAATCACGTGCCTCGTCCATTCCGTCTGTGAAGTTACTCGATATACTTTGCTTGAAGCATAGGCCAAATAAATATCACTAGTTACTACATGCTTGATGCGTCCTATTATTCGCCAATCTCGAACACATCATGTAGGGTATTGGCTGCAGTGTCTAGTAAGAGTGGGGGAAATTCCCTAGAGAAGTCTAGTCGACGGGTGCACACTGTAAGTTAATAGCCTTCCACACTGTGCGAACACTAAATATAACTTGGTTCTAAAGCACACCGTACTCAATATTCTACCTTCCTCCATCCTGGACAAGCCCACGCTTTAGGAGTTATCGTAAGCCAATCAACTTGGCCACGAACTTCACATCTTTGGCGCTCCGACTGGCGGTGGTGCAATCATTACATGTGATTGGACAGCCGTCCCGCCAATAGAAAGCCGCGACATCCCGGGCAGAGGAAAAAGGGACTAGGGAGCGGGCAGAGGTGTTAGTAACTAAGGAGAGCGGATGGAGACAAAAGAAAGACACATGTACCCGTTGTAAAGATTTGTTATTCCAACGTTGTTAAAATATATCGTTGTTATTTGTTACACGAGTGATATTAATTCTTGTTATCCGCCTACGTAAAACCTATAATTTCCCTATGCTATTATTTGGCTAATAGAGCACGCCACACATCCCAGAGATCGAACTGCTATCTAGCGAGAAAATGTTGAAACTGTTGTTTAAAGCAAACATTTAGTCGGTAACCAATAACAACGCGTAACTAGTTAACAAATTTGTGATTTATAAGTTTTATGAGACTTATAAATTGAATTTTTCTCTCTTTTAAGGTTAATTAATTAATAATTTTGTTAATATATAACAATATATGGTAAGTAGTGGATAATTGAATCTACATATTATAAAAATGATAATAATCAATTTACATAAATAAATTGAAAGTTGTTATGAAAAAATAAATATGTGTGTGTGCGTGTGAAATCAGAATTAAAATATATTAAAATAATAGTTATTTTTTTCTTCCACAGCATTAAATATGAGCATTGATAAGTCTTTTTTAGTACAAAAGCAAGTAAAAGATAATTCAGAGGATTTACAAAGAGAATTTCTTAATTTGAAAAATTGGGAAGAAGAAATGAAACGTAAAGAGAAGGAACTTCTTAATAAAAACAATAATCAAGTAAACTTAATCATATTTTATAAAACAGAAACAATTAATATAATTATTAAAAAATAATGCTCATCTTTTTTCTTTAACTTATTTAAACTTTACAATAATGATGATATTCATTACATAGGTTTTACCACCAATAAGAAGTAAAAAGAAAAAGGTAATGCAAAAGCCTCCTATGAAAGAAAAATGTAACACGAACACAAAGCGAATTAAATCAGGTGATTATTCCTCTTGGGATAAATTTGACGTGGTGAGTTATACAATTTTTTAAATATTTATATTTATAGAATATATATTTAAAATCTATTGTTTGGATAATAATAATATTTGAATGAAGGAAAAAGCTTGCAAAGAAATAGATAAAACAGATTCATCCGATGAATCCGGAGAGGAATTGAATGAAGATGAATTGAAAAAACGGCATGATATAGCAACAGAGCATAAACAAAAGGGCAATATACTCGTACAACAACAAAAATATGACAGTGCCATTGCATGTTATTCTGAGGCAATAAAAGTTTTTCCATACGATGCTGTCTTTTATGCGAATCGTGCTCTTTGTCATTTAAAAAAGGATAAGTATGTAGCCTGTAATATGTATATATTTTTTAATGTTATAATATTATACTTATAATATTACAATATTTCATTTAATTTTATTATAGCTTATACTCTGCAGAAGCTGATTGTTCTACAGCGATACAATTGGATTCACAGTATGTGAAAGCTTATCACAGAAGAGCACTGGCTAGATTAGAATTAAAACAATATAAAGAAGCGAAAGAAGATTTGGAAAAAATATTGCAATTAGAGCCATCTAATAAGGAAGCACAAGCTAAACTTGCTCAAGTCAATAAAAAATTGGAAACTAAGGTTTAACATCAATATTAATAATCTTTTTAATTACAAATGTCTTACACATATAAATACTAATTTTTCAGTCAATTATTATATCTGAGGAAAAAACGTCGAAGGAGACGTCATTAGAAAAAACGATTGGTGAAAAAATTTGCAATTCCAATAAAAAAATTAACAAGGAAATAAGTAATAAGAAAACAGAACAAGATGTTGTAAATAAAACAATAAAAAACAAGACAAAATATATGCCAATTCCTGACTGGTTACCTGAGAAAGATAATGTCGAGATCATAGAGCCTATTATTAAACCACCTCACTTGCGTTCAAAAGTAAGGAAATAACGTTCTATTAAAATTATCGTTGTGTTAAATGTAAAAATGTTTAATATTTGATTATTCATTTATAGAAGCCAATGAAACGTATTGTAGTACAAGACGTAGAATTTGAAATTGCGACATGTAAAAAAGAAGCTACACTAATTGAGACAGATAAAATCAAAAAAGCTGAATCATCTAATATGGTTGATGATAAAGTTGTCGCAGAGAACAAGGTTTTAAATAAATCTTGCAAAGTTGAAAAAAATGAACATGTAAATCTAAAAATTCCAAAAACAGCTGTACAATTTATTATAGATTGGCGGAGAAATAAATCATCAGAGTATCGCTATCATTACCTAAAAGTATTTAACTAATTTAATATCGCTATAATATAGCCATAAATAATTATTTATGAAATTAATAACTCTAAATTTCAGCAATTACCTCCGAACAGTTTGCCACAACTATTTCAAGATTCTATGGAGTCTGATATTTTCAGTGAGATTTTAGACATTCTTAGAATTGAATTCATACCACGAAAAGATTCGGTATATCAGTATTTGGAATGTTTAAGTCAAGTAAAAAGATTCCGAGCACTTATTATGTTTATTAATAATGTCGAAAAAGAAGGTATGTATATTGTAAATATTTATCTTTAACGAAATTATAAACAATTTATTTATTTTTTATAGGAATAAAAACTCTTATCGAGTATAGTAAAAATACTGCCAATATATCGGAAGAAAAAATAAAAAAATTATATGAAGTATACGAAATTTGACATGAAACAAAATTTTAGGTATGAATTACATTGTAAATTTAATGTAGCATTAACTTTAATACAAATATATGTATTTTATGCACTTTGTGAATGTACAACCAAGTCCATTTACTAGGCTAACAGGCTTTAAATAGGTAAATATCTATCTATATATTTGATGTAATAACAACACGATTCATAAAAGACACTTTTGCTTTATTTTTATAGGTGCTAAATATTTATTTATTTATTTAAAATAACTTTACTTCTGTATAAATATTTTATATTTAAAAATCAATAATGTCCTTTAATATATTTACAAAACGTCTATTTACAAAAGTACAATTTATATTTTTATTACACACATATCTTCAATATTGATCACACTAACTACGAAAATGTATATGAATTATTAAAAATGCTCTCTCTATATATTATATATTAAATATATTCCAAACGTTACAAAAAAGTTCTTTTAAATAGTATATACTTTTACATGTCACCGTTTAATAATCTCTGTATTTTTTGATTATTCTTTATTATTCTAGCTTTCGCTTGATAAATTTTATTTAATTGATCCTGAATATTATTGTCAATTTCTTTTAAAGTCAACTGCATTGGATCGATTATTTCTTGTGTACGTCTGAAAATAATATAAGTAACGTATATTAATATATTTAATATATTTTGTATATGATGTTATTTACAGGGATCATACATTTGTTCCTTTTCCAACTGTTTGCTTAGTTGATTATACTGATTTCTCCAGTCATGTAATTCCTTTTGCATCATTTCAATGTCTTCCTATATAAACAAATTACAGAACAAATAAACACTGTTTAACATATATTTATATCAAAATTTATATCAATACTCTAACATAAATT
Organism: Polistes fuscatus; assembly: GCF_010416935.1. Classification (NCBI taxonomy): domain Eukaryota; kingdom Metazoa; phylum Arthropoda; class Insecta; order Hymenoptera; family Vespidae; genus Polistes; species Polistes fuscatus. The sequence continues at coordinate 2,370,727 of NW_025113162.1, read as the reverse complement.
GAAACGATACCTGTAAGTAATCCAACAATTTTCCTAAAGGATTCGTTGTACGAGTTAACATTTGTATCGTACCACGCAATTTATCAATTTCTTTAATTGCAGCCTCATGATCACGCTTTGTACCTGCCTCCCATGCCTAAATTCAAAAGCATTTATATTTTATAAAATACTTTTTAAAGTATTTGATTAACATAAACATAAATAAATAAAAATATCTTACAATATCAACTTTCTTTGGTAAAACATCGACATTTTCAGTGTTGACTAATTCTCTTTGAGTTTCTAAAATTTGTGCTACAAGATGACCATGTTCTTGAGTTAATTCATGGTCAAATTTATAATTGCTAATATTTTCTAAAGTTGTTCCAATGCTTCCCTTATTTTCTACGATCACCATATCTTCATTATCATTATCTTTTGTACTTGTATTTTCTATTATTACAGTAATGTTTCCTATAGGCGTACTAAAATCCAAATACATCATTTAATATATAAATATATTGTTTTATTAATAATTAATTTAATTAATATGTACTACCTTATTTCTTCATTAGGAATTAAGTCAGTTTTTCCTTTCATTTTAGGAGCAGCGGGTCTTGCGCTACTCGGCCTGGCAGTAGGTGGACGTAAAAATGTTCTCGATTTAGATGTACTAGGTTCTTGTTCACTATTAAATTTATGCTTCTGTAAATTGGATGCATGACTAATTGAATTCTCAAGTTCTGTTAACTGCGAATCATTATTTATATTTTCATATGTCGATTCGGATTCTGTTTTTAACTTTCCTTTATCTGTACTTTCTATTGATTTTGTTGTAGGTACTATTTCCGATATCATTTTTATTGATTCCTTAGACTCACTTTCTTGTTTTGATAGCGTTCGTTTCCCCCTACTTGCGGATTCTTTTCTTTGAAAATGTTCATTCAATTTCTTCTCTGCATTTATATTTGTCTGAGATTTCCCTGTTTGTACTTCTGTGAGAACCGTGGAAGATACATGATTCTGTTTTTGTTTAATAGCCGAAGAATGTCTTGTTTTTTGTACTAGCTCATCTTCAAGCGACTGAGTAAAATAATATAATTTATTTATTATTTAATATTTAATATGTTCAAAAATATTGTTTAGTTTAATTTACCTCGGCTGGTGGAACATCTATGCCATCATTACTCTTTTCAATATTATTTTCTTGACTTTCTTGTTTTATTACATCACTATTTTTATTGTTACTATCTTCTTCATTCGTTTTAGATCCAACTTTTCTTGTACTGGAATTTTTTTTCTGTGATCCAGGCGTATTCTTTTCTTTTTCAATTGGTTTTCTCGTTTGCGATACCTGTCTAGTTGATTTCTTAGTAACATCATCTTTAGTTATTTTTAATTTTGATGCTCCTTTTGATTTCTTTTGTAAACCTTTTTTATAATGTTCAACTGCCTCTGCACTGTTTACCTAACTCAATCATACATATATATTATATAATATTATTGAAAAATATGTTAGATAAGTATAAAAATGTTGTACTTTTTTATCAAGAGCTTTCCCAATAGCTTGTAAAAGTTCATTGGTTTTAGTAGCTTCTTGTCCGGAAACTATTTTACTTGCTCTTACTGTTAAATTATTTCCAGATATTAATTCTAAAAGATATAATTTCATATATTAATATAATGTTAAAAGTAAAATTATAGCTTATATGGAATGTTTAATTTCTTAGAACTTACTAACAACATCTATAAGTTTAGTTAAATACGCAACTTTGGACTCCTTATCTTTTATATTGTCTGAGTTTAATTCTTCTTCGGTGAACAAACCTTTTAAGAAACCAGTCTCCTGTATAATCTGTAAGAAAATAATCAATATAATTATATATATATATAAAATATTATAGATCTCAACAATTAAAATAAATATAACAAAATAAGAAAAATTATTAATTAAAAAACAGTATTAATAAATTGTTAAAATTCATACAATTGATATAATATCATGAATAAATCTGAAAGGTGGTTTCCTCAACAATTTTTCAGTTAACGGTGGCTTTTTAAAATATTTTCCAAGTAAATCTTGGGTTTTTTTTATTACTTCTGGCTTCACGTCGTCTGTCATAGTTAAATATTGTTAAAATCATACGAAAAAGCGTGGAACTGTTCAAACTATTCCCCTTAAAATCTTGATAAGCTTTTTGTGGATATGTACAGTTGCTTAGCAACAACCACGTGGTTTAAATGTCAAATAATTAATCTTTATGACGCGTTCAAGGACTCTTATAATTTATTTACATTTATTATCAATAATTCTTTTTTTGAATATTATATATTTTTAGTAATATTAACAAAGTTTAAATAATCATAAAATGTTCAAAATATAAATATGCATATAATTCAAATAAATTGTAATATTAATAGGAAGCAATCAATAAAAATGATCACAATTGATCATTTTTTGATTGTAAGTGTAGTTTATTTATTGATCTTCTCATTTATCTTTTAATAACTAATTACATTTTCACATTATCGTCATAATATTAAAAGTGAATTATGTACCCTATTTGATGCATCTTTTCAAAAAATGGTATTTATTTGTGGAAAAATTAGGCTTAAAAATAATCTATTTTTAGAAATCATTTTTTCTAATAAAATAATATTTTTTCCAATATATAAAATAATCAACTCACGTAAAAATCCTTTATTTTTCAAACGAGCTGATGATCATCAAAATTGGAAAAAAATTAGAACCAGAATATTTAATAGTGTAAACTCTTGCAAACTCCATTCATCTATGATGTGTTGTGTATATATGCATATGTCGTCTGCTATAAGATAACCTAACTTAAATAGAATGTAAAGATTTTTTATGGATAAAGTATTTGCTGCAGTGATTATTGTCAAAAATACATAACAATTTTGTTAATATTAACGTGATTGATTTTATTTTTCTAGAGTCATGACTGTCTTTAATTTTGTAAATAAAAAAGTGAATGAAAATTCATTAGATAATAATGAAGTTAATGAGAAGAAAGAAAGTCAAATTAATGATAACAATGAAAATAAAAAATTTGATAAAAATGCTTCTACAACAGAAAATTCAGTAGATAATGAAAACTGGGCTTATGATATGTACCCTGAAAGAAGGGGTACATATAAACCAACATTTCTTAGAAAATTAATAGGTGAAGGAAGGGAAGAAGCTAACAGATTTAAATGCGAAGGAAAAGTGTACAAGTGTATAAAAACTAGTATGTTCTTTATATCTTTTACTATAATTGTTGTTATTTTATTATTCTAGTTTTAATTTTTATTTATTGTTTTATTATTTAGGTCCATTAATACAACTTATGATGGCAGCGTTAAAAAGTTCTGGATGGTAGGTAATCTTGCCAATGCATGCATATTATATCATTATAACTATTTTTATATTTAAACTAATACAATATTAGGATCTATTTTATATGATATATATTTATAAGATTTAATTCAAACAGTTAAAGTATTTAATTGTTTGTTCAAAACTATAGTGAAATTGATATTCGTCGTCATATTTCTTGCGAAGTATGTGACAGTTCTGTAAAAGGTGGCTATGATGCAGAACTTAATCAGGTAATTGTTAAAATATTATGAACATTTAATTTTACAATTGTAAGATAACATATTTGATCTTTAAATAGATAAATTTTAAACCAAAGTAAATGTCTGTTTTGTTAATATCTATATTATAATTTCAGATCGTTGTATGTCAAAATACTGTTCACAGTCAATCAAAAATGCAGGGTGTATTAGCTCACGAATTGATACATATGTTTGACTATTGTCGCAACAAAGTGGACTTTCAAAACATTGATCATTTAGCTTGCACTGAAGTAAGAGCAGCCAATCTCATACATTGTAGTTTTATGAGTGCCATGATTCAAGGAAGTGCATCTCCATTTCATATAAAACAAGCTCATCAAGTATGAATTACATTCTTATATATTATCGATAACTATATAATAGACATACATATGTATTTAATATTTAATAATGACATCATATTAATTATATAGGACTGTGTAAAGAATTTGGCAAAAGCATCTTTAATGGCAGTGCGTAATTTAACAGAAGAACAAGCTAAAATGGCAATCGAAAAAATTTTTCCTATGTGTTATAATGATTTAGAACCAATTGGACGACGTCTTCGTAGAAACTCTTTAGATATTAACAGAGCATATACGGAGGCTCCACTTTATGGATATTTGCATGATAATAATGAATGATTTATCAAGAATTCATTTTATAAATATATGAAATCAATTTATTGACTGTCGTAGGTTCTTCACTATAATTTTTACAAAATTATTTTAGTGGTATTGTAAATAATTATATGGTTATTATTATACAACACTGTAGTTTAAAGTTATATAAATTTAAACAATAATTTTTAATCAGACTATATTATGAAATATTACTATAAAATCATATTTCATTCATCATCATTATTCTAACTGTATTAAATTATTAGAAATTATTTTTTAAACGTATGAATATAATTGCATGTAAAATAAAGTTTAAAATTTCCGCTGTTTTGTCTAGCAATGGGATTGGTGGTCAGTGTTTAAATGTTGACCAATCAGAGCTATCAATTCTACGACATCGCCATCTATGAATATTAGAACGAATGATTGACTAATATTTTTTACTTTGTGTGCTTTCATTCTTCTGTATAGTATATGCCCTTGCTAAGCTTCCGTGAAAATTGAGTAGAAGTGTTCTTTTCTTGATAGTTTTCGTACGAAGAATCATGGCAGAAGTAAGTGTATCCATGTAAAAATCTATTAAAATTCATGTCATCAGCAATATAAAATAATGTTATAGTGCATTTTATAAATGCTCTTATCATAATATATGTTGTGAAAGGAGTATTAACGTATGATAATGTGATTAGATTGAACATAACCAATTCTTACAAATATTGTTTTGCATATTTCAGGCTGATGAAACTCAGAAGAAGAAGAGGACTTTTAGGAAGTTCACCTTCCGAGGAGTTGATCTCGATCAACTCCTGGATATGCCCAAGTATGCTTTCATTATTAATATGATATATTTATGATTAATTTTTATTTTCATCTATATTTTAATCATAACATTGCTCACCATTAAACAATAGCTATTTAAATTTCTTATTACTATTTTAGTGAGCAACTTATGGATTTGATGCACGCACGTGCTAGAAGACGTTTTTCTCATGGGTTGAAACGTAAATCAATGGCACTTGTCAAAAAACTGCGTAAAGCCAAGAAGGAAACTCCTCCCAACGAAAAGCCAGAAATTGTTAAAACACATTTGCGTAACATGATCATTGTTCCAGAAATGGTAGGTTCCATTGTTGGTGTTTACAATGGAAAAACATTCAATCAGGTTGAAATCAAACCAGAAATGATTGGTCATTATCTTGGAGAGTTTTCTGTTACTTACAAACCGGTCAAACATGGAAGGCCTGGTATTGGTGCCACTCATTCTTCAAGATTTATTCCACTTAAATAATATGTATTTTTAAGATAAAATAAAATATGAAAGTATTTCATTTTATTATTATTATTATTTTATATATATATAGAACAGATTTCTCCAATATTTGTATGACTGTTACTAAAATTATTTCATGTAAATGAAAGTAAAAAATCAGATACAAGAACAAGTAGCATACTATTGATATTTAATTAGATTATTTGAAGAGTTAAAATTAAGGTAAAATAAAGTTACCATAATAATTCTTTTGATTAAAATATATGATACACACACATGAAAAAAGAATAAAATTTGATCAATATAATATGTAAAGATACAAGATAATTTCAATTAAGAATATATTTTTGATTTCCATTAATTTTATATCTCATTCAACTGATGTGCCGTGGCGCCATCTGATTTTGCAGTTTTAGAATTAAATTTATAAATAAAGATACTCTATATAAAGAGGTTAGTAAGGTTAAGAATTCACATGGTTAGATACGGTAAAACTTAAAGTACAATTTATTTAATCATTAAAATTTGATCAAATGTATTATTATGTTTATTAAGGAACAAGTATATTAATTAACGTGATGTCATTCCTTAAAAGTAAAACATTACGTTATGGTGTTCCATTTGTAATTTTAATGGTTGGTGGATCGTTTGGACTCAGAGAATTTACACAGTTGAGGTATAAAAAAAGTCGTTTTTATTTACAATTTATCATGTTATTTTTTGAAAGAATAATGATGAAATTATAAAATGACAAGACTAATCACTTATGATTATATAATTTATAATACAAGTAATTTGTTATAATTTATTTTCGTATTTTTATAACATTTAATAATATTAGATATTATTTTAGATACACGTACAGACAACAAACAGCGTATTACACAGAATCAAAGAAATTAGGTATAGATGTTAAAAAACCAGGTGAAGTTACTTTAGAAAGCGAATATGAAAAAATAAAACAAGTATGTTATAAACTACAAATACTATTACAATGTACAAGATGTCTCAGCCTATATCAACTCTTTTTATATTTAAATGAACAAAGTTGATCTTCTCATGATTTTCACAAATTCTTTAAACAAATTAATAACTTCAAAATATGTTTTTTCTAAGCCATATAATTTTTATCTTTAAAATTTTTACTGTGTTTAATATTAGCTATGAAAATTAAAATTTTGATATCAATCAAGATACCCTGTACATAATATAAATATTTCATAATTAATACGTTAAGTACCATATTGGTCACTAGCAATCAATAGTGTATTGTATTTTGAATTCAGACATGTTTTTACAGCTAATGAATTATTATTACCTAAATGGAAACCTCAATGAAAGAAGTTCAGCACTTAACGTATTGATTAACAAGATAAATTTTGTAAAAATAATCTTAATTTATTAATGAAAATTTATTTCATGTTTTTTATATATTATAAAAGCTTTTTTACATTCGTATTTTTTAAAATGAAAAGCAGTCAAATATATACAAAATTGAATGTTATATATATATATCCTTTTTTCTTTTTTATTACAATTTTAGCTGGATATTGATAATTGGAAAAATGTAAGAATACCAAGGCCCTGGGAAGAATAAATAGAAAAGCCCCTAAAAATTAGTTATTTCTTACATAAAAAATAGGCAGTGTGTTTTAATGTAGAACTTGGCAGTGCTAATGTATAATTCGAATGACTCTCATAATGGTAAAAGTTTCAGAAATATATAACAAGAATATTTTTAAAAACACATTCGTTCAACATATGCATATTGTCCAGATTTAATTGATTTCATTCTAACTTCAAAGTCTCTTCTGTAAGTATAAAAATTTGTTTTATAAATATCTAATATGTAAATAATTTTAATAGAAAGACTTACTTCTTTTAAAACCGAACATATTTAATAAATTTAATTGTCCACGCTCAGAAGATATTCGTTTATTTCTATGGATTTGTTTGGATTTCACATTTTTATTGATTTTCTAAAAAATATTAAATATTAAAAATTAAAAAAATGTTGTGCACATACTTTTTATATATAAGTATAATTAAAATTTTAGTAATATGAATACTATAAATATGTTAATAATATACAAACCGTTTGAGAACTTGTTAGTGGCCTTTTAATGGTTTTATCTGAGTGACCATCAATCGATGTATTTAATTTAATATTAGAAAATTTAAATAAAGTACTCGTATTATCTTCTATACTATTTTGGCTAACCGAATAATCAGATTCTGAACTAGGACTGCATGATTGCGGTATATTACAATTATAGTTATTTATATTGTCGTTAATACTTAAATCTGTTTTTTCTACTTCATTCGTCGAAGTAATTAAACTTCTTGATTCGTTTGCGTGATTCGAAGAACAGATACCTTGCTTAGTAATTGTTTCTTCTGTAATATTTCTTTCAAGAATCGTACTCTCATTTTCGTTAACTAATGTACTTGTATTTGATTGGTTAGTATCAATGGAATGTGCATTATTTGGATTATTAAATTCTATTGAATATTTTAGATTATTTTGTTCTTCTTGTATGTCCATTTTCATCTTTTTGGGAGTATGATTTATACATAGTTCATCATTTTCCAAATTAATATTATCGTCGTTATTATTTGCATTACTTTTATTCATATCTTCGCTCTTACTCTTAAAAAATTTACTTTCTGTAACTATATTCTCATCGATAACTGTTTTCTGAAATTGCATTAAGCGACCAAATTTTGTCCTGCTTCTACGTTTAAATAGTAAACTAGGAGAAATTTGATTAACAGACATTTCTTTAATGAATGGATTTCTACTTAATATTGGAGATTTCTGTTCATTTACATTAGGTGAATTTTCATCTGTAGAATGTATTTGATTTTCAGTTTCAATATTTTCTTCAGATTTGTATGCATCTAAAATATCTTTTTCATTTAATTCTTGATAGTTCGTAGTGTTTACAACTAAAACAAAATAGATATTTCTATTAATTTATAATAAATAGTTTATGTAAATTAGATACAGTATAAATAATTACCACGATAATATTCTCTCTTTTTTGTATTAGTAGATTTTTTTCTCGTACTATCAAGTTCTTTTATACACAAGTTATTCTCATGATTGATTGTTTCTTTTTTGTTTAAAAAGTTTTCTATACTTTTTCTTGGTTTATAATTGGGCGACCAGATGCTTATGTGCTTTGGTACCACACTCAGAATGTTTGGATTTGGATTATTGAATTTCTTAAACAAATTATTAAATACACTGTAATATTAAAATATAAATATACGTAACTATTTATATATTATACCTTTTTTATATCAGGATCAAAGTCATGAAGCATTTCAAATGTGAACGGATCACAATTACCATAAGCAAGTTGTAATGCTTTATCAGGGTCTATCTCATCCCCAGCATAGTGTAATTGTTCTTCAGAAACATCAGCTGTAGGAGGATTTAAACGTACTTGTTTTCTTTGTAAAGGACAAAATACTAATTGATGTTTGAATGTTATGAATGCTTTTATGAAATTGTCTCTATATTCCTTTGATACGTCTAAAGATCTCATTTTTAGACAATATCCTAAATTAGTAAGAGCCTGTAAAAATAGCAATATTTATAATTAATACTCTTTTTCTCTCTTTATGCATAATTTTATATTATAATACCATAGTGACTGACATTATATATATCACAGTTCGAATTATTAATACTTTGAATGAATTTTTTTGCTTTAATTAATCCTATACCTCGAAGTGAGGCTAAATAATCGCATCCAGATAAAATGCACATATACATAAATTTATCGATATTAAAGTCTGTTAATTGTACACCCATAGCAAGATGTAGTTTGTCTTGTTCAACAAGCAAACCATTACCATTCTGATCCATTTTAAAGAACACCTATAATTATAATATAATATTAATCATCCTTTTTTCTCAGTTTAAAATTATTATCCTTATCATATAGAAAATAATAAATAAAATAAAATTAATTATACCTTTTTACAGCCAAACAATATTAAATCGCTGTCTTCTGTGATAACAACGTCCGCTATTCCACTAATGTTAAGATATGCTAATTGTGCATCAGCTTCATACGGTGCTACAATGCAATCAATATTAAAGCTTTGACACGTTTTAATTAATTCTAAAGCTATTTTGTGCGTTACATCTATTGATTGTACTAAAAGATTTCTGCCTTCTGCATTTCGCCCGGCTTGTATTAATTGTGCAGCTTGCTGACGTTTTATATCTCTCTTCCTAAAAGCATATAATATGTTTTATATTAAAATTAATAATATCATTGATAACTCCTTAGACTATAACAATGTGTGAGACTAGTGATATATTTTACGGTTTAAACATCAAAAATACAAGTCGTATTCAAATCTTACAGGTAAAATACAAGAAGCACGAAATATAGCACTGAATATAGCATACAGCTCCATGTGTTAAAGCATATTGGAAAAGGTAAAACTGATTTTGTTAAAAACTTTACATACTTGTGCCTTTGGGCTTCGGTTTCTGCTTTAGCTGGCAAATGTCGTCCATCGAATACAAGAATAGGTTTAATATTATGTTTTAAAAGCATTCGTATAAATTTCATACAATATATTATATACCTAAACATGAAAAGTTTAAAGTTAATTGTTCTTAAAGGTAATTACAATGAACGTAAAGTTAAAACATGAATTAATTAAATTAAAAAATAAATTTTAAAATTATAATATATAAAATAATTTCTTACCCATCTGTTGGTTCTCCTAACAATAATTTATCAGCACAAGGGTATATACCCTTGTGTAACCAACAATAACTATCAATAGCAACAGATTGACCGGCGAATTCATTTATATTTGTTTTTCTAGAAGATTTTTCCAGAAACGATAGTAACCCAGTAATACCCATATTTTTTAATATTTTAAAAAACAGAGCTACATTTATTCTCTATAATGTTTTATTAAAAAACACCTAAATAAATAACTGTAAATATTTAATTCTTTCACTTTCTCTTTCCCTATGTTGACTGTTACGTTAGGGTTGTATTACCGCCAGATTTTAAGGTAATGTTTTAATGTACAAATTTATAGGTTGTATCGTCCAATCAGAAACGAGATATTGCAGAACAAGCAACAGTATAGGAGCATATATAAATATTATCTATTAGAATTCATGTCCTATTTTTTAAACATTATATTATATATGAAATATTGAATTTAGAAAAATAATTACATTATTATTCATTTGAAGAGTATTGAAATAATTTTAAAAGTTAACTTTAATTATAAGTCGAAGGTTCATTTAATTTCTTGTTAGTTATTTTAGTGATTAATATTAATTCAAAATTGACTATTTAAATACTTTTTTATTTTTAAATAATTTATTAATATGTATACAACATAGAGAGAAATTAATTTAATTTGTAACAATTTTATGAGTTTAACTTAAAAAAAAAAAGATGTTATTTTTATTACATCTGGTTATACATTAAAATTGCTATGTGTCACTTGTTATATAGTGCATGTATGTATATGTATGTACATACATTATGCGTAAGCTTAATTTCAAATGAACGTACAAATCTGGCAGTTAGTTTATGGTTCATATTGTCATATTGTTCGATAAGAATTTTCAATATATTGCGACGTGTAGTAATATAAATTTTTGTTTTTGTTTATCTTAAATTTGTAAATACAAATAACTTTTGTTTCCACTTTATTTAAAAAAAATAATTATAATAATATAATTATAACAATAATAATAATAATAATAAATATGATGAAAGTGGTTAGAGAATTTAATGGATCTAATAATTAGAGTTTACGGTAGATCGTTCAAAGTACGCTAATATGACAGTGTATTTATTTGCATGTGTATGTATATTTAGGCGTATATCAATGTCAATTGTATGTCACAATAGTAGGTTATGACCATTTACTACACAAGTACATTGAATATAGTTAGGAATAACCTAAAGGTTAATAATTGTGAGGGAATAAACTTCTTTTTTGCTAATATTATTCATAATAAGTGTTAAAAGAAGTTGTTAAATATTTTGCTGTAGACAATTATTCATAATAATTTAATGAAATATTAAAAAGTTATGGAATCATAGCAGGTGTGATAAAAATAAGGTAAATGTCATTAAATCATTTTTATCTTATCATTATATTAATTGCGATCAAAATAATGTTTAAGTGCAGTTTTATTTTGATTATAAAGTGTATAAGCATTTCGTACTTATGGTAAAGATAATAAAATTTATTAAATTTATTTTTTATTACTACATTAATCGCAATCAAAATTATGATTAATTATAGTTTTATTTTGCTTATCAAATATATGTGTATTTCGCACTCATAATATAGACAGTAAATACCATAAAGTAATGTATTCTCTTATCGTTCTATTAAATGCGAAAGAAATTATAGTTAATTATAACTTTATTTTATGTATCAAATATATATTTTCATTTTGTGTATTTGTAGTATAGATTTTTAATACGCAATTAATTATGTTGACATTAATTCATAAATAACATAATTATTTTTAATGTAGATATACTGCAAAGTCTTTAAAAATATTATTAAAGAACAATGAAGGGATGCCATGGGTGAACATAACAATGGTCATTATGAACAACAGCTTCTTACTGTATTTGAAAGTTGTTTGATGAAAGGGCAAACGGAATTGAAAGAAGAGGATTTATCTTCCTTATGCAATAAATTACAACTGGATGATCATGGAGATGAATTAAAGGAATGCATTAAAAAATGTATTTCAGGAAAACATTCAATTTCATTCCAAGACTTTCGAGGAGGATTATTACTTTTGTTGGCCAAAACGCAAGAACTATTGACTCAAGGTAATATAGAGTGTATGCTACAATTACAACAAGAAGTTAATATAATTAATGATGATGACAATGATAATAATATTTATTACTTTTCAGATTCAGATATTCAACAATCACACATGAATGATTGTCATACAAAAACAGGTGATTTTTTTTAAATTTACTGCACATCTTATTTCACGATAAAAATAATTTATTATTTTCATACATTAAATATACTTTCTAGGTTTGATATTAGATAAAAATCGTTTGAAAGATTTATGGCATAAAGTTAACGTATGTTTCAAAGAAAATGCAGATACTTCGGATAAATATTTTATGTCCAATCATCGAGAAACATCTGCTCTTCCAGAACAAGTAATTATCTTCACTTATTACAATTTTATAGTAGTAATACACGAAAGTGAATATAATTATATTTTTTTTTTCATAGATAGCTCAACGCATATTCGAAAAACTTGATCAGAATAGCGATGGTTTAATTAGTTTGGACGAATTTCTGGATATATTTAAAAATCAAACTATTTTACAAGAAGAGTTGATACTTCCTTGCAAGGGTATATCAGAAAAATGTTTAACTAATTCGAAAGAAGAAAAATCTGATTATGATACACTTCAACATCGTGATTCAGGGTATCGTATTTGAATACATCAATTTTAATTAAACATGTTAAGTGTGCCAAGCCTCTTTTGTCGAGCTTTCTGTTTAAGCCACAATAATTTGTCAGTTGTAGAAATATATGTATAAGAATGTTGGTCATTAGTGACTGACATATCACTTAATGTATTAAACATTTATTAGATTTATCAAATTATTATATGTATTAATTATTAATATTATTAATTACAGGTTTATTCAGTATAGTATTGTTACCGATATGTGGAAAATGGCTGGCATTTCTGATGCAGCTTCTCTGTTATCCGATTTGGGATATAACACGTCGAGTATTAATTTAAATGATTTAGTTAGCACCTTATGCGAGGAATTGAAAGGTCTTAATGATTCTATCATTAATACAGATATTCAGCCACATATCAGTTTGTTGAAAGGTGTTTTAATTCTTTATAAGGAGGAACTACGTAACTTGAAGTATGTTATAAGCAAGTAACTGTTTTTTAATAGTAGTTCGATACAGATTTTTATGAAGTTTTATAAAAAATATGATAAAAGTATTTGTAAAATCCAATTGTATTATATGTATATTTTTTTAATTATATTGTTTGGATTTTATAGTATTTTGATAGAAAATATAACAGGCGAGAGAGATAAACTACGAGTTGATATAATAGAAGCCAATGAGAGAGCGAATTCACTTGCACAAGAAATTGACGATCATCATTTTCGACAAGAGGAAATTAAACAAAATTTGTTAAAGCAAATTGAACACAAACATTCTGAAATTATAAAGGATTTATCAAATCAATTAAGTTTGGAACGCGAAAGTAATGCTACTACTTTAAAAGTTAAAGAACAACAATTGCAAACACAGCAACAAGAAAACTGTCAAAATAAAAATAAACTTTTAGCCGCTTTACAAGATAATCAAATTTTAGAAACAGAAAATGAAAATCTCCGAAATCAAATTGATAAACTTAAAGAATCAAACAATGAATTGCTTATGCAAATTAAAATGCTCGCTGCAGAACACGATGAGGTATTATATAAACAAATAATTATAGCATTCGTGAAGAGACGTTATGATTAAATATCATAGTTTTATTTTAATTTTTCTATTAATTTTAGGTCGAAGATATAGATGCAAAAAAAGAGGAACAAGTTTTACATTTAATCGATCGTATGAAACAATTGCAATCAGAAATAGTATCCTTGCGTGATCATAACGATGAGCTTACTATACAATTAGATATTTCAAGATCACTCGAAGATGAAACTAATCTACGAGCAATTAAAAATGAAGGTAATTAATTTCTATGTTAATTTATTTTTTTTTAACGATATTTGTTATGTAACAATATTATTTTATTTACAAATTTCATAGTTGACTCTGCTGTCACATCAGAGATGAACACTAATATAGAAATAACTTCGCAGCAAGAGGAAATTGTAAGTATTAAATATTTTTATAAATATAAAAAAGAAATGTAATTATATATTCTCATTAAAAATTCGTATTTTCATGTATAATTTTATTAAATACGTATGTGTTTTTTCTAGATATCCTGCAGCAATAATATGAAGGATAAAGTTGATGTAGATAGAATTGAGATAAATACGAAAAATAATAGTGAACAAATTATAAGCGATCTAAAAAATATGCTAATAAAATGTGAGAATTGTTCTTGTGAAAATTGTGATTATAAGGAAGCAATGTCATCTATTATTTGCGGTCAATCAAATTTCAATTCGTTTTCATTGAACGAAGATATAGATTTTTCTAAAAGTCTTGCTTCCGAACTTGAGACTGAATGCGAAGAGAGGACGAGTGAATCATTAAGAGATTTTGTTGTTCCTAAATCTAATAAAACAACAATGTCGTCTACGAAAAGAGCGATGCATAATAGTAACGATGCAATGATTTATCCTACGGATACAAATTTCACTCACGCAGATATTAAATTATTACAAAATAAAATAACTAGCCTTCGAGATTATCCACCTCGTAAAGAAGAATATTCTATTACTGATCATACAAAGAATTTAAAAGATAAAGATATAACGTCCAATTATAGTGTGCCTTGTAATGATCCTGATAAGAAGAATAATATGACTTTGTCTAACAGTGATAATTCTCTTACTAATTTAGTTTATCAAGAACAAGAAAATTGGTGGCAAATGGAGAAGAAACAATTGACTGAACGGTGTTTAGAATTAGAAAAAAGTCTTGATTTATTGAAAGCCGAATACGAAGAATGCGAAGAATATTGGGCTGCTAAGTTAGAGGAGGAGAGACAGTTGTTCGAACAAGAACAAAAAATAAGCGATGAAAAGTTTTCAGAACTTATTGCTAAAATGGCAGAATACGAAGAATTAATTAGTCCGGTAGATAAAATTAAAAATGGTGGTCGTTTATCTCCCATAGAAGAAAAATATAATTTGGAACAGCAGGTAATTTATTTTCTTTTTCAATATTTATCTTTCAATAATTCAATTGAATTTAAATTTACAATTAAAATATATTCTTTGCAAATATAGTATTTAGATTTGGAAGAAGAATTCGACCAATGGAAAATTCAAATGGAGAAGGATATTTCGGAGAAGGATAAAGAAATTAAAAGTTTGTTTGAAAAATTGAAAAATATGGAAAAAATAAAAAAAATGGACAATTCGACCCAAGTGTCAGATGATAGCATTTTTCAACCCGTCTGCACTTATTGCAATCATATTCCCATGGATGCATTTAACGTCGAATCGTATGCACAATTGCAATCGAAGACGTTCAAATACGATGGGGATACATCTAATAATGTTACAGAGAGTTTTAAAGGGGATCACATATTTGAAAATCCAATGCCTTCTAATCATTTCACGTCGCACGTTACAAAGGAAGGTTGCGTAGGAAATTACCACTTAGATCAATTATCGTGTATTAAACAGGATACAAATAGTATAGATAAGTGTGAGAAATCTGAATCGGAAGATAAAGGATTGAACAATATTTCTGAACATTCGTTTATAGGAAAAGAAGGAAAGAGAAGTAAATCGAAGCATAATACGTCAAAAAAAGATTATTCATTGATACAGGAATTAATTAAATCGCAAATTTCAAATGGCATACATTGTCAATGTTTGCAAGATACTGCGCAACAACAACAAGTATGTAATATCGACATTAATATACTGGAAAGTTTGACTATGAAGTTACAAATTCAAGAACGTAAGAAACGCCAATTAGAAGAATATTTTCGACAACAACAGCATCATATAGAACAAGTATTGCATCGTAAGTTATTATTGACATTTTTATTAATATAATATTTGTCAACTTGATTGGATTTATTTAGAAATATGTATTTTCATTTTGTTTGAATTATAGAAACTTTGTCGCAACATCAAATAGAGGTATGTGAATTACGATGTCTTCTTTATAATACTCAAGAAAAATTACAAGTCCAAATTCAAGCTAATACCGAACAGGTATGTTCTTTTATTCGTATTCAATTTTAATTGTGTTATGTCATTTATTAAATAGTAATAATGTGCAATTAAAAATGATTTATATTTCTATAGGCTAAAAGATTAGCCGGAGCTGATATACTAGCAAAGGATTTGTTTATAGAAAATGCATATCTAATAGAAAATTTAAAGAGACTCAAGCAACATTGTTTATTATCAGGAGTTAACTATGAATCTACTTCGATATGATACTTCTGTTATCTACGACTATGATGATGTTATCTATATAACAATGATGCATCACTCAGGGAGATAGGTAGATTTAGGAAGTATTAAAAGAGCAATATGCATGTAAGAATAATTTAATACAATACGATATACTTAGCTGTTAAACAATATCCTGTACCATGTACAGATTGCATATAAAATTTATAATGCACGGGTTAAAATTATTCAATGAAAGTTAAGCTTTTATATATATATATGAGTGTAGAAAGAAAAATAACAAGAAAAAGGAAAAAGAAAAAGAATTTGTTCCTAACATAAAAGCAAAGAAACACATAAGTTTAATGTACAGTATTGTAAAGATGATTAGAACGTTATCACTCTCACGCATTATGTATATTTGCAACCTTTACTACATATACATACATATATATATTTATAGATTCTAATAATAATAATATGTTAAACATTTATAATTCTTAATTAGAAAATAATAGCAACGCTTTAACGATTGTCATATATTGAATGGTTAACGCTTATGGAATGTAGATAGAATTTAATCAAGTTTTCTATAATCGTCGTTATACATCAAAAGATTCCTCATTTAAAATGAGATAAATTCTGTAAAATTTAATTAGTTCAAAAAAATTGTAAATAATATACTTTATCTTCTAAGTATATTATAATATATTTCAGAATTTATGGTATCGGATGATAGGCCGAAAAATATTTTGTATGATTATAAAACCTCTTTTTTCATTCACAATATTTTCGTTCGCACCTGTGATTACCTCTTACTAAATCGGTATGATTTATTTTTAATTTTTATTTCTTTTGTTCAAAAATAGGCATTT
Organism: Polistes fuscatus; assembly: GCF_010416935.1. Classification (NCBI taxonomy): domain Eukaryota; kingdom Metazoa; phylum Arthropoda; class Insecta; order Hymenoptera; family Vespidae; genus Polistes; species Polistes fuscatus. The sequence continues at coordinate 2,353,235 of NW_025113162.1, read as the reverse complement.
TTAATGGGAGAATTAGTTTTTAGTTAAATTACTATCATTATTTATATTAGATGGTTTCAAAGACAAATAGTTCTTTGGTCAACACCGTATTTAAATAAAAAGAAAATATTTATTTTTAGATTCTATTTTTTTTTCTTTTTTTTTTCAGTGTGAATGTGCCAAAGAAGAATATTAATTAAGTTTCGAATTAATATTAAAGAATTTCCGCTTTTGCTCCATATGTGCGTATACATGTTGCATATACTCGTATATGTACAGATTAATAATTATTTTATTATTATCAATAATATTTTTTGTTTATCCAGCAAATATTTTTTGAGATAAGACGTGTGGTATCATTTTCGAATCGCATAATTAATCATCGTATTAACGATATCGTTACAACGAAAAAAAAGAAAAAAAATATTTTTATTTGGGGTTAAAGAAATCGTAGAAAAAACGAATTTTTTTTTTTATACCAATACAAGTCTTCTATATATACAAAAAAAATGTTGTACCTGTCTACTTTGATATGAAGTTCAACTATGCCTTAACGATTAATTTTGATTTAGATTACACGTTATTTCCATTGAAAATATTCATTATTAATGTTTTATATAATGTGCACGAGTGTTTCTATACAAATGAAATTATTTAGAATGAGCATAAAGTAATTCAGTACCAATATCAATATGCATATAAACCAATGGAACCCAATTATAGTTTACGCTACATTTGCAAAACCATTCATTTGCCATTCCAATATACAACGAAAATTTAGAATTTAATAGAATGTTTCATAATATATGCATTTATATATTATCATATTATTTACTAGGTAATTATAGTATTTTTTTCCATCTCTCTAACAATTAAAGTAATTATTTTATTTTTATGGCAAAGAAAAATTTCTGGCTACAAAAATATGTTAATTTTTTCTAATTCGTTACAATAAACAATATTACAAATAATCCAATCTATATCTCGAAAGAGTATGAGGAATGCATGATACATTAAGTTAATTGATTTCGTTAAAATTATCTCGATAATTTCTTTCTTTTATTTAATATTGTTTAAATTATCTTATAATATACTATCATATATTATAAAAAAATTTTAAATATTATTAAAAAATACGAATAATTTCCTTGCCTTATGTTAAATGCGTATATTATTATTATTATTTAACATTAATCTTTAGTTTTATTTAGAAACAAATTGTTCGATCGCTAGCAAACCCAATACACGCATGGCAATACACGCACGGCAATACACGCAAATACATACACCCGTGTATTTCTAGGAGATATTTTTAGAATCTATAGAAATAATTATACTCGTAAGTTGCGATAGTATGCAATTCTATAAAATATACACGATCGTATTCGATTTGAACATAATGTATGATAACGAGTTACGCAAAATGTATTTATAATGTAACATTTGTATAAATAAAATCTCACTGATGCCCCATAATAATTAATACTAACAATGAACTTTCGATTACATTGATTTCGTATGATAATAAATAATCAAATAAATATGCAATGAATCGTATTTTATCAGCATGGCATAGTCGAAATAAACATTGTTTCCCCTTACGATGCAACCTTAAATGCACGTCCTGTAATCTGTGAAATAAATTTCATAATAATCCAAACAAGACTCGAAGATTTGATAAGAACATTTTCAACGCGTGACGATCAATTTATAACTCAACAAAATGATTCATTTACATTTTATTAAACTCAATGTACCAGTCTAAGTATTATAAACGTTCTTCTAAACATGGTACTCCTAAACAGGACCCCCTAGAATTGAAAAAACAAATGGAAAAATGCAAAAATAAAAACAAGAAGAATCAGAATAAGAATAAGAATAAGAAGAATAATACGAAGAGAAGAATGTATTCTGCCAAGGTGATTACATCGCGGTTACGTAATAGTGACGGCTACTGAAAGACTTTCGCAGGAGACCGCCAAAAATGTCCTGGCAGTTGGGAGGTACCGGGCGCAAAACCGCACGCAGAGAAGAAGAGGTATTACTGGTAGCCGAGGTGGTAACGGCGATGATGCTAGTGGTAGTAGTGGTGGTGGTGATGATGCCTGGTGGTGTGTTGCTGCCGTAGATGCTGCTGCTGCTGCTGCTGATGATGATGATGATGATGATGATGATGATGATGATGATGATGGTGGTGGTGGTAGTCGTAGTCGTAGTGGTGGTGGTGGTGGATGTGGTGGTGGTACTAGCACATCGCGATGGCGGTGGTAAAAGAACATGACTGCTCGATCGTGACCCAACAAAGGGGAGGGGGAGGGAGTTACGAAGAAAAGAGTTGGAGAGAGAAAGAGAATGAAAGGAAACAGCTTTGAACCTAGAGACAAAGAAGGATAGAAAGAGAAAGAAAGAGAGATGACAGCAGAGCGCAATGGCTTATGCGGGTGGAAGAAGAGTGAAAGAGGAAGAGGAGGTGGAGGAGGCCTACCCAGTGGTGGTAGTAGTAATACTGTTGATGGTGGTGGTGGTGGTGGTGGAGGTGTTGGTGGAGGTGGTAATGGTGAGGAGGAGGTAGGAGATGCAGCCTCCGCCAGTATCCACGTGTTCAGTGTAGTAGCGCGTTATGACCCGGATGTTAGATCGTAGCTGCAGTTTCGCGAGAACCTGCCGACCCGGATGTCCCGCTCGACGTCTACCGCTGATCAACAGCTAATGTCCTCCTGGCCACCAAAATATGTTCAATCGGTAAGTCCGATATTGATAATCGTATTATATATCTAGAATATCTTATTTTCATCCTAGAAAATATATCTTCTTATCTATCGATAAGAACAATCTATGATCTATGAATCTTTATGGGTTATAGAGATCTTTGCGTTATTGTTTAGGACCTCATTGATTTTTGTTGATAATAGTTGAAGGGAGGTTTTTTTTATGAATGATCTTTACGCGCGATAGTTGAATCTTTCTTTTTAGGTTTGTCTATTCGGAAATGATGCAAGGTGATAATAAAAAAGGATCAGATAATCGAAACGCGCGTAATTACGTACTCGCGCGAGTTTGAATTTGAACAAATTGTAAATCGAAATACGGGATGGTAAAAAGGATGAGATTAAAAGTAGGGGAGAAGGTTATCGGTTTAGGGGGGAGGGTAAAAATGGGAATGGTCAGTCGGTAGGTGATCGAACGTATGTTTAGTGGTAACGCATCGATGTGTGCTTGAAGGATAGATGCGAGCAAATCGACGAAAGGCGCCAGCAAACTACGAAGGGACCTGATAAATGCCGAAATCGCGAATCTACGTGATCTACTCCCGCTACCGCCCTCGACACGCCAGAGACTTTCTCAGTTGCAACTTATGGCCTTGGTCTGCGTCTTTCTGCGAAAAGCCAACTACTTTCAACAAGGTACGTTTCGGATTATAATAGAAAATTATTCGCGTCTCTCCGTCTATTCGTTTATCTATCTTCTCGAAACGTTCCCTTTTTCATTTTTTTCTTTTTTTTTTATCAGTAACATCGACGATAGGTCGGTCAAAACAAATTTTTCTTCTTCTTTAAAAAAGAATCCTTGGCCGTAAACGCCGACTTTTTAATTCCAAAAATAAATTAATTCGTATATGTGTATACATTAATAAAAATAATAATAATTAAATAAATAATTAAAATCTGTAAACAATATGAATATTAGCAATGAAATTCGATATAAAAAAAACGATAAAATATGATAGAAGAAAAATGAAGCGAGAAAACGGGGTTTCTATCTAGCCGAGCGTCGCTCGAAGACTTTAATGCCGGCAAATGGACAACTACTTAAAGTAAGTACGCGTTGTGTACTCACTACTACGCTTGCTGTTACAAACCGGAAGGGACAAGATTGTACATAGTAAGAAGGAAAGTTTTTGCTTTGATAAAAATGAAGAAAAAAAAAAATAAAAAATAAAAATAAAAAATTAATAAACATAAATAGGGGGCGGACGGTATCGTGTTTTTTCGGCGAATTACGCCTGAAAAGAAAAAAAAGACATTCAAAGCCCGAGTTCGCCGACGTTAAACGGCTTGGCGTAACGATGCACGTAAAAGCGATCACGTAGGGTATACGTGGGAGTCTTTGGATGGAGTAACGGTGATTGCAATATCGCAGAGGTATTACAAGAAAGTCATCGATATGCGATCCTCGTTTACGGGATTTCTGTTAACTCGCATTCTAACTTTCGTCCGACGACGAATTGATATCCTACATGATTTATTTTCTTTTTTTTCTTCTTTCCCCTTTTTATCTTTCTTTCAGCGCACGAAGATAAAAGTGTTAGCGCAAATTTTTGTTTTTAATTGATTGTTATCGGAAATGTGTATGCAGGAACATTTAACGACGACGACGACGAACTTAAATCTGTTTGCGTCTGTCTTTCCCTCCTCCTACCCTTGATTTTATTCTTCTTTCTTTTTTTTTTCTTTCTATCCTTCTTCTATTAGATTTTTCCTTCAAACATGGTTATGCAAAATGCGATTAAATGTTTTTTCTTTTTTAACAATAAGATTCATATTCAAATATCGAAGAGAAAAAGAACATTTGAAAATAGAAAAACGCGATTGTGCGTGTCGTTCGACAATTGTCGTAGTTAACAAATTTGCCGGTTGAACGTCTCGTGTGAAATTTAATGATGTCCGTATTGTTTTTAGGTGGTTGGGGAGGAACATATGCATAACCATGTATGAAAGACGAGGGGTCGCAAGGGAGGAAGGGAGGTTACTCGATAGACGGACCAAAAATACCCTACTTAGCGTATTTCGCTTATGGTAAAATCTTTTATCAATATCTTTCTCTCTATCACGGAATACAACAAACAAAATAATGAATGCGAAACTCGAAGAGACAATGAATCATCGAAAAACGTTTGAATTTATTTTCCTCTTTTCTTCTTTCCGATTCAAAATCATTTGCACAATTTTTAAGTCTGCGGTTAATCATTTAGGTCGAAACAAATGAAAGAAAGAAAGAACGAACGAACGAACCAACGAACGAAAACGCTTAGTTTTATGATTTTCAAGCAGAGCCTTCGCCGACGTTTTTATCTTGAAAGTATGACAAAATATTTATGAACTTGTAATCAAATCGCGCTAACGCGAAAATAGCTCCTCGGTAAAATATTATTTGCAACGTGTATATATATATATATATATATATATATATATATGTATATATTATCTCTTATTCTGTTAGGACGATGGTTAACACGACGACGTAGTTGGACGTTTCTAAAATAAATTGCTTAACTACTACTTTCTCTCGGTAGTCTCGTAATAAAAAAGAAGATCTCTTATTGAGAGCTGGATCGGGCTCCGAACTGAACGATTGCCTTATTCCATAGTTTTCCAAGAGGAAACAAACGATAATTCAAATTTAATGAAATTAAACCAACGCGTCCGTTAAAACAAAACCACTATTAACTGAAAAGAAAAATTAACAAAACATAAAATCATGCAATTTCATTTTAGTATAAAATACGTAAACGAAACGTATCGAAATAATTTTGGTCTCTAAGGATATTATTAATAATTCGTATTAGAAATGAAAGAGGAAGAGGAAGAAGAAGAAGAAAAAGAAAAAGAAAAAGAATAAAAAGAAGATGGATCCTCGTCGTCGTTGTCTTCATCATCGTCATCGAAGTTACTTGCTTTCTTGCTTGCTTGCTTGCTCGCTTGCTTGCTTGCTTGCTTGCTCGCTTGCTTGCTTGCTTACTTACTTGATCGGAGTGAAATCGTCGGGTTTTAAATACCCGTTGATTTATATTTCCGATAAACACACCATGTCGACGAGAGCTCTCGAGGAGAATCTAGCGTACGATATCCCCGCCATATAGTTCGCGCCCGTTTACTTCTCTAACATTCGATGTAATATCAGTGTGTATTAGAAGTCTCGAAGTTTTAAGGTACGCCGTCTAGCTAGCTAGTTCGCTTGCTCGCGTAAAGGTAGGTAATGTCGAGAAAGACAGAAAGAAAGAGAGAAAGAGAGAAAGAGAGAGAGAGGGACGCGAAGGTACAAGGCAAGAAGGCAAGATCGGCGCGCGTTCAAACTCCGTAGAGTCTAAGCGCGAGTTCCGGGTGATCCGCTGACCTCTCGGCCTTTGCAACAACACTCTCACGCTCCTGTAACCCATACTCCCCCTATATCCTCTCCTCTTTCTCTCTCTCTTTCTTCTCTCTCTCTCTCTCTCTCTCTCTCTAGTTTGCTCTTTCTTTCCTTCTTCGCCGAAGCTCCGTTTCCCTTGCTCTATCTTCTCCCTCCCAACCCTTCCCTCCCTCCCTTCTTCCCCACCTCTTTCCTACCTACCCTCTCTCTCTCTCTCTCTCTCTCTCTCTCTCTTTCTCTCTTTTACTGATTCCTTTACCTCCATCTTTCCTCTTCTTCTTCCTTTAGCTTTGTCTTTCTATCCTTCTCTCTCTCTCTCTTCTTCTTCTTCTTCTTCTTCTTCTCTATCTTTCTTCGTCTTTCCTTCTGATTATTCGCCCACCTCTCCATACTATCCGTTTCTCTTCTTTCCAACCAACCAACCAACCACCCACCCACCCTTTCTCCCCCTTATCGAATACTATAGTCCGTGGTAGCGGACCTCGCAAGCGTAGCCACGTTGCATTAGCATAATCATTTTTTTATTCCACCGTCTTTTCTTTCCTTTCTTCCTCCTTGCCTCTTCTCTTATGTTTTTACCTTTCCTTTCTTCTTCTTCTTATTCTTCTACTTCTACTTCTACTTCTACTTCTACTTCTACTTCTACTTCTACTTCTTCTTATTACTACTACTACTACTTATTCTTCATCATTGTCGTCCGTCTTTATTCCTTCTCACGATATCGAAATCGAATTTCTATCGTTTTGTTCTGCTTATCTCGATCTGTGATTCTTGTTTTTAAAAATTTGTGTAAAGTTCACGGATCATTCTTTTATTTTCTTCACGAATTCGTTTAAAATTGCACGAAAGTGTACGAGTATGATTTTTCCTTCATCTTCTTCTTCTTCTTCTTCTTATTTTTCATCCTTGTTTTTATCAGGATATCCAATTCGAATTTCTAATCTTTGATTTTCACACATTATTGAAAATTCGTCTAATTTCGTAAACCATTTTTCATTTTGTTCTTTCATTACTCTATTAATTTCTTTACGAATTCGTTTAAAGTCGTACACAAATGGAAAGATACGATGTCGATTTTTACGATCCACGTTTTCGAGGTGTTGTTTATCGAGTTTGATAAGAGGAAACATTAGAAAGAAGACACGTAAATGATAATCAAATATCGCCACACCGTTTCCCATCGCCATAAAAATGTTCACTGTCGCGTGCGCGTTCTTTCCATGCCTATGTCGCGTAGATAGGATTATTCTTTTTCTACTTTTTTCTTTCTGTTTTTTTTTTCTTTCTTTCTAATCGTCAATCGTATTTTTGTTTCAGCCCTGAAAAATTGTCCGTCGGAATCATCGAACATGCCAACTCCAAACATCGGATTTTCCAAAGTATTTAGATTTCTTTCTTTTCTATCGCGATATATTAACGGTTAACAATCATTGTACGGAGCGCGAACATACTTTTTACAGTGCATACAATTCTTTCAGGCTATGTCCGGATTTATCATGATGATGACGCAACAAGGAAAATTATTGTACATATCGGAAAATGCTGCAGAATACCTCGGGCATTCGATGGTAATCACGATCCGTATATTTTCTATAGGATACACAGCTAACTCTGACGTTAATTTTAACATCTATTTTTAAAGATCGCCAGTAAATTTTTATCATTATCCATTCCTTTATATTCAATTTTTCATCACGTAAAACGCAAAGGTTGCACAAAATATTCGGAATATTGTTTTTTTTTTGTTTAATATTGACACCAAGCAAAGTAATTTTTATTTTTAATGAAGTTTTTCTTTCTTTTCTTTTATTCAAACTTATCAATATACATTTGTTTCATTATTAAATATATTTTTATTTAATTTGTTAATATAAAAAATTTCATGCACTACGAATCGATCGGACAATCCTGAAATTGTATGCAAAATCATATATGAATAATCTTAAAACATACGTATATATTCATCTTTCAATCTGTAATAAAAATGACGATTATGAATCCTTTAGGAGGATTTGTTAATCCATGGGGATAGCGTTTACGACGTGATAGATAAACAGGACCACATGATAGTTCAAAATCAATTGGCAAGAAATAGTCCAGCACCGAACGACAGAAGATTATTCCTTTGTCGGATAAACGTGTCAAGAAATTCTCGAAGGCAGCTTCGGTTTGGCGATCAAAAGGTTAAAGTTCGTGGGAATTTTATCGCGACAAAAAATTAAACGGGAGATTAAGTTGTTCGATTAAAAACGTCAATTTTTATAGGTCGTCCTAGTTGAAGGTCATTTCTTACCTTTCGTTCCTGTTTGCAATCGTAATGAATTCGTTTTTCTGGCATCCTGTACTCCGGTTGTTTTACCGGAAACACGAGAAAGTATCGTTCAAGGAGCCACGAATATTTTCACTACGATTCACTCGATGGACATGAAGTACCTGCACATTGATAAAACGTAAAATATTTTCTACATTTAACACTTGAACATATTAAATTACAAATCAAATTACAAAAATAGATATTTGTATAGAGCGGAAAGTCATATGGAGTATAACCGTTCGGAGCTCGTTGGTGTTTCGTGGTACAATCTTTTGCATTGGGATTCGATACGAACGGCTTATTGCAAGCATCAGACAGGTACATTTGTTCTACTCCATGAAATATATCCTTTTCTTTTTCTACTTACAAAAGTAATCAATTGAACGTTTATTGTTTCAGTTATACAATCGGATCAAGAAAGATCGAGTACAGCTTTGTTGAGGCTACAAAGTCGTTCCGGAAGGTGGTTCTGGGTTCATTGCGTTCTCCAAGTGAAGGAAACGTCGGAGGAGTGTCAGCATCCTATAATCGTGTGCACCAATCAAGTATTAAGGTACGTTATTTCTAAGTTATTATCGAATACGATCATTCCAAGATTTGTTTCTATATTATTTTAGCGATAGAGAAGCCGAAGTGATGCGATCGAGTTCATGGTTGTATCAGTATTCATCTCAAGCGAAATTCACTTACGGTATATGTTCAACTGGACAGACACGTGGCGTGGCCTACACGGTTGGTGCACAGAGTACTGGTTCACAGCAACAACAGGAATACGTACGATCATCGTCATTGGGACACAGTAGCGATGCCGAACAGTCTCCATCGATTTGCAACTTGGATCAAGAATCTCATAGATCTACAAAGACAGAACCGGTGGATTATCCTAGCAGGTTGCCTTGGGACGATGTAGAACCGGTCGACATGTCTATCGGTAGTGCCCAAGAACACGACAACAGGAGTCTACAGTTTCACTCGCAACATGGCAACCCCCATCATCATCATCATCATCATCATCATCCTCCTCAGGGACTTGGACAATTCTCCGGTAGATACCATAAGTCCCATCAAAAAAGTTCCTTACATTTGGCTGGATACAGAGGGAAATTTGTGCAATATCACGGCCAGTTTAGCAGCGGGACGGACACTCCGAAATATTACATCACCGATCTGGACAAGGAATACGGATGTACCGGTGATCAGCGGTGGGTAAACGATGTTCTATCTTTCATTAGCGAGCAAATTCGTACGGTTGACGGTCAATCAGGTTTGATGTGATACTCCTTCCTGACGCGAACAGGAGTACCGTCCACAAACGACTCCCTACGAAAGTTTTACCATCAGCGATAACAGTTGGCTCGAGCGCCAACGAGCCAGTCGAGTCCTCGACGGAACATTGGAGTTCCAGTCCAGCATGGTCCGACGCGTTGCAGAGGGTCCCGGACGTGGTTCATCAGGAGCTCAGTCCGTATATCACCACACCGACGACTCCTGCAGACACACCAGATTCCGATTTACATTCCGAGGCACCTATTTTCAATTTCGACTGGGCCGGGGAACAACACGTACCCAATTTGAAGATAACATTTCGTAGCTCCAATCACGAGCCAAAAGAGGTTCAAGACGTCCAACCTATAACTCTACAATTACCCCGTAGAAAGGGCCATTCCGGTGACGAGTCTAAGGACTTTGCCAAGTGAATGTCCATTTCTTTTAGTTAGACCAATCTCTCTTTAATTTAACGACTTTCGCGTCCTCTGATATCTTCTTGTTCTTTATTTTATTTTATTTTATTTTATTTTATTTTATTTTTATTTTCTCTCCTATACAATCGTAGCTCATAAATTTAACGGTGCTGTGGATAACCGAGTATTTACGTTGACCTAATTGTTGTCGACGATTAATCTAATCGGTGAAGTATTGATGATCTGTGCCTTTTAGATTTTAATAATATAGTTCTTTTAGTAAACGGAACCCCTTTGCTTGTTATAATTCCTATACGAATGATACGTACAAGTAAAGGTAATCTGTTCAATTTAGGGCTAACTTTTTAAATAGAAATATTAGTAGCGATACGCAGCGTGCATATGTAAGAGAGTAGACTTCTAAATACGACGAAGGACAAACGATCTGAATTTTCGCGTGAGAAAGGGTGCACGATAAATTAACGATTAGAACGAAAACATTTTCGTAGATATCAAAATGGCATTAGATATAACAATAAAAATGAATGTATCGTTGCATATAGTTACCTTTATCACGAAAAATAATATGGCGACAACGATGACGAAAACAAAGACAACGAATGGCAAAAATATCATCTTCTTCTTATTTTTTGGTTGTTGTACAGCGAATTACGCGAAAGTATCAACATAAAACAATAATAGATTTATACGTGTAATTTTGTAGGATAAATTTGTCGCAAACTCGTGTTGCGAATATTTTTTATGTAGACGTTCCTGAGCACCCAATGTATAAACGTACAATTTCTAATTAATAATGTTCGCGCATAATAGTATCCTTTCATTTTCTCTCTTTCTTTCTCTCTTTCTCTCATATCAGGAATTTTATATTATTAATTAATTAGCATTGAATGAGAAATAATTGACGCGTCAAAATGGCGTCTCAAAAAAAAACGTATAATTATTTTAATTCTATTTGTTACGAGTTTCCGGTATAATTAGGCGAGAGTAAGCATTTATTATTAATCCTTTGATTTAAAATTAAATTTATCTTTTTGTCGAAAAAGAGGAAAGAATTAAAGATGAAATATATTTGCAATACTTTAACGATTGCAAATTATTTTTCTTATGAATGAATTGATCGATCATCCTAGTTCCTATTTCACAAATAATTAATAACAAGAGTTGAATTATATAGTAAAAAAAATAGAATTTAATTTTCGTATATTTGATTGATATCTTAAATATTTCGTAATCAACTATCGCGTAGGATCGTAAGAAGATTTTCGAGAGATATTTTTATACTACTTGTTCTATTTTTTTCTTTTTTCCTTTTTTTTTTATTATTAACATCCAATAGCTTACTATCGCCTGTATTTTATTGTCCGTGCCATTTCGCTATTAGACAATTTCTTTCTCTCTCTCTCTCTCTCTCTCTATTTTTTGGTTTAAACGGTGTTCTGTCCTTTTATAAATCACCGTTTCATTTTAGTTTGATATTTCTGTCCCCCCCTAGAAACAAACGTAGGCTTCAACGATGCGGATTTCTTCGACGATCCTAATTAAAAAGAACGTCGTGTAATTCAGTCATCTGTAAAACAAAGAAACGTTTAAGATTGTTCCTCTCTTTTTTCCTTTTTCTTTTTATAGTTATTTAAAATTCTTATTATACGAAAATAAATTTGCAGAGTTTCGCATCGTTTTCCAACGATCGGAGGGTGTAAATAAAAATACACGACCGACGAATGAGATTGATTCTTTAAGAAACAAAAAATAAAGCAAAGTTAAATTCGTATGCAGAGGAAATAACATGCCTTGGAACTTCGTACAATATTTGTATATTAAAGTTTATTCATGTATTAGCTTTTACTTTTGTATTTCCTCGAATCCTCAATCCCTACTCCTCCATTCTTAAAATTGAATTTACAGTTGAAGAAAGCATCCGTCAAAATTGACTATAATTGTTAGTCAAGATGCCAGAGATTACCAAATAGAAATTTGGAAATTGAAAAGGCTTTCGAAGGTTTGAATTATACAGGTTGATGTGTATAAAATGAATCTTTGTATAAACGTAAAAAGAAGTTAAAACAAGAGGGTTGAAACAAAATGTTTTTTTTCTTTTCTTTTTTTGTTTGTTTTTTTTTCGTTGCCGATAATTGCGCGTAGGAAATAACATCTTGACTTATAAGATTTTGTTAAAAAAATCTTTATTTGAATTTTCGGATATCTGTTAAATTTTTTTTTATTGCAAGGACAAGGAACTTCATAACCCTTGCTATTATTAAACGAGTAATCTACGTTTACGTCATATGATTCTTCAATCGTTTCAGAAATCGCGTACAAAGTCGAGTAGTATGTGGTGGGCAGGTGTGTGTGTGTGTGAAATGTTTTATTACTTTTTTGTTTCTTCTTCATCTTTCTTCTTCGTTCTCTCTCGAGCTCAAAATAAACAATTTTTGTTGTTGATGGAGACGAACTTAACGGCAACTGGTGAAACACATGGAAATTATTGAATCAAATAAAAAGGATAAGTATCGATTTCGTTTTCCCCATTTCGTTTTAAAATTATCGACAAATCTCTGTCGAGAGATGAGTTTTGTAAGAATTTATTTCGTTCTATACGAATTATCTCTTATTATTGAGATTTTTTCCTTTTTTTTTTATCTATTTTTACCGTCCCGATTTTTAATCAGTTGATTTTTTTCTGGAGAAAAAGAAATACGATTATTTTCGTTAGGATAAACTTAATAAAAAAAAAACAAAAAAAGAGTGATTTTTAAAAAGATGCAGCGTCCGGCCATTTAAAAAAACTTTTTATCATTTTTCATATCATACCCAATGAGCATAAAACAAGAATAAAATTAAATATGAAAACAATATTTTTTAATACTTTAACGACTGAAAATTACTTTTGAAATAAACCATTAATCATTCCAATTAATATATCACAAATAATATTAATAATAAAGAATTGAATCATATTAATTCGTATTGTGTTTATCATATTATCGAAAATCATTTGATGAAATTAAAGTTAGCCGAACGTTGCGTGGAAAAACGTAAAGAAAATTTTGCAGAAAGAAATAGATTAATAATAAATGTCTTTTTTTTTTTCAATCCTTTTCTTTTTTCTTCCTTTTTTTCTCTTCTTCTTTTTTTTTCCATTTTATCGACATGAATATAGAAACAATGGGAAGTTAGAGTCACAGACAATAGAGTATATTCTTCCACGATTTTCTAAATGTTTATCGCGCTATACAATTCTACTCGCTCGTTGCATCTTTGGCACCTTATACTCTCGACTCATATTCTTCGTTAATATAAAACACGTATATAAACATAGACTGAGTACATCGGTGTTTACAATTATCTACGTTTAAAAAAAGTCGTACATTATACACGTTTGTTCTTATTTTTTTTTTCTTTTTTTTTTTCTTTTTTTCTTTTTTATTCTTCTTCTTTTATCTTCATCTTTACCGACTTCGTCTTTTATTTTTTCTTTTCTTTTCTTTTTTACCTCTCTCTCTCTCTCTCTCTCTCTCTCAATAAGAAGGTATATGTACGCTTATTACACAAAAAACGTGCATGCGCGACTACCAAATCCATGCACGACGAGTATGCGTGTTTGAAAACACCGTTTCATCGTCCTCCTACTTTTGAAAACTTTATCTTCGTCCTAGAAATTTCATTTTGTGCGTGACACGTGTGTGTTCTCTTGGCAAACATTAAATTGTTTCTAATTCTCATTCCGAATGAAAATTTTTTTCCTTTTTTCCCCCACCTCGTACACACGGAACTAACATTTTGTTCACCACGAGTGTGCAGTGTTGTAGCGTACGTAATACGTAAGTAATATAATACATAGATTTGTTCTCGCACTATCATCATTATATAATCCTCCTTCTCCTTCTCCTCCTCCTCCTTCTCCTCGTCTTCCTCTTCTTTCTCATTTTTATTAATATCGTTTAATACATAATAATAAGTTACGCTTTTTTATGCGCTTTTATTCGGAGTAGTACTTTAAAAAACGTACGTACAATGTATTTCAAAAAAGATGCCCTTTGTTCTCTTTTTTTTTACTTACTTACTTACTTACTTTTTTTTTGAAAAAGCAAAACAAAAGAAAAATATTCAACAAAATGTCTTCTCGCTTTATTCTTCACCTAATTTTTTGGTTTCGGTGGCTTAACGTGTATCGGAATTAATAATTACACTTGGCGGACAGAGAGCACACGTTGTGTGCACGTACAGTGAGTTACAGGAATATTCGTACTCTTACTGTCAATTTAAGTATAACAATGAATATTTTAATATTCTTATATACATACAAATATTGTAGGATTATCAAATTTTGAAAAATTGATGTCACAATTTCATTGCGAAAGAGTATTTTATCATAAGAAAAATATAATTAAACGTAAATGATAATTGATCTCACAAGAGTATGTCAAATCGTCTGAAAAGCATCAGAAGATACAAAAAATAACCAACCAAGTACTATTTAGAAAAATAATCATTATATTTTTATTATATCTTGCGCGGATGCAAATACTCTTGTTAGATCAATTTTTTGATCGTTTTAATAAAATTATATCTCTTTTAACAATAACATGTTCTTTTGCAATAAAATTGATATCAATTTGAAATTTAAATAATCTCAAAATAAATTTCTGTAAAAATAGATGTAAAAAAAAGAAAAAACTTTGCATTATAAATAAACATAAATTATTTTCAAATTGTGACAGCGCGAAGTGGCGGAGTACGATTAATATTCCTGTGATTTACTGTATGTACCGGTAATTACGACAATGGATTAATTGTAAGTGAACAAATTGCACAAACATTAATTAATATTATCATAATATATTTTATATTAAAATTATTTATATCATATATCAAATAAATGAATAAAACAAAATGTTGGCAATTTGTTCATTTAGTTCATCGTCATAATTACCAGCACAATTATGTATTAGTTTAACATAAGTATGTATGTATATATGTATGTATGTATGTATGTGTATACGTATGCATGTATGCAAATATTCATGTAAATATCTCTATGTAATGTACGTAAAATGTATGTGTGCGGACTCTCGTTACGAAATAGAGCAGAGCCAGTGGAGGCAGTCGACTTTTGACACACTTCTATGCTTTTTTTTCGTATTATGCTCGCAAAGAATGGACGGGGTCACCGGTCCGTTCAAGATGACTCATAGACGGGTCTAGAAAGGATAGCTTGTTTTATACAACACGTTTCTCCTTCCTTCTTTCCTTCCTTCCTTCCTTTCTTCTCTTTACTTACTATACCTCGTAATAATACTTTGCACTCATTCTCTTTTTCTCTTTCTCTTTTTCTCTCTCAGTAGTTTCAGTTTCTCTCGACGATTATTATTTCTTCTAGGCACTTTCATAAATCATCCTTAAACGAGTTCAAGTGACTGATGATACAAATAGTATATATATATATGCACACACACACACACACATACACACACACACACACACACACACACACACACAGATACACGATCATTAGATTCGTCGATTGATTTTCTTTCGACCTTTCTTTTTCCTTTTCATCTTTCTATCATCATTCGTACGCTTGAATATTCGATTCGTTTCATTGATTTTGTTGACAATTTATTTTCAAAACACAATCGATCGTATCTTTTTTCTCTGCTTTAATTATAGAAACGAAGATAGAAAAACGTAATCGAATATTCGAATAATCGTCGAAAAATGTAACACCGTCCGTAATTGTTTGACAAAGTGGCGTATCTCATTCGAATTAATTTTTTTTTTTTAACTAATAGTGGAAAATCCATTTGTTAAGAGAACAATGTTCGAACAACGTGTACATACGCATACACAAACAAACAAATAAACATACACACGCGCGCGCACACATACACACATATATACATATACGTTAAAACTAAGAATGCTTTGGGGATAAGAAATTTCATGAAATTTCGAAGAAGACGTTAGATTTTTACGAACAATAAATTTTCGTAAACGGTTATTTACTCCGTTCATTGAGAAAAAATTAAAAAAAAAAAAACAAGGGGAATTAAAAAATTATTATTACAGGCAGGTAAAAATAATGGGTTAAAAAGAATAGAAAAAAAAAAATAAAAATAAAATATAAAAAGAGAAGAAGAGAGAGAGAGAGAGAGAGAGAGAAAAGTAATGGGGGGTAGGAGGGGCCTATTTCAAAGTCACTCGACATACTTTTCAAGAGAGTTTCGCAGATTCAATTCCATTGCCAGATGTTACAGGGAGAGAAGAAGGAGTGCACGGTTTCGTTTACAAATGAGGACTATGTAATTAAAGCGGAGAGGAAGGAAAAGCCAGCAGTTTCGGAGTTAGGAGGAGAACGTTCTTCTTCTTTCGAGCCAACTGTTAGGCAAAGTAAGCGGACAATTCTTTTTTAGAAAACATTTGTGTTCCTTGAAAATTTTCTTATTGCTTCTTTTTTTTTTATCCTTTTTGTTTCTTTTTTCTTTTTTTCTTTTTTTTTGGAGAAAACTCTGAGAGACCCTTTTATATTAACCCTTTGAACTCGTATGTCCCATCCGAAGCGACTATAATAATAATAATAATTTACCGTTGCAGCATATTTCTCAGTCGATTATTTTTATTTATTATCATCTCCAACTCTGTTTCCAAAGATTATACGAAATAGAAATCAGACGAAAATTTTTCCAACGAAATATATATACAAAAGGAACCCCTGTCGATTCTTTTAGAAATAAAAATTAAAAAAAAAAATCGAGTTCAAAGAGTTAATAAGATATTTAAATTCGCTCATTACCAATTTCAAATGATTTTATTCGTACCACGAAGAATATGATTAATTTAAATTGATAATTAAGTGAAGTAATAATTAAAACACAAATGTCTAAGATAAATTTGAGTAGTTGAAACTGGAAGATAAATTGGACACATCAGGTACTCCGTATTGCGACATCGATGAATATATCATTTAAAAGTATTTTTTTTGTTTTGATTTTTATGAAAAATAATCGACTTTTATATAATCGCAAAGTCAAGTATATTTATATGTACTTTTATACAGAGTGTCTTTTAAGAAACAATTGATACGAGCAAACGTTTGGATGATTCTACACGAAAAACTGACAATTAGTCAAAAATGTTAAATAAAAATTTGTTCGAACAATAATTATGTTTTCGAAGAAAAATAATGTTGAAAATTTGTCGAGTACGTTTTGTACTTGATTTAGTTTTTCCCTCGATAGATATTGCAATTTTACTCTCGAATATTTCGGAAAACATTTTTGTGTTTCTTTATACGTTTACAAACATTTTCCATCGGTTGTACTTTTACCATATCGAACAACGATTTTAGTTTTTCAGAATAGGTAATTCGGTTAAATGATTACTCAACAAATTTTTTAAATGATTTTTCTTCGAAAACAAAGTTTTATATATGAACAAATTTAATTCTATATTTTCGACTAAGTTTTTCATTTACAATAGAATCATATCCTGATTGCTTGTACCAACAGTTACAGGACACCCTGTATACGATAAGTTATACGAAATTAACAAATTTCTATCGCTAACGAAAAGATATTTTTGTTCTCTTTCCATCGTGTTATTGTTTTTTTCTTTTTTTACTACTATCGTTGTGGCAGTGGATAAAGAAATGAAGCTTCGAATGCGGACAGATTTCTAATGGAAATAATAAAAAAATGTTTGTTTTTTTTTTCTTTTCTTTTTTTTTTTTCAATAAAAATTACTCACTCTCGTCGAGAGATGTTTGATATTTAGATTATTTAAAAATCGATTTTACAAAATGATTTCATTCTAAGAAAGAAGCCCGAACGATTTGTTTCAATGATTTGCCGATGAATGAATCAATCCTTTTAATGTATATATTTTGTTAATGTGTGTTATTCTCATTTAAAAGATCAATAATTGTTCGACGTACGAGAGTAAAAATGTTTCTAAACAATTCCGTATGTTTGAATATGAAAAATTCCATTAGTACTTCTCACAACACTGCATTCCGTGTGTGTATATTAAGTTCGTGTTAGGTGTAATAATCGCGTGTACTAAGGTATTTGTGTACGTGTGTGTTCGTGTGTGCGTATATGTGTGTGTTAGTGTAGATAAAGTGCAAGTTAAAGAGTGCTGGTCATTACAGTGGAACCAATCGATTATTTCGTCGACTTATATTTTTTTTTTTCTTATTCTTCTTCTTTTTTATTATCTTCGTTTTACGGAGGATTCTTTGTAAATAAATTGTTTTTTTTTTTTCCACACATCGATAATATCTATCTCCTAAGTATATCGACTATCTTTAAATATTAACGCGCGAACGTCCATACAAACGATTATAACCTTCCTTCGTTCTTTTTTTTTTCCTTTTTTTTTTTTCCAAGTGCATATTTCAGGTGTAAAACTTATCTTTTTCTTTCTTTAACACTTTCGTTTGCACTCTTTCACGAAGGACAATCGGTCGGTTACACTCGCGATTAGATGACCCACACTCTCTTAACATACTTCGACACTTCTAATCAGAGTAGGGCATATATTTGTTTAAGTCTTTTGATTGCTTTAGTAATCGGTTAACAAAGTTTTTCTCGTGATCGTAATCATTCATTTATAGTTTTAAATAATCGTTTCTTTATAAAATGTACCAATTACTATATACTTATTGTTAGACATAGTTTTTAATCTGTAATAATAATAATAATAATATCAAAAATTATTATAATTTGTACAAAAAGAATAATACTGAATAATCACGAATCATTATAAATTCGATTACTCGGTAATGTTTAATCGGTAAAAATTTTCTTTACAAGTTTTGCCCAATTCTGTTGTGGTTTAATTTTTTTTTTTTTTAAATTATTTCGTGCACGTGTACGTGTACGTGTGTATCGCGCGAACGTGTGTTGATGCGGTAGCATCTACTCTTTTTCATTTTTTCTATACGCTTTATCTATACACGCAATTTTGTTGTCGCAAGATGATCCTTTCGCATCGATCGCTTTATGTTAATTTAATTATTTTTTATTCTATTTTTTTGTTGATATTTTTTTTATATTTTACTTTTATTTAAGAAAGAAACAGTTCATCAAAGAGATCTTTTGCTGGATCATTTTCGTAGATCACTTTTATAGGATTAAACTAATCATTTTACTTCTCCAAATTTTGTATATTTACAATTATTATAAATGCTAAAAGTTTCGTCGGTTTTTTTTTCGAATGTAACAAATATTTATTATATTAATAATGTTTATTGTTTATTAAAAAAAAAACCTATAGACTAACGGATATTGTTAACGCGAATTTTCTGATTTGATAATCGTCACGTGACAGGTACACCAATTTTACAACGATGAAACGTTTTAATTTGTATATAGAATAAAAATTAGTTTTTCATTTTATGTAAAAACGAACAAATGTTTTATTCATACGAATCGGTACGAAAGGTGCATCTCGCGATTATATAATAAACGTATAGCCGTACATACATATACACATATATATACACATATATATATACATGTATATACATGTATACATATATGTATGTCTCGACTCAAATTCGTTTACGAGCTCATCAATTGCTATTTATAATCATTTGCGTGTGTGTGACTTAGTACAATGTTTTTTAACTGTATTTCCGCCCCCCGATTTTTTCGCAACTCCATAGTATTTTTGCTTTCGATTAATATCTATACGTTATTATTATTAATTATTTATTATGATTATTATTATTATTATTGTTATTATTATTATTAGTTATTATTAGGATTTATTATTTATTATTATTATTATTATTATTATTATTATTATTAGTTATTATTATTAATTATTAGAATTAATTAGTAATTATATTATTATTATTATTTTTCGTTTTATTTACTCCTCGAAAATTGTTCACACAACAATTATCGACCATCACTCCGACAAATTCGCTTTCTTCGTTTCCCTCTTCGTCCTATATCTTTATTTATTTATTGATTTATTTATTTATTTATTTATTAATTTATTTATTTATTTTTTATTTATTTTATTTATATTCAAGGGGGTGGGTGGGTAATTTTTTTTTCTTTTATTTAATTTTTTTTTCTCTTCATCATTGATATCTTTTAAAGCTTTGTTTGGCACGTATAATTAGAATGTCATTCAGTACGGAAGAATTCGATTTAGCGCTCTCTCTCTCTGTTTTTTTTTCTTTCTTTTTCTAATCCTTCATTCTTCATCGCTATCTAAACTAAAATTTATGTTATTATTTTTTTTTTTTCGTCTTAAACCACGTTCTTCGTCGTTTGCCGCTTTTTCCTCATATTATTTCTTTTTTCATCGTTTCCTTCCTTCCATCACGTAATTACATTTAAAACACTCATTTACAATGATTTATTTTACTTTTTTTTGTTTTCTCCCTTTTCTTTTCTGCGTTAGTGTACGTATGCATGCATGTATGTATGTATGTATATATGTATATATGTATGTATGTATGTATGTGTGTACGTATGCACGTAAATGTGTACGTCGGTATGTTTTATATTTCAATAGCTACGTTTTTTTTTTTTAAATGTACAACGATGAGTGGCGGTTTCGTGTTAATTCTCTCGACTCTTCTTCTGTCATTTCACCCTATTTATCTTTCTCTCTTACTTTTTTCTACGTATTTATTTATTTATTAATTTAATTATTTATTTTTTTTCATTCATTTATTCATTTATTTATCTTTAATTTCTCAAACGAGAAGAAGAAGAAGAAGAAGAATAAGAAGAACAGTTTTGTTCACGCGTTATTTTGTTCTTTTTATTTTTTGTTCTTATCTCTTCAATCTTCTTCCTTTGTTTATTCGCTCGGACTACGATATATCGTTTTATTTTTTGTTCCATATATTATATATTATATTTATGTATATAATATCTTTTTCGAGACTTAAATACTTTTTTTTGTGCGACTTAGCGTTTTCATCCCGCTCCTCTTTACCGGTCGCCAAGATTCTTTCTCTTTCTCTCTTTTTAATTATTTCTTTTTTTGTTTTTTTTTTTTTTTTTATTTTAATTTAATTCCTCAAGATTTTCGGAATATACATATAAATACGTTTGCTCGAGGACCAACTTTTTCTTTATTTATTTGTGTATTGTTTTTTATATATATTTCTCTTTTTTTTAAACTTCTATTATTTCCCTTTTACTCTGTTTTCTTTTTTCTTTTTTTTCGATTTATTTGGATAAACCGGCCAAGATTAGCGGGACGTTTCGGACTGATTTTGGAATGAAATCAGTACCGTATATGTATATACTTATTTATATGTAAGTGTTTGTGTGTGTGTTTGATTGGAGTGTAACGTGCGTGGGTTTTACACGCGTTCGAATATTCGTACTTTGAATGAATGTGTTAATGTGTTTATATGTGGTTCCCAATTTGTGAGAATACGCCCCACAGGCGAAGGACAATTTAATTTTTAATAATTCGGGAATGAGTTATTAAAAGACAATGAATTTTTGTTGCTTCTAACTTTTGTCCTTTTTTACATTTTTGTTTTTTCTTTCGCGAATGCCATGTTCTTTGGAAGCTCGTTTTAAATAAAGTTAATTGCCTTTTGGGCTTTCATTCCATGTAAATTGGAGTTCACATTTTAGAATAATAAGGAAAATTATTTGTTAAAAGGGTTTGAAGGGAGCAGAATTTTCGAGATTTTTGGGAACCACTGGTTTATGGTTTAATATAACCTTTGTGTAAATGTGTGCGTGTGTAAGTGTATTTACGTTTAATAATTTGAATACCTTGCCTTTCGCACGGCACAAGGAGGTACTCTAATAAAATATAATTAAATGTCCATGGCAGTATCCACGATTAGCGTTACTTTCAAAACTCGGAAATCGTGCTGCGCAGTTACGTCCTTTTTTTATTTATTTTAATTAATTAATTCTTATATTTCTTATCATTCAAGATTAGTTTATTTTTTGTTCGCTTTTTTTTTTCGTTTTCGGAGCCTTTTAAAATTTATTAAGATAAATTTAGTATATACACAGATATACACGCGACAGGAACAACTCTCTTTGTCAAATTTGTCTTATTTTATTTCTTTTTTTTCTTCTTTCTTTTTTTTTTTGCTTGCGAGCATTTTTTAGTTCGCCGATCGTTCTCATATAAAAAAGTAAGAGAAAGAAGTTCCGAGTACTTTTTCTCCTTTTCTTTAATTAATACGACTTATTTCATTTTTAATTTTCTCTCTCTCTCTCTCTCTTTCTTTCTTTATATATAATTCATTCAAATCGTTGAAATTTTCGTAATGATTTTCTTAAGGCTCGAGAGAAGGCAACACCATAAGGGACTCCGAAATTAGCAAACAGCTCGATTTCCTTGTTCGACTTCGTGCGCTCAAAGAGAAACAACACGTACAATAAAAAAAGATCCTTTTTTCGCGGACTAGTTACTCGGTATGGGCTGGGGTTAAAGGGTTATATGAATTGAATGGGATGGGTTGTGGGGTGGGGATTGGGGGGAAATAATAAGAATGGTACGGTGCTTCGATGTAAAACTCTTTTCTTTCTTTTTTCTCCTTTCCTTTTTTTTTGTTCTTTTTGGACGAAAAGAAAGAAGATTCGAGCGAGTGGTATAGGAAGAATGGGAATTTTTTTGTAGAGAAGGTTTTGGGGAATGGGTAGGGGGCGATTGGAATAGGTTTATCTTTTTCTTTCTACTTTGGTTGTTTTGAAATTATTTTCTAGGGGGTTGTTTTAGTTATTGTTGTTGTTGTTTTCGAAGCACTCGTATTTACTGACATCATCCTCTATCGACCGCAGTTCTGTTTCTACTGTGCCACTTGCACTCGAGGATTCTCATGTAGGTCCTCCTGAAGGCCGCGTTACACAAAGCGTAGCACATTGGATTCACAGTACTGTTGATGTAGCAAAGGTAATAGACAAAGTCCCACAATTGTTGTGGTATATACCAGGTGCAGGCGGTGATTGATTTAAGGAGGACGAGTATGTTATACGGTGTCCACGTTATTATGAACGCTAAAAGAATCGCAGATAATGTTTTAGCTGCTTTACTGTCGGCCTTCTTCTCTTGAATTTTCTTCTTCTTCTTTTGATTTGGTTTATTCTTGTTCAATATACCCTTACTGGGAGGTACTGTCTTTGGTATATTTTTAGCGTTCAATGGTATCCTTATATCAGGCATCTGCGAGGGTCGCCTAATCACCGACGAAGGACTTGCCAATGTTTCCTCATCTTCGATCGTACTGTGCAACTGAAATGTTACTGCATCCTCGTGGTACATCTTTATACTTGGCCGTACTTCGGTGTACTTGCTGCCGCCATTACTCTCCCTCGTTGGAAGATTTATCACGATCGTGTATACCTGCGATATAATCAAAATTAAACGACGATTAATGTTATTATGTTCTATAGATTTTGGAAATATTTATGCCCATAATTATGAAAGTGGTCTAAGTCAAAATTAAAAAAAAAGTGAGTTTATTAATTATTTCACGCCACATTATTTTAAACTCAATTAATTTAATGTAATTTTCACGATATTGTCAAAAATGAACCGTTAGATAGTGTTTGTTATTTCAATATTATACAGAATTCATTTAATGTTCAAATGTAATCCTTTAAATATCTCGAAACAAGAAATATATGACTTAGACCACTTTCATAATTATGAGCAAATTTTGTATATGTTATTAATAACGTTAGAGATATTTAATATCATTTTCTTGATTTATTATTTATTTATGCAAACGTCACGTATAGGAATCGTTCCCCATGTGACGGTATCGAGGTGTACGAACGAATTAATATGAAACGATACTAGCATAAGCGAGTAAGGTTTAACGAACAATGATTTGTTTTGTATCTATTAAAATTATGTTATCTATGAAAATTGGATAAAACAATATGCAATTTTCTCCTATCGATTATCTACAATTATTTATTTATTTCAAATCGGTAAAAATATATATTTGACTTTTCTTTGTAAGTTAATTCGTAAAGAAATTTATTTTCCATCTAATAAAAGTTTTATTTTCGCAATTAAACTTGGCATGGCCAATCTTTATGTAGTTTTTTTACGTAACAGATAAGAATACGGTTTATCTTGGAGTTTATTTCTCGCAAATAGTTTGTTTTAAAGGTAAGAACGAAAAACAAAAAAAGAAATAAAAAAAAAGAAAAAAGGAAGGAAGAAGAACTCGAAGGAAAAGTCGGTAAGAAAAATTTATTAGAATGCTAAGGACGCTGATCGATCGTTATTAGCTTAAACATTTTTATCGGAAACTCGAGAGTACCTTCCCTTGCTCGCGTCCCATCGCAAATATTCAATATTACGATGAAGGCAACTACGATGTTGCGAGAGAGAAAGAAAAAGAGAGAGAAAGAGAGAGAGGACTTGTTTTAGCACTTAAATTAAGCTACGAACGAGAAGTTAATAATCCGTTTCGATCGATAATCGTCTAAGTAAACAGATTCGTTGGTCAATATATATTCGTAAACGGACGAATCATCGTTTAATATACCGTTAATAGTCTAATAAATTTATAGATCGATTAGATTCCCACTCGGACAGATAATTAACAGATCGATGCTTGACCATACCCTAGGAGACTAAGGGATATTTGTCCAATATATTTTTTTCTTCATATTAATCGTATAATATACCGAAATTTTGTTTGTTCAAATAATTTCGATATTAATCATCTCTTTTATAAAGGACAAGTAGTTTCCTTTCAAATTATCATTTAAATTGAAACAAGTAAATAAATCATTACGTCATTGTTAAATCATTTTAATAAATTAATTAATCGTTTATTTTAATGATTTATAATTATTTTCTTCACAAAATTATATAACCGAATGAAAATATAAAATAAAGAAAGAGTAGAGATTTCTCTTTACCGATGCGAGGATTCCAAAAAGAGATTCGAAATGAATTTTTCTTTTTCTTTTTCATTTGCCATATTTGTTTTTATTTAGAATTATTGAAAAAAAGAAGAAAAAATGTATGTTGTGTGTGAGAGGATTAGTAACATAGCTTTAAATATGTGTGAAGTCGAACAGGGAACACGTATTTTTATCATTTTTGTAATGAATTTATCAAAAATACATAAATTTATTTCCTCAAAGAACCTATCATCCAAATTATCGGAATTCCTATTTTTTATTTGTTAGATATCCTTTCAAAATAAGATTGACTCTAGAAAGAGAGAATCCCACGTGTATTTTGTAAAATAAAAATATAGAAAATTAGTTGATGATAATTGAAAAAAATAAAAAAAAGACACATACGGAATCGCTAGAGATGCTTTTGGTCGAAAGTTCCCCGACACGAGCGGACCTTTTTGAATCCGCGTGTTCAGTGATGCCAGTCGACCTTTCCATAGCCAATGTCGTCGTCGTCGAATGCATGCCACTGAGCGAACCACATCTCGAAACCGTGCTAGTCAATGGCGTTTCCGCGGAAAGTGGCGTCAATGTGTCCTCGTTACCATGAAGGGTACGACTGCTTTCCGGTCCACCGACCTCTTCGTCCTCCTCTTCGTCTTCGCGACCACTGTGCCACCACGCGATGCACCATAATTTCAGCCACGTCCACGAAAATGGCCTGTGTTTCTGGATAATTATAATTTTGCTTTATTCGTTATTACATGAATTCATCCCATCAATTTCATCAACATTATTAAATTACACAGATATAATGTATTATTATTTAAAAATTATTATTAGGGATATTTATTTATATCATATTTAGGGATATTATTAAAATTACTATTAGGGATATTTTAGAGAGAGATTGATTTTTTGTGAATATACTTTTGATGATTCAAAAAAAAGCAAAACCAAGGAGACTCGTAAGAAAAGAAAAAAAGAAAAAAGGAAACAAATTTTGTCATAACACGATCGATTAAATAACTAGTTTTTTAATTTGAAATACAAATTCTGCCATTTATTCTTCTATCTCGCTATAATTCTATTTGATTTTAATTATAATGGAACAGAAAATAAAGAAATGTTTAATTTATTATATTGACCAGAAGAAAAATGTATCATAGTATTCTATGAAAAAGAATAAAAATTAAATAATAATAAATTATTCTATATAACAATCTAATTGTTTCAAAATGAATTTGTTGACAATACGAGCGTAGTGACGATAATTGGAGTTGACCATTAATTATAACAATGATTAATTAATATCAATCTTGTATATATAATTTGATATTGTATAAAAAAAAAAGAGAAACAAAAACAAGTTGGCAATTATCGGGATTGCTTGAGGGGATGAAATAAAACGAAAAAAAAGTATTTCCGTAAAGAAAAAAAAAATAAAAAAGAAAAAATATAAAATTGATCGTCCAGTTTTTACCAGATAAAAAAAATAGATTAATTTTTATCGTGAAATCCGAAGGGATTGGCTACAATGCGGCATAATAGTCGAGATGACGTTAATTCCGAGATCGTTGTAACAAAGTTCCCGGCGTGGTCCTTAATAGGATTTGAAC
This sequence comes from Polistes fuscatus, assembly GCF_010416935.1. Taxonomy (NCBI): domain Eukaryota; kingdom Metazoa; phylum Arthropoda; class Insecta; order Hymenoptera; family Vespidae; genus Polistes; species Polistes fuscatus. The sequence continues at coordinate 2,326,621 of NW_025113162.1, read as the reverse complement.
CGTGATAGACATGAAGTTCACACAATCGGGGTCACTCTCACCAAACACGAAGCTTTCATCTAACTTCCGAGAATTTCCTTGTTGTATTTGTCGATACTAAAGAATTGCAAGGACATTGAAAGGAATGTTTGAAAATTTGTCATTTTTTTTTCTGAATCGACAAATACATCGACACGATTTTTTTATCTCTTTTTTTTCGTTTTATGACTAATTTAGTTATATGTAAATTTATATATGAATATGTGTGTGTGTGTTTGTGTGTGTGTATTGTACGTGTGTAGCAGGTACGTGTTCCTTTAATTTAGAAGTCTTTTTTTCTGGGTGGGGCCGGTCATTATAGTGTGCGCCTGTGCAATCCTCCTAGTGCACAGGACACACCATGCGCCGTACTTTACTATGACTATGCATTCGACGATTTACGATATGACTTAACTATTAATTCTCTTTACCTGTTTTAATTGCTATGACTAAGACTTAAATAATATACTATTCGTTAAAAAAAAATAATAATAATAAAATAACGAGACAAAGGCGGGAGGTGGAAGTTCAAAGTATTAACTCAATTTATTTATAATCATTTATAATAAATGAAGATAAACTTCGAATCGTATACGTATGATATCATTGAAATTTTATATTATTTAGATTAAAAATTAAATACTGTTTTTTTGTTTTAACTATATTATTTAATTGGTTAATTTTTTTCATTTCAATTGTTAGAAATATATTCTTTCATTTAATTGTTTGTGAAATATTTTGTTCTAAGAAGTTTTTTAATAGATGAGACAGAGAAAGAAAAGGGAAAGTGTATGCTTACACCAGCGTATTCAGGATAATGTTTCTCGATGTAAGAAGCAGCTAGATGTTGAGCGTGTACGTCATCAGCACCTGTACTAGACTCACTTCGAGGTCTCTTGCATTCTTCCATATCTAAGGCCTCGTCACTAAGCAGATATTTCGAAAACTTATATAGTTCGATTTGATAAACTATACCGTTATTTTGTAATTGCATTAGATACGAAATATTAGATAATTTACTTTGTGGAGATATATGTGTATATAACTTTATAATTATTAATAAATTATGTAAGAATATTTAAAACGTAAACGTCAAATTCAAAAGAAAATTATTCATCTCAAATAATTTTGATATTTGTTTAAACAATAAAAAAGTAAGGATAATTTGACAAGTTGATACGTTTCAAGTGAAAAGTTGAATTACTGTTGAATATTTCGTACAAAATGGATTTAAATGAAATGTTGCATAGATATTTTGAATTATGCAAAGACCCATTGTTACAGGGATTAATTTTATATCGTTCATTCTCTGTTGATTAAATACGAATAAAAATGTTTCATTTATATATATATAAAGAAATAATATATCTCTTGTATAATAAATATATTTATTAAAATATTTAACACACGAATCAACTTGACCTGGGGTCAATCGAATTGACCAATTTTGAAATCATTAAATAAACATTATCGAATTTATTTCCTATGCAAATATTTTCGGATAAAAATTTCACCGAGATACACATATATATATATATATTTCAACATATTTTTGACCAAAAAATTAAAAACTGAAAAATATATCAACTTGTCCCGGCAATCCAATTTTATCTAATGAAAAGTAAATAGTGGAGATTAAAATCATAGTAAAAAAAAAAAAACAAAAAAAAAGCAAAGCAATTTCATTTTCAATCATAACCGAAAAGCACATATTTGTAAAATATATAATTAATTAAATATTAGAAAAGTTATAGATTATATTATAGTATACGAAACGATTAGATCGATCATGGAGAAGTGCCACAACAACCTGGAGTTACTGCGTTTGCTTGCATCCTGTTTCCCGGCTTGAAGATTCGGTAAATCCCTCTGTCTTTTCTTCGTTTCCTTCCATATTCTCCAATAAAGGGCACTCATCACGGTGACTGGCACATAAAATGCAGCGATTGCCGTGCCGACTGTGATGTAATGATTCGTTTCGATGAACTGAATGTAACAGGCATTGATTGGCACAGTTCTTTGACCCTCGATGTAAGGCCAAGCATAAATCCAAGGTGGCCAAAGAAGTAAAGAAATACCCCACGCGCATCCTAAACATTCAAATAAAACAAAGAAAAAAAGGAAAGTAAGAGAAGAAAAAAGGAACAGAAGGAACAGAAGGAAAGAACAAAAAATTCAATCTAACATAAGAAACGTTTTTATAACTTTTTAACGAGACGAGAGAAAAGAATTTCTTCTTTTCTTCTTCTTCTTCGTCTTCTTTTTTTTCTTTCATCTATTTCCTTCTCGAATTTATTTTAAAATAAATTCTTCCAACCTTTAACTTTTCAATTTTTCACAACAATTTTTTTTCTATCTTTTTGGGTTTCCATTTAAATTTTTTAAAAGCTTTTATCAGGTAGGATAGATATATTTTTATCTCAAAGAGTTTCTCTCTTTTCCTACCGAGAGAATATGTGATATTTTAGTTAATTTTTTTTTTGTTTAATTATTTCATTACACCGAGCGAATAAGAATAGAAATTAGAAACCAGGGGGAAGCATTTTTCTTTTTTTTTTTTTTTCGTTCCGACATTTTTCTCTTTCAACATGAATAAAACCTTTCTCTAATCGCGAAGATCTCGTATGAGAGTAGGTTTGCGTTAAAAGCATAGAAAATACCTTATAAAATATGTTTACGTGTTGAAGAGAAAAAGAGAGAAAGAGAGTCAGAAACAGAAAGAGAGAGAGAGAGAGAGAAATGACGGTTTGTTTACCGGTAAAGCTGTTTTAACGAAACAGTTTAATTCCGCTGTTCGTTTGTCGTTTCGAAACGCTGCTAACTACAGCGAATGAGAGAGAGAGGGAGAGAGTAAGAGGAAGAGGGAGAAAGAGAGGGATGTTTTGCACGAGATTTCTGCTAATACGAGAAAATTAGTACTTTCGACGCTTCTCCTTTTTTTTTTCTTATTTTTTGAACATTTTTTTATTACGTTCTTCAAAATCAAGGATACGAATGAAATAGCGGGTCTACTAAATATTTCGTTCTCTGACGAATAAAAAATTAAACGAATAGGAAAAAGAAAGAGAGGAAGAGAGAGGGGGAGGGAGAGAAATCGTATAATTAGTTCAACTTAAGCGATTTCGTTTTATAAGAGAAAAACGAAAGACGTTAAAATTTTCGAGAGTCACCGGAATGGAATTTCATGGCAACCGGGGCAACCAACGAACCAACCAACCAACCAACCAACCTACCAACCAACCAACCAACCACCAAACAGTCCTTTCCTCAACAGGTTTGCACGAGGATTACCGATTAAATGGTCGGTTAGTACGAATAGGATTAACCTCTTAGGAAGACAAATTCATTTTGAAATCTTAATTAATCGGAAGTTGAAGGGACAACTACCGGAAAGGACGGAAGTAAGGATGGATGGATCGAATAGTTTTTTGATACGAATAATTTTATTAAATTTAATAATGAGGAATCAGGAATCGGAGGAAATTCGAATGACGAATTGTTTCGGCAAACTTTATTTTTTCTCGTGAATCATTAACTCGGTTTGATTGATTAAACTAATCGGAAGAATATTGAACGTTCTTTGAGATTTAAAAGAAAAAAAAAGAAGAAAAAGAAGAAAGATTGTCTAACGTAATCGACGATGAATCCGATTGATGTTAATTCAAGTTTCCTTTCATTTATGCGTAGGATGAATGAAAAATATTGCGCGATCTTGAGTTTTGGAAATATCATAAGTTAAATCGTTTCTTTACTCATAAAAAATATTTGACATTTTAATAATATCCATTACGTAAATTCTTCATAACTAAATTTGAAATTCTTCAATTTCATTTATCGTACATAAAAAATTTACAAAAAAATCATTTATTACAATTACAATTTATTTTTTTGTACGAAAATTTCGTACAAATCGTATAGAAATTTCTCAAGTCGTGTTTTCTCGAGTAGAAATAATTTATCTATGGGATTTAACCATTTCATTACTAGCGTTACCATCCAAATCCCCGTATGAACGACAAACCCACCGACCCATACAAGTGTCCTACCGAATACGACGATGATTTAAATTTCATACGCATCCGATTAACGGTCTCACAGAAATTCAATTAGATTAGAAAGAAAATAATATGATAAAAAAAAACTTACCTATCATAAAGGCAGCTTTGAAGGTCGTCCTCTTTGCTCTGTATGTAAGCGGCCTTGTTACCGAGAAGTATCTATCGAAGCTGATGATTAGAAGATTGAGTACGGACGCGTTGCTCGCTAGATAATCGAGTGCGAGCCACGTGTCGCAAACGTGGGGACCTAATGGCCAATAGCCTAACACGGTGTAAACCGTGAAAAGGGGCATCGAAATGAGACCTATTGCGAAGTCGGCTACCGCGAGACTGAATAAAAAGTAATTAGATATCGTTTGTAGTTGTTTGTCGATTTTAAACGATATCATAACCATAATGTTGCCGACCACCGTAACGAAACTGAGGACGATCGCGACCATCACTATCCCAACTCTTTCCCATATCCCATACTGATACGGTTCACCACCGCAATCGAGACCGTTGCTAGAGTTGTAGCTGTCGTTGCTGGGTATTTCCGGCGCCCAAGTTATATTCATGTCTGTTGGACTCTCCCGCACGAGCTCTATATCACTCGTGGACGCGCATCAACCTTCAACAAAATCGATTTTCTTTTACTCCCATTTGTCTTCTTTTTTTATATATATATATACATATGTGTTACCGTGAAAGACCGAAATTGGAGAATGTGAAGATTCACATGGTTGTTTGGTGTATGTCCGAAATATTAATATATAAGAATGAACACAAAAATATTCGGTCTTTCACCGACGTATTTGGTATATGTTGACAAGCGACCATGTGAATCTTGACATTCAATATTGTATATAAATATATATATATATATATATATATATATATATATATATATGTGTTACACGGTCAATGTTGAGAATTCAATGTCCACGAAGATTGAGCAATGTATATTTTGTATATTACAATATACAAATACAATATTACAATATACAAAATAACTTCTTTTAATTTCTTGTAATTTTATATATATATATTAATAAGTCATAATAAAAATTTCAGTTGCTGATGAAGTCCCAATAAAGGGACGAAACGTACAACTAGATCAAAAATAACGTTCAAAAAGAATTTCTAACCCGTCCAAATTTCCTGTGATACCTATTTTAATAGTTTAATTTCAGGACAAGATAAAAAATCAATTAAAATATAAAATATTATTTATATATTACAATATACAAATATATTATACAATGTATATTGCTCGAGCATTTAGCAAAATAAGCTTCAGTGGGGTGTTTTCAAAGTACGGAGAGAAGAGGAGGCAAGGCGAAATGATTTCAACAATGCTTAAACTCTCAACATTGACCGTAGCATATATATATGTAAAGAAATCCTGTGGTTTTATCAGCTAGGTATGTGTAAGAAGCGTTTAATGTATGTGTATCAGGAATTATTTGGACAATAATTTAATGATAAAACATAAACGAAAACGATCGTGACAATGAATATTATGATAGAATATTTTAAAGGAAGATTAATCCCTTTATTATCACTGTCCATGCACGGATTCGTGTGTACTCGTGCCAAAGCATCCCCTAATGAAAGGGTTAATAATTACAGAAACAAATCATTATAATTCTTTCGGTTAGGTAATTCAAAGCTATAGCGAGTTACCTTTATTTGGTATTTCTTTTTAAGTATATAATTTATTTTAAACGAGGTAATTTGTAAAACTTATTATTTTTCTTTTTTTTTTTGTACAATATTTATATTAAAATATTAGATCGAATAGAAATGATATATTTTTGTATCGATGATCAATTAGATTTCTAATGAAATACGACGATTTCGCGGTAAGGATAGGATAAGTCGTGATTAGAGGTGAAAATTAGAAAAAGAATCTTCGCGCTCGTATATAAGTATTTTACACTTTTAAAAGCACTCTAAAGTTTATTCGTACCGCCCGAGTAGCTGTAAAGAGTTTAGAATTGACATTAAATTACGCGTTAAGTTCCAGCGCACTATCTTTAAATTACAATAAAGTGTACTCCGTCTGAGGGAGAAAAATCGGATTTTGATTTTCACGAATTCACCAAAATTATCCATTTTTTCAAGCCAAGAAAATTCGATTGAAGCCCTTTTTTTCGTATTAACACGAACAAGAGAGAAACAAAAATATATCCACGATAATATCTAAATATTATATAATAAAGAAAAAGAAGAAGAAAAAAAATAATAAATAATACAAATTGTCTCGCGTTTAATTTACACTTTAAACGAAACACCAACTCGAGCTTAAGCACAAGAGAGAGAGAGAAAAGGGTGGGAGGGGGTGGGGATGAGGGTGAAAACGGTAAATACGGCTCTCTTAATCCCAGAAAAGAAAAAGAACAAATAAACACCGACTCGAGCTTGCTACGAGACATAAAAAATAAATACGCCGCTCGTAAACACGTAGACTAGGAAAAAAAAAAAAAAAAGAAAAAATAAAAGAAATAAAAAACTTTAAGATTCTATTACAAATGAAATAATACGAAGGGAAATGGTAAAGAAGATTAGAAAAAAATCGAAAATTCATATTGCAAATAGGCCAACGTACCCTCGATGTTCGATACTCGACACTCGAAGTTCTCCGTTGGCCAATAAGAAGCAACCACCGATAGCAGTTCGATGTTCTTGAATTTTTTTACACCTTTTCTTCTTCTTCTCCTTCTTCTTCTAATTCCTCCGGCTTCTTCTCTACCACCTTTCTCTAACCGTTCCTCACTTCCTATTTCTTTTCTTCTTCCTATTCTTTCTCTTTCACTCCAATTGGATTCACTTTTTTCGAGATCCAGTTCGAGTCGTTGGCAAAGAGAAGGTAGCACGTTTTTACCCTCCAGCCTGCTGCCAGCTTTATTCTACCTTTTCTTATCGTTTTTTTCTTCTTTTTACTCCTCTCCACCTTTCCAGCCAACCCTCCTCTCTCGTGAGAGTCCAAGCTCTTATCATGCACGCATACGCTTCAATTTTTTTTTTAACAACTTCTTCCGCAACTACGTGCCCCGCTCGCACGACGCTTTTTATTTTATATTTTTCTTCTTAACGTTTATCTCGCGCCGTTCCTTTAATTCCTTCTTTCTTTCTTTTACGCGATTTAGTTTTCTTTTTAATATTTTACTTTACTTCTTTTTTCTTCTATTTTTTTTTTTCCTTTTTTTTCACCTTCCTTTACATTCACGGTGTTTTACTTCTTTTGCCACTTTGACGAATTTTGTCTTCCTTTCGATATTTGTCACACTTTCTCTTTCTCTCTCTCTTCCTTTCTTTCTCTCTCTCTCTCTCTTCCCCCCTCCTCTCCCTTCCTCCCTCTCTCTCTCTCTCTCTTTCTCTCCGGCTGGAAAGGCAGCAGGGGGTCAACTACATCCCACGATTTCTGGAAGTCTTCGTAGTGGCATCGAATCTATGATCAAACATGAACAATGTAATAGTTTAGTTATTCGTGTTTTGGAATTAACGATTTTAATTGTAAGAGAAACAGGGAGACAGAGGAAAAGAGAGAGAGAGAGAGAGAAAGGGAAAGGGGGGAGGAAGGAAGAAGGAGTTACAAAAGGTAACTTGTATTCTCAAGCGATTTCAAGAACACGAACGATGCATAGTAGTCTCACGTTGAATATCGTCTGGCGTTAGTCCGTTGTCTACAGTAATTCGTGGTCTGTTCCACTTAAAATCGAGTGCCACTCTCTTGCCATTGTGGTTTTCAACGAAAGAAACGCTTAAGGGATCTCTATTTAAACAGTCTTTATATTCAAGATTGTACGGTTAAAAAGAAACGAACATAATTCTTTTCGCATTATTTTTAAATTTATTTACTCATGTAATGTTCGCGAAATATTTATTTATCTTTTATTTGATCGAATAAATTCATGAGAAAAAAAGAGAATATAAATAATAGATACAAATATTCTTTATAGATTTGTATTTTCTAACGAGAAGAGAATCAAGTTGACGGGACATTGATTTTTTTCTTTTTTTTAAATTCTAACGCAATTGTAAAAGTTCGTCAGAATTATACACTGTGCAAGTAATAATATCTAATATTTTATCGTTTTCAAGAAAACGTAGGGAGAAGTTTCGCATGCATTTTTATATACCAATTCGTCTCGTATATACATAGTATCATACATCACATATATAATGCGTATTGTAGTAAATACGTAGGTAGTTAATCTCACATTGATGATGTTAATTATCATAGTTTATGTAATGACACGCGGCAGCGGAGTTTTGTCTTTTGTCATAACGAGTTCAGAAATGTCAATATCTCCACTCATTGAGAGAAAGAGATAAAGAGAGAGTGAGTGAGTGAAAGTGAGAGAGAGAAAGAGAGAAAGAGAGAGAGAGAGAGTAGGGTTTTAGTTTACGCGAGTTGCATAACGGCGAATAGCCGACGTTGCGGGAAATTAAATTACTTCAGTTCTACCGTTAGTTTTACACCACCAAAATCGCTTTAAAATCAGAGAAAGAGAAGCCGCCAGCTTTTAACACAGCTCTCTCTCTCTCTCTTTCTCCCCCTGTGTATACACGTGTCTCTCAGTGTATATGTGTTTTAGTATTAGCCTGTATGTGTGTGGTATAGCTCTTACCTTTATTTTGTAGCGACGAAAGTTCTTTTGAGCTCGTCGTTTTAGATGGCTCTCACGTACCTTTTAATATTATCTACTTTCTCTCTCTCTCTCTCTCTTTCTCTGTGTGTGAATATTCGAGAATTGTGAAATAAAAGAAAAAAAAATAACCTGTGTGTGTGTGTGTGCATGGTGATCATTTTCAATGAAAAGGAGACTCGATAGAAAGGTTTAACTTTGTTATGCTTATGTCGAGGATAATAACCGGTTCAATTTACAACTGTTAATGAAAAACCATCCGATATTGCCAATGTTTTACGAATATTCAATAAATCTATGCATGTTTAAAAAAATATGTTTGAGTATATTATATGTGTATTGTATGTGCATATTGGATTGTTCGAAATGTTCGTATGATGATGAATATTTTTCTCTTTATTTGCAAAAACTTTTTTGGGGGATCTGATGATAAAAAGCATTGGATTGTTTGAAACATTTGTTACCAATACAATTTTAAACAAATATTCATCGATGCGAACAAGCTAAGTTTCTTTTTTTTCTTTTTTATCATTTGATCAAGAACTAATATCACGATGAAAGAACTATTAATTTCATATTTTTTCAGATTTATTTCATCGGAAGAAATGTCGTTGTCAAAAGAATTCTTTTTGATATAAGTAAATAAATAAATAAATAAATATACTTGTTAGATTTTTAAACTGTTATGAATAACTTGATTAAATTCGACCATTTATTTGTGGATTCTTATTGATAGAATAAATTGGTTGGGGGGAAAAAAGAAAGAAAAAAAAAGAGAGAAGTAAACGAATAACAAAGTAAAGTGAAAAAAAGAAGTTTGTTTGTTTGTCTGAAAACAAACAAACGAGTAGTTACGAATTGTGTTTGATTTAGTTTTATTTCCGGACGGTCAATTAAACGCGAAACGTAGTGCATTCTTGGGATTGTTTTGGAATAGAAAAATAAATAAGGTCAAAGAGTCATTTAAAGGGTGTAAATGGCACTTGGCGCACCGTCTATAACCAAACTGTGGAAGGTAAAAAGGGGGTAGCCACTTGCCACAAGGACTTAACCCGAGCTTCCCCACGCAAACCACCCTAATCCTCCTGTTCTTCACCCCTTTCCTTTCATCATCCTTACTTTTCTCGACAGACCGTCTTCTTCGTCTCGCATATTCGCTTAGAAAGACACACACACACACACACACACACACACACACTCACATATATATTACGAAAGAAAGAAAACGAGAAGGAAAGAGAAAGAGAAAAAAAAAACTTCAGACTCAAGCATACAGACACGTTTTCTATTTCAGTTTCTCCTTCTGTCTCTCATTCTCTCTCTCTCTCTCTCTTTTTGTTCATTCTTTTTCTCTTTCTTTTACTGTTGCTATCTCCAGTCAAGCAAACCACGAAAAGTGCAGCCGACGCCGCGGGATATACACTTTATTTCCGCGGGGGTGGTTTTTGATTCTCTTTCTTTTTCTCTTTCTCTCTCTATCTTTTTTACTCTTATTCTTAATCTTACTCTTACTCTAACTTCATTTGGAATTACTCCCATATCCTGTCTAATTTGTTCTTGATTTACACCGACTACAATAAGCGGCTAATTGTCCGTGTATTCTTTTTTCTTAACCTCCGTCTCTGATTTTTATTTGATTATTCTAAAACGAGATACACTTTTCCGAAATTTTTCTAATCACCAAACGTGTGATTTTTAAATCCCTTGAAATAACTCAACGCAAAAAATTTGTTTCGATGATTTTCATACGAATTATCTAATTTTCTTTACAAAATTAGAAGAAAAGAAAGAAAAGGAAATTGCAAAGCTATGAAAATTATTTATTTGAGTATGCAAAAAAAGTATTAACAAAAAAATTCATTCAGAAATAGTGTATAATCATTTGTTTTTGTATTTGATTAAATCTGATTTCTAAAAAAAAAATCTGTACCTTGGAAATATAATCGAAAGTTAACGTTTTCGAATCGAAGAATGAAAATTGTATTTGCTTTTAAATAATAATAAATGTTATTCTATATTCATTTATACCGTGGAAGAAAAGGTTCTCTCAATGTAATGCTTTCTACCATACATTCAATACTATCGTGGGAATGTACTTGCAGTAGCACGTAACATACAATTAAGCGACTCAAAAAGAATCTTTCATTAGGCATGTACTTCGTTAAATATCACATGTGTGATGATTTATTTATTCGCATACGTATGTTGATAAGTAGAATGGAATAAAAAATAAATTGCTATTTGACGTTCTTTTTTCAGTCAACTAAATTCACGGTACTGTCATAATTGAGTTCAATGACCACGTTAAATAAAATCGATTAACTTTACGAAAAAAATTGAAGAAAATTAATAAAATCATATATCGTATCATCTATTATTAAAAAAAAAAACATTAATATAAAAGAATTTATTTTAAATGTTAAAAATCAATCAAATACTTTGCGGTTTTATAAAAATTGTTCTCAAATTCAAGAAGTGAAGTTAATGGACGTAAATAAATAAATAAAAGGATTTAATATCCTCGTAATCTCTACTTTTAACTGTACACATGCACACACACACCTACACACACGGTCATTTAAAAAATCAAGTATAATAATCCCAAACTAGCTGAAAATCCCAATAAACCATTTGTCACCATTTTGAAATTTCATCCATCCGAAGATAAAATAATCAGATATAAGCGTTTCTTTTTCCTTCTTTTTGTTTGTTTTTGTTTAAATGATAAAAAAATAAAGATTCAAACCTACTCGACAATCATAATCGTAGATACTTCATCGAACGTGGGGCTGTCCGATATTCCAATGAACGTTGTTGAAATCTTGCTCGTTTTCTTCTCTATGTGTATACCGCTAGTGTAGCAGCAGCCTTTGTTGTAACTGTTGTTGTTGTTGTTGTTGCTGTTGTTGTTGCTGCCGATGCGTTGGCAGGTGCAGGGAAAGGTGCATGTTGCGCCTAGAGAGCAACACGTATACCTCCCCGTTAACTGAACAGCATTGCATGCTCGATGCCTGTAATTATAGAACACGAGTGACATTTAAATTTTTACAATGAATACTAGACGTTACAATGAATACGACACAACTACTACTATAACAACGAAGACACTGATTCACGACACATGTGCACCACTCTGCCTATTCCTTCGCAAGTAAATGCGTCGTAATGCCCTGATTTTCAAACAAGAGAATGCGACAACCAATAATACTCTATTTCTCTCTCACTCTTTCTTTCTTTCTTTCTTTCTTTCTTTCCTTTATTCTTTCTTTTTCATGTTCGTTCAAATGACAAGTAGATAGGACTTTAACTATTTTTCATCACCGAAGGCCTGTCTTCTGATAAAACTGGTGAAAATTCTCACTATCTTCGAAAGTTAATCTCTAACGTCGGGATTTTCGTTGAGCTCTACCACTTGAGAAGGCTTCTACTACTTCGACTTAGATCGAACGATCACGAATTCATGGTAAAGTGGTCGAACTTTCTCGATGAGCTAGCACCAGTATTTTCACGATGGAAATTAGATTTTCACTTAATAGTTTAAGAGATATATTGAGAGAGAGAGGGAAAGAGAGAGAGGGAGAGAGAGAGAGATAGAGGAGAGGAGAAAAGGTTGGAATAAATTTAATCATGAAATTTATGCGAAATACTAGAGTAGGGTATGGTCGAGGATGTTTAACTGCTTCTCTTTACGTTATATTGACAATTATCTGATTTATTCAACGAGTCGAATGGAGTACGGGATAATAAATTCGAAATTTGTAATTTGTAGCACGCATCGTTGATTGGGTATTTAAATTACATCATTTTCGATAAACTCTGAAGTGTATTTACCTTTTCCATAATTATTTTTGATGCATAAATTTGTATCAACAAAGTGCGTTTAAAAATGTATACTCATTTCAGATAAATCTAAATTATATTAATGTTTTATTTACTTCAGATATTATAATATAACATATATTAAATTGTATATGTAATATGCAATATGAATATCTTATTATAAAAATTAATATTATTGTATTATATTAATATTTTATTAATATTTAATTAATTATTAGTGCAATTATATTAATATTACATATAATATTTATTAACTTGCTTAATAAATTAATTAATTTATATATTAATTTATCCTATATGTGTATATATTAGGATATAATATAATTATAATAATAATTATATTTTAAATTTTATTAATTATTCGTTACTTATTGATGTAATAGACGTGAGTAAAGGTGAGAATAGATTTTTTGGTAGCATAATGTTTAGAATCAGTGATTGTTAGTTTGAATGTGTCTGGTATATTTCGATAAAGTTTAATATAGTGGATCGATATTTGGATAATCGGGACAACCCGAGTGCGTGCAACGAATTGTGATAACATAACGATCGTTCCATTTCTGGGTTATAGATTCAGGAAATTGCAAGTATGAGAAGAATGGCCCATCCCTTTCTCTAACCTCTTCTTTGTTTCGATTTTATAAGGAAGAGTTTATGCGAGGAAATGCAGGGAAAACATTTGCGATTCGTTGATGCTGCTGTTGTTGGAAAAATACTCGTGTTGTTGAATATGCGAAATTTCTTTCTTTCTCGTGGGAAGTAATTCAAATAATCTTGAACAAATATTCGTAAGGGTATTTGTATCAATCAGAAATTTGAATAGAAAGAAAAAAAAAGAGAAAACAATTAAGTGGAAAAAAAAAAGAAAAATGAAAAGAAAAAATAAGAAAAACATTTCTTCGAGAGAAATTGGGAAACAAATGTTTGTTTTACTTTCTTTACTCTAGCACAATTATTTACTTAATTAATTAATTATTACATTACCCCATAATAACAACCGAACCATGATATCGTATTAAAATTTCAGAATTTGTTAACTGTTCCGTTACTTTCGGAAAAATAATGAAACAAATGTTTGTTTTACTTTCTTAATTCTTACAATTATTTACATAATTAATTTATCATTAACCTACCCACAGAAAACAACCCGATAATGATGTTACATTAAAATTTCAGGACAATTGTGTGCTCGGTCAGAGGGAAATTGTAATACGTCAAGCAACGAAAAAACTATCAACGAACCTTTTTTATCGTGGAATAAAGAAAAAAAGAATGGAAAAAGTGATAGGTAGGGTACTTTAATCAGGTTTGTTGCACACTTTGAATGTAATCAAAGGTGGTCGTTTTCTTCGTTTATTCTTGGTCTGGAAAAATGACCACAAATAGTCAAAGCGAATTGAATAAGTAGCACGCGACATTTACATAACTTCATAACACGAATGTCTCGACTCGCAAGATCGCGTTCGCTCGTGCGCAAACCCGTTCCTTGAACCAACATGAAAAGTTGAAAGTAGTAAAACGAATTCAGTGATTACGGTCAACCGGTTGGACGTGCTAAGAACAGTAAAGTTTCTCTCTCTTTTTCTCTCTCTCTCTTTCTCTCTTTCTTTCTCTCTTTTTCTCATTCATTCACACATAGTACTCAAGCTTTATAAACTTGATAATCCGTAGAACTTTTTTCAAATTCGTAAAGAAAAATACATCGAGCATGTTAAATCCCCGTCATACATTTTTTACACACCATTTCGTCGTTTGTTAATATCACAGGAAATACGTAAACACATATTTTTGAAAGTTTACTTTTATAAATTTAGATAAATTATATGTTGTTGATACTTGTATCTATTTATCTGTCAATTTTCTTGGTATATTAATTCGTTTTTTTATATATTAGAAAATAGTTTGATTGTATTCGATTAAAATAAAATGATCTATAGAATGGGATAAATTTTATTAGAATAATTTTTATCAAATTGAAAAATTAAATATCTTTTAGAATTATCTATCTGTTCATATTGAACATTCATAAAATGTAATTATTTAATTATAATAAGTATTTCAAAAATATCGAATTTTCAATAGGTGAAAACAAATGTGATTGGAGAGCAAATATTTGGAATACAAAATATGGACGGTACATTAAAATATGAATCTGATACAAAATAAAATATTTAAACATTGGAAAAGTGGTAGAAAATATTTAACTCGATTAAATCGATACATTTAAGAGTACTTTAACGATTAATTACATTTTAAAAATTATTTAAAGATTAAACAAATGCTTCTATAGGTATCCAGTGTTTGATGAAAATAATTATCTAAATTTCAGCAACGTTATTGATCGTTCTGATAAAATTGATTCATTATCGGAATGAACATCACACAATCAATTTGATAGAACAATAAATTTGATAAGAAAAACAGCGTATTTAGAATTTTGGTTAGCCCGCGGGTTAGTAAGTTGCTTTAAACTAAACAATTACTCTCATTCATTCGATTAAAAGTATTTATTATCTACACGCTTCGATTACTTGACCATCAATTGAATCGTTAAGTTACGCGTTTATCGCATAAACTTTTCCTATGAAAAAAATGAATAAAAATTCGATCTCGAAAATATCGAAAATACAAGAAATACAAAAAAAATCGAAAAATAAAGAGGATTTTTATGATATAAAATAAAAATCAAATAGCTTCAATTGTTTCGTCGTTTCTAAAGTAAATTTAATACGATTTACATTAAAGATTATTTAAACAAGTATTTTACGATTACGATCAAGATAATTAATAATAAATTCGAATTGATAATATATAAGGTCAATTTAATCCTATCAAATATTGAATAGTTATTATTTAACATAATATTGAAAATTATGTTTATTAAATAAACTCTTATTAATAATTGATCATCTATAAACTCTTGACTCGTACTACTTAAAAATGTCTTAACGTATGAGGATTTTAAGTTCGTTCTACTTAAAAATTTATGATCGTATATGAACAGCTGACTCGTACTACTTAAAATGTCTGAGCATATATGGAGATCTTCCTCGTGCTACTTAAAAAATCTGACCACATATGGAAGCTTGGCTCGTACTACTTAAATACAATGCTTTAATATTTTCCTGGCTACGTATATTTTATTTCCAAAATAAATTAACAACAAAGTTATTATTTGTTAGAATAAAAACTTAGCTGTTTACTAATATTTACAATTATTCTCTACTTTAACTATTTTACCTATCTTATTATTAGAGAAAAAATTGAAAAAATGAATATTATTATTTGTTTTATATTAAAATTATTTCTATATTATTAAATAAATCATCAATTAAGTAATATAGTAATACAGATAGATTTAATACTTCTTGTTAAACGATTGTAACGGCAACAGGAATCCCATCAAACTCGTAAAAGGGAGAATAATAATGAGTTATAAAATAAATCATCAAATAAATTTGTATAATCTTTTATCTTAGGCCAATATCATAATTACCAAAGCACGTATATTCTCTTTTCGTTTTGTTTTTTGTTTGATTATACTTTGTAAATAATACAAGGGATCGAAAGAAACGAGCCAAATAAGTATTTTCTATTTTTGTTTTATAACAAAGCGTTATTCTATTCAAGTTAAGTTACGTACTCGAGTATTTTTTACACACTACCCCTGAGCTCCGAGGGTTGAGATAATGGTCGTAGAGTAACGATCGAGCTCGTTTTTGTTTCTTTTAAAAACACCCTCACATCCTACCGGTATAATTTTGTTTCGACTTTGAGAAGAAGAGACAGCTACAAAACTACGTTTATTTTATTCTTGTTTATTTCTTTTTTCCGAGGAAGAAGAGATACGTAACCATCGAAAAACGATAACGAACTAACTTATTTTTGTTTTGTCATTTGTAAAGTTCCAAGTAAAAAGTCAAAGAAAATAAAAAAAAAATAAACAGGTTAATAAAAATCTAATTCGTTTAATAGAAAGTATTATTGTTTAAAATGATATAAAACGTTTTTAATTATTAGTAAAAGAACAACTTGAAAATGATGTAGAGTAAGAGTTTCGTGAAAATGAATTATCTGTTACTTTTATGCATGCATGTCAATTCATTTGTAAATAATTTGTAATTAATTTGTAATTTTAATTGATAATTTTCCTTTGATAAAGAGTCAAAATAAAATGTTTAAAAAATAATCCAAAAATTACAGAACATAGAAAATATAATAATAAAATGAATGAAAAAGAAATTTGATATAAAAAGTTGTAAATAAAATATTATTTTATACATAAAAAGAGAGAGGTATGTGCATGAGAGAAGAAAGAAGGGATGGAAGAAAGTCCGTTAGATAAAAAAAAAAAAAAAATAAAAAAATCTAAGGAGGGTTGGAGACTATTTCTTTGCTCAACGTCGTCGCTTTAACGGATTCTCGTGGTCCCTTTTAACGTACGCATTTTATCGATCGTGTGTTAGGTAAGGTCGGAGCACCGATATTCATTCTTGAAAAAGAAAGAATGAACAAGAGAAAGAGAGAGAGATTATTGTTTAAAAAAAAAAAAAATAAAGTAATATATCTCGTTTTAATTGTAAGAGTAATATTCAATGAATTGTTCTTTAATTCTTTAATTTATTTTAATATATATGTGTAAAAATATTTCTATCTGTCATTAATTTTACGATAATCTAATTTACATTTACACGTGTATTTAAGTATGAACAATTATTTTTTAATAATTAAATAAAATAATAATATATAATATATTATTATTTTGTTATATATTAAGTTAATTGTAATATATTGCATTTTTGTTATATATTAAGTCATGTATGTGTATATGTGTATGTGTGCGTGTGTTTGCGTGTACAAGTATGCAATTTTGCGTGATTATCATTTATTTATTTATTTAACGTGAAACCAATTACTAGTTTACGAAGCTGAATTACATTTCGTGTAACTTGTAACCAATGATTATACATAATTCGTAATAATTACAATGGGATAAATTTAGAATTTTAAGATAAATTTATCAAATTATTTGGAACATAAAATACGTGGTATGCAATATATTTCTATCATCCTTGTACACGTTCACTCGATTAAGAAAAATTAACACGAGACCTTCGATTTCGAATCGTTCGATACGTTCGACCGATAATTATTCGGAATATCTTTTGTCTTTTTTTCGTTCAACGTTTCCTATTACTTTTCATTAATTTTTTTTGTATAAGTATCCATTTCTCTAAAAACAAGCTCTTCATTTTTCGTTTATTTTATACGGTTAAAATAAAATCTTTTTTAAAATTTATATTACTACATTTAATAACATTATTATATAAATAATAAAATATCCTCGCAGGTGTTTGCTTTAACGAAATGATTTTTATTTCTAAATTTCGTCCTAACTTAATTTAACCGGCGTAAATTAAAAGGTTTAATTAAATATCTCTTGACGTATGATAACTTAACAAAAAATTGAAAGAGAATGAGATTTGATATTTTAGTAACAATAAATACGAATTATTCAACTTTGTAGTATGTCCTACCAGTTGATGATGAAAAAAAATAAAACTTTAACAAAGTTTTGTTAAAGTTTTCGTTTCACAGTTGCATTTAATTGTTGAAAAAAAAAAATAAAAAAATAAAAAAGAAAGGAAAGAAATATGCTAAATGTCGGAGATAGAAGAGAGATCCTATATTTTTTATTTTCTTCCCTTCCTCTCTCTCCCTTTTCTCTCTTTCCCTTTCTAATTAAAATACGCGAGCATCGTGAATAATAATGAGAAAACGAGTGAAAGAGAAAGAACGGTTAAGTTCAAGTAGAACAGCTTTCGTCGATTCATAGCCATTCGAGTTTCTATTAATTTCTACTCTGGAATATCGTGTGTCTCGAGGATTCTCTCATTTTCGAAATTATTATTTGAAATAAAATTGAAAAACTTCTTGCTTGTTTTTTCGTACTACGGTTCATCAACAAAAAATCTATCAATGTGTAATGCTGTTTATATAAATGTGTCGATAACTATGATAATAGCCTAAGCCAAAAAATTATACAATTTTTATTTGATGATTTATTTGATATTTTTTTCAATGATTTATATTATCGAATAAATTATTCTAATTCTTTTTTTATTTAGGCCACTATATCATAATTATCGACACAAATATCAAAGTGGATTTAATTTATCATTAATAATAACATTAACATCAATCAAGTATTTCGTACTATTTCAAACGATATTATATTATTTTTTATCTTTGTTTGAAATGTTCATGCATTTCTATACCGAGCATTGTAACATGATATTAATGAAGTATTATTTACACATACACTGCATGTATTCATGTGTCATTCTTTTTTTTATTGTGTTTCGTATAAATGCAATGTGTACTACAAACAATATTTTACGATAATAAATGAAGTATCGAATGAAAAAAGAGATAAAAAGTGTGAGATAAGTAAACATATAGGAATTAGTTTACAAAAAGACAAATGTCGACGTCAATCAAACGTTGTTCCATTACTTTCAACGTTAATTAGAAATATTGAGCAAAAATATTACACGTTCTTGCATAAAGAATAGAAATATTTTATTTTGTAAATTATCAAACGTGTTTATTTATTATTTGATTCTATCTAAAGGCTAAATTTCACGCAGCCCTTAAAGCTGATTTTTAAAAGATAAGACGAAATTTGTAAAGGGTGAACAATTCGTGCTTCAATGTCCTTTGTAAGCATTTTTGAATGAACTTTGTCAGTATTTTACGTTTTTAAATGAAGGGTTCTGAACCCTTCATTTGGTTACATTCAGTATACGTGCGGAAAAAGGAATATTTACAAATTTATAAACGCTGTTGCTTCTACGAGACTAAGAGAGATGCTTTAATTATAAATATTACTGAATTTAATAAAGAGTTATGAAAGTTAAAAACAAGAGGATTGAAAATGACTCCACGATAAGCATTGATAAGTATCGGTCGGTAAAAATGCATTCTTTCACTATCTGATTCGTTTTCCAATCTGACCAATTGGGCAATTTCATTGAATTTGATTTTTTACAGCGCGATATGTAATCGTATATTCGAAATAATCTTCTTTCCTGTTTGTTTCTTTTAGTTTATATTTTTATTCGATTGAATTCAACCATTTGTAAATACAAAAAATAAACTTTTCAACGCTCTTTAAAAAAAAAAACAAAATATAATAATAAAATAATACAAAGTAATAAAAAAGAAGTAATGCAATTTTGTATGCAATTATTCTTTTCATAATAAATATATTAACTAAAATTTAGCATTTTAAAATCGAACAAAGAATAATGAAAAATTACTAATAAAAAATAATATCCATTAATAAACGAATAACGCAGCTATTTTTTTTATTTATTATTAATTACGAACATATTAGTAATTTATTATTTACTACAAACGCTGCAATTACTCATTTGATTAAAATAATCAAATAAGTCCTTCCCAACTTCCGCTTGTATCTGCATTTATTTATGCGCATACGTTGCTATTTCTGTGATTGCACAAATTATGGTAAAAAATCAGTCAAGTTTTATCTATCTACCTCTTTATCTATTTTTTCTTGTTTTTTCTTGTTTCATTATCCGCGTTAGCTAACGACGAAGCAGAGAAAAACAAGAATATTTCCGAGGGGAACGATTAAATATTCAACAATAACGTATTTTAGTTCTCGTTGAGTGCTGAACATGCCTTAAACGTGTGAATGTGAAACCTTTTCCACCGGATACTCTCTTCTCGTACGCTTGTTGTCGACGCATTGTTACTGCATCGTAACGTGCTTCGTGAATGAATTTAATGGTCCAACGAGTACGATACGAATTGTATATATATACATATATTGTGTATATACAAACAAATATATACATATGTGTATGTAAATCATTTCTCTCAGTCACTCGTTACGAGCTGTTACTTCAAATCCTTGCGAAGAAAAGATTCTGTGCATTGAGAACCATTCATCTCATTTTTCCCTCCAAAAAAAAAAAAATCCAATTAAACTATCATTCTCAATAAAAATAAAATTTCAATATATAATTTTATGTATCTTATAATTTTTTATTCCGTTATCACGGAATTTGTGTTGAAGACATGAGAACAAATGTTTCAATTATTTATAAATAATTATAATAATATTAATAAATCATTTTTTGACTGTTCACGGATGCATTCTTTTTTGTTTGGTTTAAGAGAAATTTCTTGTAATTATTTATATATAGAAAATAATTAATTATTATTATTTTCATATAATTATTGATATAGCCATTATGAAATTGATTAGATTATTGTATATAATAGCTTGTACGTATATATAGAGAAGCAATTTATGGAATTATTAAAGTATTTAATTATGTAAATTATTATTATAAATGATATTAATTATTGTCCTTGATAGAGTTTATTTAAATTTGTGTATTATCAATTTTCCGAAATAATTATTATTATATTCATTTAATTATATATTAATAAAACTATTATAAAGTTTATTAACTAATGTAGAATATGCTTGCAGAGTCAAAAACAATTTATATTTATAAAATATTCTTTCATTTAATTATATTTACTTCAATTTTGATATTTTTCAATACTATGATTATTTCAATAGACCCATTATGAAACTCATGAAACTTATGAAACTATTATATATAATAGCCTTTGAACAATGTGTTAATAACGATAAAAGTGACGATAGGGAAAGGTCATGCGCGGAATCAAAAGGATGGAACAGCCCAGAGTAGCTTTCTGTGCGAGCGTTACTGCTGTTCGTAAGAAGTGAAACGAAAGGGCGCGCCCATTCGAAATGAAAAGTGCAAGGATATTAAAAGAACTACGATAACAATGCTAATCAAAATAATAATAAAATTACTACTGCATTGTCTCTCCAAAACAGAAAAAGAAAAGAAGAAAATACAAAGAAAAACTTACTACAATACATTCACAGTAAGATAAAGAGATAAATAAAATAAGAAATTAAGGTGAGAACGAAAATGAGAAAAAAGAAAAATCAGAAATAACGAAAAATAATGGATTATAAAATAGACGAATGATTTAATAATCCAAAGTGTAGATAAAAAAAGAAGTGGAAAATGGGCGGAGAAGGGAGTGAAAGTGTAGAAGGGGTAACATTTTCAACGTTTAACTATTAGCCGAGTTTAACCGCTTGCCTGATGAGATTTGAATATTTTTCTGCAAGAAAAAAATGTCAGATTTATTAAATCGTTCATTCTCTAATCTTATGTTTTTTTTTTCTTGACAAGGAAAGACAAAGAATTGAAAAAAAAATATACTTAATTTTTCGCGATTGCAAAAGTAAAAAGTTCAAACATTCGATTTACGTATTATATTTATTCGTAATTTTTTCATTAAAATATGCATAAATTCAAATATATATTTTATTGCATCAAATATAAATATATTTACTATTATACGATGTGCCCGTGTTAGACTTGCTGGGGCAAATTAATTTTGGTAACCAGGAGTTCTCCGTGTTTGACACGGGCATGTCAGATAAGTGGTTAATATCGTTATACTCTAACAATAGTAACTTACTTATATGAAACTTTAGTATGAGCAAGTTGTTTTTGTTAGCAGAAAGATAAGAGATCAATCAGGGTAATAAGATATGCATTGATCAAGGAGAAATGATCGAATCTGTAAACTGGATGCGAACATTCAAAAATCCCGCTGGGATGTTATATTACAAGATAACGAATAGGAAAGAGAGAGAGAGAGAGAGAGAGAAAATAGAAGGAGGTCGTGATCTAGTTGCTCACATATCGCTACTTATTACGAAGCTTTACGATCCATCGCTAATGGCTTCGCTTCGGCTTTACTTTGGGACTATAAATAATTTCCCGATACACCGCTCTCGTTGTTAAAAGAATAGACTTTTCTCATAAATCACACGTAAACGATACGTAAAGCGTGACGCATATGGTTTCAAGAAAAAGACTAAAAGGAAGATGTAAGAGTATGCTCTTGTTATTACGAAAAAGGGTTCAGAGAAAGAGTGAGAGAGAGAGAGAGAGAGACAAAGTAGAAAAAACATGTGTCTATGAATACAGTCTTCTAAGTTACTCTTGTCAATAAATAGTTCTTATTATTTCATTGAAATATTTGTTGAGTTATGTGTGAATAATATTTTGTTACTTAAATAATCGTAAGTGTTGTTTCGATTATTGATATAAGTATGATTGATTATTTAATGAATTATTATGTGGAAGTACACGTATGATAATGAAATTGGAAAAAAAAGTTGAGTTAAAGAGAGAGAGAGAGAGAGAGAGAGAGAGAGAGAGAGAAAACAATTGATTGTTCATAAAAATAATTTTAAGATTTAAAATTCGTTACATTTGACTATGTAAATAGTTATAATATATCTAATAATATTGTAAGTAATATTTTATGCTCAAATAATTTATACACAACGTTCTATCTAATATTATTATTAATAATATATTTATGAATATAATAAATTAATATGTGTGAAAGTACACGTATGGTAATATGATTGATGAAATTATCTGGAATATTTGTAATTAAGAAGAACTATTTGTCTGTAACAGTCGTCGTCGTCGTCGTCGTCGTAAACGTAAGCGTACTATTAACGTAATAGATACTTACGACACGAAATAATACTCTCATTCATCAGTGAAGGAAAGTAGAGTGATTTAACTTTGGTATCATTTTCGTACAGTCAAATACCTAACATGTAGGATTCTATTGCGTTTATGAAAGGATACTCGCTCGAATACACGATTTTAGTAAACACAATAAAATCGATCGGCCGAAATAAATGGTCGATTAAATTCACGCCCGTATTAGAAAGAGAAAGAAAAGAGAGAGAGAGAGAAAGAGAGAGAGAGAGAAAGAGAGAGAGAGATGAGCAATTCTCGAGCATACCCACCAATACATAATGGCCGATTGATTTGATCTCCCGAGAGAGTACGATCACTACGATTTACATGATAAAAGTGGATTAAATTGGGGAGAAGGAAAAATAATAAGTATAAAACGGGAAGTGTGCTAAAATCTGAAAGTAATCGTTCGTACGTTCATGTTAAACGTTTTATCTCATTTCAAATAGAAATTAGGTAAAAAGTAGAGATAGCGAGTGAAAGAGAGAGAGAGAAAGAGGGTGAGATAATAAAGAAATTTTATCAGAATATTTGAAGAAATGATATATATAATACATATTATATAATTATATTAATTATACTCCTATTATGTGCATAATATTTATATTATACATGTTTTTCAATGTGAACGTAACAAGAGAGATCAAAATTACTGATTTAATTATATAATATTAGATAAAAAAGAAAATGATTTTTATTAATTCGATTAAATAGATATTTTAAGAAAAATTAGGCAGCATTTTTGAGGAATCGAGTATAAGCTTTTAAAGCTTCCTTCCCGCGACAACCTCACATTTTTCCTCCACCCTTCAATTGCGATGATGAAAAAGAAGAAGTAAAAGTTTGAATATTATACTCGACTCGATTATATTACATAATATTTAATATAAATTTCCTATCCACTATAATTTCATACACTTTTAATCTAAAACTTGTGCTCTCCTACTATTCCAACTAACGACGTATCGAGTTTTGTTTACTTTTTCTCTTTTTTCTTCCACCCTCTCTCCCTCCTGGCTCTTTCTTTTCTTTTTTATATATATATATATTTTTTAGACGGCAGTAGAATACGTGTAAGCTTTTATCGTCGTCTACGAAGTTATTTCGAGCGAGTAATATGCGTACACTTCGATCGTATCGGATCGTTATATAACGCGAAAAATATTGGAAATTTCATTTTTAGGGTAAAAAAGTATGAACAGAATGTAAGAGAAAGGGTGGGAGAGAGATAGAAAGAAGAGAAAGAAATAAAAATTGCATAGCCGAGAAAGAGAGTGTGCGACAATTTTTGATCTAATTAATAATTTAATAGACACAAATCAGAACGCATTTTTGTCTTATCTTTTTTTTTTTAATTGGAATCGTAATCACTCTTAATTCTCGATTTGTCGATGTAACAGTATCCTTTTTTGTTTTTTTTTCATCTACACTCGAGTCCTTCGAACAAAATAATCCTTTGAAAATCACGCACTTTCGAAAGCTGCGATCTTTTTCTCCTCCCTTGGGAGAAAGAAAAAAAGAAAAAAGAAACGTCGTATAAAAATTCTAGTAGATCACGAGTGTACATGTAACTACGACAATGGACGAGAAAAGGGTAACACTTTTTTGTATTCTCTTTAGTTTTTTTTCTCTCGAATAACTTTCAAGTACAGCTTCGTACAAACGATTAAAAAAATAATACAAAATTTATTATTAAGAAATGCAATTTGTATTTATTTTCTCGAAATCAACTCCAAGAGAGATTGTTTATGAGATATTTAATAATTATTTTATAACATCGTTTCGCGTAATATCCAAAAGATATAATATATAATAGAGAGTTAGAAAAAGAAGAAAAAAAAAACAACAATTTGAATATTGTTGTACAATACAATCACAAACTCTAAGATTATTTATGAAATATTAAATAATTGTTTTCTTATATATATCATTTGACTAATTAATATATATTGAATATTAAATAATTATTGATAATATTATGAGGCAATATCGAGAAGATAAATAGACAAATAGTCAGAATAAAAATGAAAATTAAAGCAACTGGTAAAAGAAGGATGTGAAAAATGATATGAAATCACTCACATGCCTGTTAGTCTCATATATATGTATATCCACTTCCTCGTATCACCGTGCGTGATCACGCAAAATCAGAATAAACGTGGTGTAGTAGCAGCAGCAGTTTTCGACGTACATGACGATAGAATTTCCTCTGATTATCCTCTCTTTTCCTTCCTTCGTTTCCTTATTTTTGTTTTCTATCCTTTGGTATTGTTGCCTTAGTCGTATTTCAAAGATAATACAATAAAAAGGACGACGACATCGTACACGATGTGTGTATGCGTGCGTGTATCGAAAAATCTCATCGAAGAAGAAGAAGAAGAAGAAGAAGAAAAGAAAAAAAAAACCCAATGAGAATAAGAATGAAGACAACAAAAAAACAAGATATAATTATGTATAATAATTATGTTTTTTGTTTGTCATCGGCGAACGGCGACTCACATGATCGTTAACACATCAGTCGAATGGTGGTATTCATCTTGCGATAATATATATTATGCATATCACCGTTTAGATATACGTAAAAATAGATGAAATGTGGACGACGAGCACCGCTCCCGTAGGAACATGATCGAGTTATTTGTCTCGATCAAAGACTATACTCGCACAGCTTTAACTATATATTCTATGTATATACATATATATATAACATATATATATATATATATATATCTATATAGATAGAATATACATATATATATATAGATAGAAATGGCTAGTCCTTGTAGTAAATTCTTATGGGCCTTTTGGTCCTATTTTGAGCTTCCTCGATAGTGAAATCCAGTAGAAAAGGAACGATAATGTTCAGACGTGTAAACGTCGAGACAGTCCGAAGGATTGAGAGAAAGCATGCAAGTAGATAATACCGCGCGCGTAGTCAGACAATAGTCGGCCGGACTGCCAGCAAGTAAGGAAAAGAGAAATCAAAAAGAGGAAGAAACGAGAGACAGATGGAGGAAGAAGAAGAAGAAGAAGAAGTATGTACGGAGGGTTAGATAGGGAAAGAGAGAGGAAGAGAGAGAGAAATAAAATGGAAGGGAGGAGAGGGAGAGAGAGAGAGAGAATACAACGCGTGGACACGGAGAGGCGCGTAAACGCCAAAAAGAGTGTTCTTTATAAAAGTGTAATTTGTAGGTGCCTTGGAGCACCGGATACGAAGAAAAACAGAGAGTGAAAGAAAGAGAAAGAGAAGGAGGAGCGCGTGAAATGATAAAAGCTCCTTCGTAGAGTAGTAGTACACTGTGAGCGAGTCAACCAGCGAGTATACGAGTAGTGTAAGAGGGAAAGAGAAAGAAAAAGAGAGAGAGAAAGAGGAGAGAGAGAGAGAAATAGAAGAGAGCGCGTATTTGCGTTGGTTTCGCTTGTTTTTGGCGTGCACGGATGAGAGAAACGGATAGAAAGTGAAAGAGAGAGAGATAGATTGATAGAGATAGATAGAAATAGAGTGAGGAGAGTGGATGATACAAAGCGCGTGGAACACCGCCCGCCCGTTGGTTTCGTCCGACCGACTGTGACTACTATCCTCTGGCAGCTCTTTCGAATATGACTTCTCCTTGAGAGGGGAAAGAGAGAGAGAGAGACGAAACACAACGAACCGAAGGAAGTTCGGGTACTTTCTGCACCCTACGCCCGCGGTAGGACTACGGGAGCGCACTAAGGGCGTGGGCAATTCGAGGCGGTGGAAAACGTAGAGACCGAGAAAGAGAGGGGTGTTCCCGGTTGCGCGCCGATGCTGCTCCTGCTCCTCCTAGTGGTGGTGGTATTGTCTTGGTAGTAGTGCTACTGATGCTACTATTCCTCCTGGTGGTAGTGATGATGATGCTGATGGTGGTGGAGGTAGTAATAGTGGTGGTGGTAGTTGCATCGCTGGTGGCGACACAGTCCTCCTACTAGACTACATTGATTTTGATTTTCGAAGGCGCGCGCACTTGGCCCCTGGTTCGGCCCATTCATGCCGCCGCTCCCGTCGATGACGACGACGACGAAGAAGACGAATACGACTATCAGCACGATTACCAAGGACTTACGTCTTCGTGTACTCTCGTTTAACGCTGGGGGAACTTACCCCCTCAAAGGAAGAGACAAAATCAGGGGAGAGAGATAGAGATGGATCAAGGGGTGGAACACTAAAGAGATCCCTTCTTCTCTTTCCTCTTTCTTTTTTTTCTTTATTTTGTAAGATCGTGAGAAATGAAGTGTGAGAGAGTCAGAGGAAACCGGGCGTTACTATTCACACAAAGTCGAATATATGTTTTTTATTTAATAATACGACTGTTTATTGGTGTTACTTTATTTTTTTTTTTGTTATTAATATGATCATTATAATTTTAATTTTGTGGAAATGCAGGATTGGAAGAATGCAATATGGGGAAATGTATAACTAGAAATGATACTGTCTTGTATACCCCTTAATCTATGATATAAAGATTAGATAATAAAAATAGAAATTTATCGCGAAAATTTTCGAAAACAAAATAGATTTATCATATATCAGTATTTTATTTCTTCTTTCTTCTTTATTTATAGATTACACATGCACCATCAATAATGACGTACATTTCTGTGTCAGGTTGATATCAAGATCGCAATAATATAAATTCTTATTCTTTGTTTTTCCTTGTTTTTCTCGTTTTTTTTGTTTATGCAATGTATAAACGGTAGTACGTATGTACAACGAAAATACATAACAGCGTGAAAATCATTTGTATTTGGATACAAATGAAAATGTTCTCTTATTTTATTTCTTAATTTCGATCAGCCATTTTCTCTTCTAAAATCCGCGAGTCAACAAAGCGAATAACGCGTGTGACAGTATACAAAGGGCGATTGCGTGCGATTCGCAATTGTTCTACTTATCAATAAATAAATATTCGTTAGGACGAATTTAGATCACATAAAGTATCCAAATCCAAATGTTCGCTTAATAGCATCCCAATAATACCTTTCCCAATTCTCTTTTGTTGAATCCTCTTCGCTGTAAGAGCACAATATTTGTGTACAATGTTATAATAAATTATAAACAAATATTTAATTAATTAATTATAAGAAAATTTAATTAATTACCTTGATGGAACATCAACTTGAATTAGATTAACTTCTGTATGATCATTCTTTTCACAGATGTTAATAGTTACTTCGCTAAAATGTCCCGATGGCCACTGTTTGCAGCGCCATTTTTGTACTATCTTCGTAGGAGAAATTTCGATAAATTCTCCAAATATATTTCCGCCAAATAATTCGAACTTTCCGTGCTTTTTCGGCTCGAGTTTGACAGGACCTTTCGTAAAGGCTTGAACCATCTACAAAATTAGATAAGACAAAAATTAATCAACGTATATGTGCGCCCCATTTTATATAAATAAGAAATTATTTTTAAGTATAAAATTACCTCTAACGTAGTAAACACATTATAAAATTCTTCAGCTCTACATTGGAACTTTTGTTGCTGTTTTATAGTAGTAGTTGAAATTTTACATCCTAATATGTTATTTTGTTGGGCTTGTTTAGGAGCAATATTCATTTGCATCTATAAAAAAGACATGCAATTGTATTAAGAATACAGTTATGAATTATTTTTTTTTTTAATAAGAAGTGAATGATAAACTTTAATACTCACTTTAACGTTAAAGCCAGATGTTATGTTCGTAATATTGTCACTCACGTTATCTTTTTTAGGAAGTATCATTCCTTTCGTGAATTCTACAAAAGAAATATTTGTTATAATACATAAAATTGATGTACTTTCACATTTTTCTTGCTAATTTTTTTACTCGTTCGTACCTTCTTTCAGAGAGGACACATATTTCTTTAATTTTTCTCTTATTACTTCTTTTCCTTTCGTATGCAAGAAATGTTTTACCTTCTCACCTTCATCAGTGCTATCTTTCAATGTAAATTCAATCTGTAATGGAATAAATGATTTGTCACTTGAGTGACAAATACTAGTACAAACTTATAATGCAATATAAAATATTTAAAATATAATTTTTAAGAAATATATGAGTATGATGACATAGACTTGGATTAATAAACAATACTTACGTCTACTTCACTTATGTCATTCTCTTCCGATAGATTTGGAATGTTAATTTTCCCTTCAATATCTTTATTCGATTTATCAAGCGATGTCCACTTAAGCACGATATTCCATTCGTAAAAGAAAATTAGTTTTCCTTTTCTATTATTAGCTACAGCCTCTCCCTCGCATTTCTCAATCTCTGTCACTTTACAGGATACTGGAAAAAAATTAACCACAAAATTAAAACCAATGCGTCATTATTTCTTCATCGTTGCCATTATCTTACATTACCTCCATCACCGTCAATGATCAGATTTGTGAAAAGATCTTTAATTTTTTCTTGAGACCAAGCGCAAGCATTTTTTTCCGTCCTACAATTTGTTGACAAGATTAGTAATTGTTATTATGATAAATGATTTATATTTACAAATCATATGCGCTTACCAATGCCAATTATTAACATTGGTGGCATCGGGTCTTTCTTCAACAATCCAGCGTGGATCACCTTCTCCCCACTTTGCCATTTCAATAAAACTAAATTAAGACGATAAAACTCAACTAAAACGAGTATTCTAATTGAATACGACTACTGTGTGTCGTATACTACTCTGAAAATATAAAACAATTTCTTATTATTATTTAAACAAATACAAAGAAAATATGGCATGTAAGAAATATTTTATTTTTATTGAAATAAAATACAATATTGATCAGTCACCAAACAATGTATAAGAACTATAAAAATATCTACAGTTATTTATTTTATAATTATTTTATTATACAAAAATATAAACTATTGGAATTTTTTTCTTAAATATTTTTTTAACAAACAGATCAAATTAAGAAACAATAATAAATTCATAAAAGTTATTTTAACATACTAGAATAAGTGATTTAAAAAAAACCATTTTAATAAAGGACAAGGAAAAAGTACATTTAACATAACCTAGGAAGTACAAAACTTGGTATATAATAAAAATATTAAAAATTAAACAAAAAATATAAAAATATAATTTAAAATTAACAAGAATTATATTCACATAAATGATACAAAGTTGAAGGAAAAAAAAAATACTTACATTACTATTTAAAGGCGATCGGCAATGCGTAACTGAGCGATAGTACTAGAAACTAGGTTTTTTTTTTGACAGTTAGTTCTATACTTAATACAGTTAAATGTCGCTGTTTTACGTGAAAAGTCAAATTTAAAGGACAAAAAATGCTAATCTAAGTACGCGAAGATTTTTTGAGAAAAAAATAATAATTCTTTAACTAAGACACTTGTAAAGAAAACCTTCCCGTTCGGAAGTCAGTCGTTACTATTTATGCAACCACGAAACCTCCTTGCCGACGTTCGAAAAATTTTCTGGAAACTTCAAGAACATAGACGCCATTGAAAGCATGCGTGTAGTGTGCGCTAATGGCGGTTGAATGTATAAAGAACCCGATTGCAGCGTCATCTGTACGAAAATTTTTTCATTTCTATATCAACCTGCAGATAGTGTTGAGAGAATAGTATGAAAGAATTGAAATGAGAACACAATAGTCAACATACATATTTCACTTCTATACAATTTATCATCCGTGTCGATAAAAGCGTGCTTTGTTATCATACAAGTTGATGATGAAGGAATGGTGGGGGTATTTTTGTTATTATTTTTTATATAATTTTTCTTATTTTATTAATTTATTTATTATTATTTATTTATAATCAATTTATTTTTATTATTTAAATACGAATAGTTTAAGTAATGTTTTTTTTTTACGGATACTCTTTTGATCATGCGTGTTTGAAGTTCTATTTTGGTTGAGAATATGTTAAATGTGTTTCGTTTTGATTCAGAACAAGTTATTTTGAATCATTAATGTTTTATTTTTAGTTTGATTATATTTAGGCAGATTGCAAACTTCTTTTATAGACTCTTCTCTTCTCCGTCGATAATCTTTGAGAGAGAAACAACTGTTTGAATGTATATAAGTAAAAATGTACGAGAAACATTGTTTTGTGTTATTGCAATTGTATTTACATTAATTATTATATTTTTATTTTAATTATTATTATATTTTTTAGTTTCGTGTTATGTCCAAGAGATTTCCAATGAAATGAAATTAATATTTCATAACAACAGATAATACAAAATATTCATAAGTTTTTATTATTTAGTTAATAAATAAATGTAAATTATAAAAGTTAGGTATTGCATAAATTAGTTATACTAATAGATTGCTAAAGGATTAAAAATACTCTTTGACAAAATATTCGGATTAACAAATTTTTAATTAGAAAATAATGAAAAAAAGAAAAAGAAAATAGAATAACGATCGAAGTGATAAAGAACAGGTTGGTCATAATTGCAACCGGTTTGAATTTAATCCTTCGTTAACTTTCAATACTTATCGATGAATATTCTTTGTTATAACGATTTAGTTAGATTTATCTTTCAAAGAATAAAGCGGAAATTTTAATTACAGGTTGAGTTTTTCAAAGTCTCGTTAATAATAACGCATTGAAGAGGAAAAAAGAAGTAAAAAAAAAAAAGAAGAAGAAGAAGATATTTTATTCTTCACAAAATTTTTTCAAAATGTCTGCCGCATTGTAAACCGTATCAGCAAGTTTATAATTACGCGAGATGTAATTTAGTTCGGACGACAAGAAAAGAAAACTTCTTTTGCTTTTCCTTTGGCATCTGGTATATAAAATGATAGACGTAAATATATACTACATAAATATAACACACACACACACATATATATATACACTTTTTAAAAGGAAAAATAACGAAGCGGGGAAAGAAAGATATAAGAAAAAATGTATTCTATTCGCGAATCCGTGCCAAAGGTTGCTTCGCATTAATGTGCCATCGAAAAGTTTAACGAAAAGCTATAGAAACATTTTCTCTTGCAACTAACTACCGTCAACACCATCACCATCACCATCACCATCACCACGTGGAATTATTATTTTATGTTAAAGCGTGATTAAAAGTTTGTACAAGATCTTTGGATTATTCATGCCAACTCGTAACATGAGTAAGGTAATAAAGATCGAAGTATCTCAAGCTATCTCGAGGTCGCCGATGAAAAATAGATAAATATTTCTAACGTTACCTGCGATCCTAGCAAAGATCATCTTATGCTAGGATGCTAGGTAGATATACGTGTAGACTCGGGAAATATTTCAACGTCCAAATTTCTACCTAAGAATAATGGGATTTTTGTAAGTGGTAAGTGCTTATGATCGGAAATCATCCATCTTGGGATTTCAATCAAATATGACCGAAGTGGATCGCACTTGATATTCCAATAAAACCTCTTAGGTTTCTTACTTTTAAGGTTAATTGAAGGTACGATCAAAACTGAGAAAAGAAGAAGAATCGAGTAAGTAATAATATTTATTTATCTGATCTTCGAGGAAGAAGATCGTAAAAGAATAATGTTCAAGCAATTTCATCAAGCATCAGAGTCTCGACGCGTTAAACCCGAGAGTAATTCGTCCGAGATAATATTCGTATCATTCCATTTCTTTCTAATTCTTTTTTCCGTTTCTCTTTCCAGTCTTAGCAGCAATAGCAGCAGTGGCAGCAGCACGACGACGAGGACGAAGACGACGACAACGGAGAGGACAAAAGTTCCGTATGGTATAATAAAAATCCCACTTCAGCCGTTGCCTTTATCAAAGCCTAGGCGCAGTTGTGAGCCATTTGACCCGAGAGACCAAAGTTTCCTCCTGCGTGAGGATCCTCGTAGGAGAGCGGTAGCGTAGGCACCCCCTGGCATCTTTTACTCCGTCTCGCTCGCTCTCTGGTCAGCTACGGGAAAAGGTGGTTATTGGTGGAGCGGGTGCATCGGAGAGGACTGTAGGATCCGTAAGTAAAAGGCTCACTCACTCTCTCTCCCTCTCTCTCTTTCTCTCTCTTTCTTCTTCTCGCTCATTCTCTCTCTCTCTCTCTCTCTGTCTTTCTCTCTCTAACTTATTCTCTCTTTTTCTCTTTCTCGATATAGAGGTGGACGGTTAGCAGCGGCTCGTGACAGGGAAGGTTGAAGAGGTGATAGTGACGGAGAAGCCAGAGGGAGACCAGGAAGAGTAGGACGTGGAGGAGAAGCTGGAATAGAAGGAGGTGGAGAAAGAAGAAGAGGATGAGGATGTGGCAAATCTGGCGTGGAGGGATACGGGGTGGTGAATGACGTCACGTTGCTAAAGCGACGCGGCAACGCTAAGCGTCTGCGTGGGCCGGTGGTGGTGTCTGGGCCGGGATCAATAGCGCGCCAGCAACCAGGTAGTAGATGTGAGTGCCTGTGGGCTCCTCAACGACGGCAGTCCAGGAGACGAACCTCCCGAGGTAAGACCCTTTCGACGAATCGAGTGGAGCTCCAGTGGCACACCGGACAGCACCATGCCAGAATCACAGCAACAGAGGACCCTGATTATTTAGGACCATCTTCATCTCCAGGTAAGAACATCACATTTTTTTCTATCTCGATCTTTCTCGATCGATTTACCCTAGCTTCGAATATATCCTCGCTGCTGCTGGTACTACTGCTACTACTCTTACTACTACTATTACTACTTCTCCTTTTCCTTCTCTATTTCATCCTTCTTCATATCTTTTCATCCTCCTTTCGATACGTTCTTTGTCGTCCCGCTTGGAGAGTGGTCCAGGCTCCGGGCAACCCTCCATCGCCCTCTGGGCTCGGCTACCAGGGTAACAGCGAGTTTCACGGATTCTGTGAAATTCCATTGCCCTCCCTTCCTTCCTTCCTTCCTTCATTGCTTACTACTGCTCTCGAATTCTCGAACCTTGCCCTGACCAATTCGTTCAATTCATACCGAGAAAAGAAAGATATTAAGTGAACTATTTTTGAGGGAAGTGAAGATGTCGGGATAGAGCGCGGGAGACCTTACTTACGTAGGTATTACATACATATGTATCATACACATACACATACAGACACACAGCACACACATACACATACACATACACACCATCTATACACATATATGTAAATACATATTTGCGCACGTACGTGTGCATGTGTCTCTGTGTACAGAGGGCGGAGAAATACAGAGAGATAGAGAGAGAGAGAGATATGACTAGAGTGAAAGAGAAAGACAGATAGAGGATCCAGATGAAGATGGGATAAAAGGGAATACAGAGAAAAAAAAAAGATAAAAAGTTACACGAGAAAGAAATATGAGAATCTGTGCCGGACTTTGCCGTGACGTTTATCAACGCTTTCAAATATGCGGATCGTTCCTCTCTTCGTAGATGAAAGTATAATTACCTAGTAGCACCAGCAGCTGCAATAGTAGCAGCAGCAGCAGCAGTAGTAGGAGTAGTAGTAGTAGTAGTAGTAGTAGTAATAGTAGTAATAGTAGTAGTAGTAACAGTAACAGTAGCAGCGGTAACAGTAGTGCCAGTGGTGGCGGTGGCTGCAGCCTCTTTCTTTCTGCTTCTCTCTCTCTCTCTCTCTCTCTCTCTCTCTCGTTCTCGCTGTTACTCTCTTACTCACACTCGCATAGCTTTCTGGACTCCGATCAGCGCCACGAGGTGAAAAGTTTGATCCAGGGAGTGTCGTGTGCTCTTGGGGTTTTCCTTCCTCCTTGCCGGATGTATTCTTGCTCGGCGAAGCGATACGAGAGAGAGAGAGATTCCAAAGATTACTTTTTTATATATACGTACACTATATTTCTTTATCTTTCTCTTTCTTTCTTTCTCTCTTTTTTTTTGTTATTTTTTGGGTGGATAGAGGTGGGGATGGGGTGGATTGTTTTTAAAGTATTTGTGCTTCTTTGGTAAAAAGTTCTTAGTGTTTGTTATTTTGAAGGACATTAATCTTATTTCTGTATGGATAGTATATATATATGTGTGTGTGTGTGTGTTTTTGTGTGTACGAGAAAGAGAGAAAAGGATGTACGATTTGGTAATTTGTCGAATTAATCGTAATACAAGAAAAATAACAACTATGTTTGATTTGTTACCATAGAAATTGTCATATTTGCTTGATTTGCTTGACATCGAGAGAAATAATTTTCATGTTTGTATTGTTTGAATATTTGTATTATATTTTTTTATGATCATTTTCTATGATTTAAACGTAAAATGTAATACGATTAGGTGTTACAAATATACGTAATTTCGTGAATTTAAAGCTTGTCATTAATTTTCATAGATTCGTATGAATATTCTTGAATTGTTTGAGCATTTTGAGAAATTTGTGTCGATAATTCGAGGATTTAAAATGAAATAGAAATAATTATAATATAATGAAAAATAGAAAAATAGGTGATACGAATGAAATACATCGTAATGTCTGTCATTAGAAAATGTTCGTATTATTAAACTCCGGTCATCCGTTATTTGATTGAAGAAAGAATTTTCCTTTTAACGTATCGGCAACGTTCGATGTTCGATGTTCCGTCGAACGGGATCGTAGCTTCGTTAATTGAATTCCGGTTCATACCTCGTTAATTTTTCTCCTTCTCATATTTTTCTTTTGTCAATGATAGAAAGAGAATAATGAAGGAATAAAATATTTTCGTTGACGAGAATAGAAAAGGAAAGAAAGTTGGAGTGAGGGGGACGAGTTTTTCCTGAAAAATTCGTCGACGTCGAAGATAACGGTTTCGCGCGGCTTGGTATCGTTTTTCGTGACATTCATTGGTGGAAAGGGATAACGGAGAAGTACGCGTTGAAATTACGGATGACGGACGGACGTTTAACGCGACAAATTGACGTTAGTAATGGAATAAAGGGTTTGTTCGAATTCGCAAGAACTCGAACCCCCCGCGCTCGAGGGAGAACTGATTGACGTTTCTCAAATTATTTCTACCAAAGGAAAAATATTTTTGTCTATGCACCAGTGTACTCTCTTGTTTGTATCCAATTTATTTTGTTTTTAATTTAATTTTCTTTTCTTTTTAAGATGCACTCTTTATATCACTTGACCTTTACACAAGCATTTAATTCCTTCATCCTGTCGTATGTAGGTACTCTTTTGTTTAAATCATTTTTTATTTTCCTTACGTTCTTACCTATCGTCTTCTGATCTCTCAATAAACATTATTTCGTTGATCTTGTCAATGAGAATAAAAGTCGATGCATCATTCTTCCTTCGTTGTTAAATCGAGACCACGTATCTTCTTCTTCTTCGTCGTCGTCGTCGTCGTCGTCCTTCATCGTTCGTCCTCTTCAACTGTCTCAAACTCAATTCTTCTTTTACACCGTGTTTGGTCTGGAACATGTTATACCCAGAAAATATTCGACGTCGAGAGCGATGCCAGCCGATAAATCGGGCCGAACTGAGTACACGTATCGACAAAGTTTGTCCTTTCATATTAGTATCGTGTTTGAAGATTGATTATAGAAATAATGCCTCCATAAATCTATTACGTTCTAGACCTTCGACGTTGCTTCTATACGCACATACGTTCCCTAATATGTTATATGTCATTTTTATACCTTAAATATTGAATTCAACCTTTCCTTTATTTCACAAAGACCATTTTTTCTTCACGAAACTTATACTTTTCATTTTATTCTTTTCGTGTATTTTTCTTACTTATGATGAATAGAATAAAATTACATCGAAAAAGTATGGCATTCAATAAAATGTATCTATATTTTTGAAAAAACAAGTATGCGATGAGAGAATTTTTGATCGAAACATTACAGAGAACGTTTTATATATCTTCCCCATTTATTTTATTTTATTTAAATATTTATTTGCACGTATATATATAAGTAAAATAATTCTTTGTACGAAAATTAATACAATTTTAATAGCATTGTATATTTACAAAAAAAAAAAGCAAGTGCTTGATGAATAGAATACTTTGCTGTTGTTAAGTAAGACTGTCATATATCCTTTAGTTACTTTGATTTCTATATTTATATTTGCATTTAAATCAAATAATTTGATTCAATAATAATTATACATTTATCTTAAGATATATTATAAATCAATTATTAAATGAAAACAATATTTATAAGCTTGTAATTAAACTAATTTTCTTCAATATTAATGAAACAACCCTTTACATATTAATCTTAAAATATGTTTAATGTTCGATTGCTACTTCAGTATCGTGTTGCCAAAAAAATATAATACTGAAATACGATATGTGTTGGAGTTTAGGTTGGGGGTAGGGAAATAGGAGTAAAAGAGAGAGAGAAAGAGAGATAGAGAGATAGAGAGAATGTAAAGAGGTATTGCTATAGTTTGGACCAAGCAGTCTCTCAGTCGAGTAGGAGCAAGCAATCAGTATATAATCCCTTGACTATTGCTACAGACAGTGGAACATTTTGTTCTCGAGTAAGATCTTTGTGAGTCCGATTCTCCCTTCTCGGATTCGAACTTGCCACTTTGAAACGGCCATACAGTTTCGATTTACCAAAGCTTTTTTCTCTCTCTCTCTTTCTCTCTTTCTCTCTCTTTCTCTTTCTCTTTCTCTTTTTCTTGTTCTTTTACTTTCCAAACGATTCCTAGCTCGTGTATAGTATCGACTAGGTAAAAAACGATTTGAATTGTGGAAAACGTTAGGAAAAAAAAAAGAAAAAGAAATATCGTTGAAAGATTATCGTATTGTATTTATCATTTAATACCCGCGGTTATTTTTTTTTTTTTATCTTTTTTTTATCTTTATATCATATATCTTTCAAGGCTCGCGCGGTCGATGGAAAAGAGCAAAGTTCGAAAAACGTTGAATTGAGAAACATCTTTTCCTTTTTCCTACTTTTTTTTTTCCCCGTTTTTTTGTTTCTTTTTTTCCTTTAACGTATTTAGAGGAAAAAAATGCATCCAATTTTGTTATTAAACGCGAACGTTCAGTTTCATTGTGTATTTGATGTGAATAAATAAAACAAAAGAAATACAGAACGAAGTGGAAAGAATGTAAAATTCATTCGAATCGCCGAAGATTCGTTAAACAAACAAGCCGGAAAGAAAGGAAGGAAAGCGTTTTCCAAAATTCAGAATTCAATTCCACGGAAAGTCTGATTTGCCAGTAGGTTCCAGTAGAGGCAAACGACAGGGTTGGGTTGAGGATGTGCAAATAAAACAAAATTCTATCCTGTGAGTCGGATAACGCGCGTCGACCAACTCGCTCTTTCCTTTCTAATGGAGTTATCCTTGCTCGAGGATTCAGCATACAAATGAAATAATAGCGTAGAAATAATTTCAAGGGACAACATATCGGAAAATCTTACTTCTTTTCTTTTTTTTTTCTTTCTCCTTCTTCTCCTTCTCCTCCTTCTTTTGCCTTAGGTTATTATTTTTATCGTCGAATCATTCTTGTTTTTTTAATTGTTTTATATTTTTTTTTTTTTCACATTTTTAGTGTCGAGTTTTTATCGAGCATTTTATACTTTGTAATAGCGAAAAACAACATTATTAGTATTACTTAAATCAAAGAATAAATTCCTTCAACATTTCGACGTATATCTTTTCTTATTAGTTACAGTCGTCGTTATTGTCAAACGAAATGATTTTACCTGGAAACAAAGATAACTATTTCAAGTAAATAATTAATTTACTAACTCGTAAGTAAATACGTTACATCAAAGAGACTAACAATATATAAACTCTCTACTTTGCTTAACTTACTTAATAGAGAGGGAAAAAAAATAATATTAAAAACAAAAGAAAGTAAGAACGAAAGAAGAAGGTACAAAGATATAAGGGGTAAAAAAAAAACAAACATTTAAACGTTTCTTCGAATTTCTTCCCAGTTATCACAAGGATAAACTTTTCTTTTGTTCTTTTTATCTCGTCATAATCGTTATCAAATTTAAAGATACTCTTCGAAACTTTACGCTTACTTTTTTGATCGTTTTACTACTCGAGAGAGAGACAGAGACTTTCTCTCTTTCTTTCTATTTTCTTTCTTTTCTTACTTTCAACGAACAGGGTAAAACCATTTGGAACGTTTTATCGCGCCCGTTCTTTTCTATATATTTATATTTATTTATTTTTCTTTCCCCGAAGAAAAATTGCTTCTTTCTTTTTTCGATTTTTTCGTTTCCACCCTTAAAAAAAAAACAGTCGGTAGGGTTTCACCACTTCCATCAGAAACCAGACCAGCACTCCCGTTCCGTTAACGGGACGTGCAGCACTCGCGCTCGTTACGCAAATTGTTTTTCATGCGCGTTTAACCAACGCTTTATGAAAGTTTGTAGGAGAACGTCGTTGGTGAAAATAAACGATGGCCGGACTTGACGAGCACACGAGACTGCATCTCCGAGTACTGAATGACTCGGTTTTGCCTTCCACTCGGAACTTGCTACCAAGCTTATACACTTGCATGTAATATATGTATGTATGTATATACGTGTATATACGAGCATTGTATATAAAACGAAACACATACATACATCTAACTCAAATAATTATTGAAATATTATTAAAAAACTATATAGTAACCGTGGGTCTTGCTATATATATATATATGTCTTTAATAAATATTTTTATTTAAAAAAATTCTAATTATAAATAACAAAATAATCTATTGTAGATAATATTCTAGAAACCCTAAAGAGTATTAAGAGTATTAAATTTTCTCTAATTTATTAAATACCAAAATAACGTTGAAAAATTTCATTCCCGTGGCATTAGTAAAATCCATCATGCCGACAGAGGGTTAATTAGAGTATCGTTAAAAAAGGGAATATAAAATATTATATCTAATGTAAATGAGAAGATAAATGAGAGAGAAAAATATGTAATAAGTAAAAAAAGAACACGTTAGAAGCTGAGAAGAATGACGATGAAGAAGGGAAGGAAAGGAGAAGTTAGGCTAATCGAAAGAAGAATGGTTTCTCGGTCGTTTAATGTTTTGTTTAAACCGTTTTAGTGCCAAGGGTTTTTAAAAATCTGTGTCGGATTGTTCTGGGCAGCGCGATAGAGCTTCGTTTATTTATCTGTTAAAAATGCTGGATCGTCGCGATTACGCTGCTTATTCGTTACGTTTGAAACCGAACGGGGGTGTGTTACGAATTAACGATCGTAATCAACCATATCGTGGCATATTTCACCACAGTACGCGAACACCGCGATCGTTATTGTTTTTTGTTTCTATTACGAATCTCATCGTCGAATTTATAAACACATTGACTTTCCTGTTCGTTGGAAAGGTGATTCAGAAGTTTGTCTAGTGTACTGCGTAACTGTTTTCATAGTTAGTGTTAGCCTACTTCCAACGTCGGGAGAGAAGTATAACGATATTAAATAAGTATCAAATTTATTTCGCGTATAAATACGTGTACGCATTTTGTTGCTATGCAAATGATATGCATATGTGCACGAGTACGTGTACTGTTGGAGAATGATATACATATGCATACGTGTATATATGAACATCGTATATAAGACCAATGCATCTAACGCAATTTATTATTGAAATATTATTAATTATGTTAGAATTTGTGCAGGTACCGGTAAATGAAAGAAGTTTAAAAAATATGAGTATATGTAAATACGTAATAGTACTTTTGATATACATAAATGGTTATTGGTCGCTGTTTCTTAATTACATTTGTGCCTAATTTTCATTGATTTACATTGATTACGATTATCACTATTTCCAACAATTATGTTCGAATGATGATCATGGCAGTAGTCGTTCCTATTCTTTGATAATCAGGCAAACAATTTTATGGAGTTTTCATACTAATCTTATAAAAGTAAGTGCATACGCTATATTCTAATTTAATATATTACATATATACATAATTATCTAATTAACTCTATACAGCATATATAGGAAATATTTATTCTAAATATGTTTTCTATTTCAATAACTAACAATAACTTTCTAAAGTTTTTTAAAATGAATGCAATCAAGCTCTATAATATTGTCACTCTTAATTTTCTTTGATTTAAGTTATCAGCAATGAGTATTATGACTTTAATTTAATTGTTTAATGTATTTTGCTAACGTATATGTCAGGCATATTTAGTTTTGTGATATTTGAAATAAATTTTTAATTATATTTTCAAATAAAACCAAAAATTTGTTTGACAAGCAATAATTTAAATTGGCATAAATATTAGTTAGTGATTTTTTCCTGAATATAAACGATATATATATATATTCACTTCTAGGAAAATATCCAATTAAAAATTCGATACACGCCAACCATCTTCTTCTTTTCCAAGAATCCGAGCACGTAATCTTTCAAGAGTATTAACTTCGTTTCGGGATTAGGCGTTTCATCGCGGTTATATCATTCCGTTTATATACTTGTGTCTATATTAGAAAAAATGAGAGACAGAGAGAGAGAGAGAGA
The DNA here is from genome assembly GCF_010416935.1 of Polistes fuscatus. Classification (NCBI taxonomy): domain Eukaryota; kingdom Metazoa; phylum Arthropoda; class Insecta; order Hymenoptera; family Vespidae; genus Polistes; species Polistes fuscatus. Next base: position 2,285,056 of record NW_025113162.1, on the reverse strand, counting down.
AAGAGGAATGGAAAGAGGGTCGGATTACTTTAATCATCGCGTGTTCAACGGAAAAGAAAAGAAAGGAAGGAAGGAGAAAGAAAAAAAGATAAAGAAGAACAGGGATGAAAAATGGAAAGGATAAAAATACATTACCCCGAATGGGACTTATGTTGAAAGAAGATCAAGTATTTAATGGAATGATAATGTATTAAAAGATAATGCTTGCATAGAATATATATATATAAATAAAATAATTATGAATATTTTTCATGAATTTTATAATTCAACATCGCATTAATCGATTTAATGTATTATTTAATCTTCTTTAATTTTTCTAAATCGTATTAAGCCAAATTTATATTTAAAAATAATCAGATTTGTCGATTATATTTTCAATTTTTTTTCTCGAAATACTTGATTTAGATAGGTATTATTATTTATTGTCATAGAAATATGTATATTTCTATTAGTCAAATATTTACCGGTTCTCGATGTCGAAAATAGTTGGCGCGAATCTAAGCCAAAATAATTTTCCATTGTTTAATGCTTTAGCGTTTATCAAATATCGTCCGGATTTTTGAATGTAATTTAAATAGACAATGTGAAATCACGAGAGAGAAAGGTAAATGAAAGAGAGAGAGAGAAAGAGAGAATGTGTGAAAGAGACAGGGAAAATATAACAGCGATAAATGCGAATAAGAGATTCATTTGGAGAAACACGTGAACGGAAATAGCCTCATAATGGTCAATAGATTTTTTTCATTTGCAAGTAACTATTATTGAGCAATAAAGCTTTCCCCATTTCTATTAGGTAATTGAATTTTATCTCTTCAGATTGTAATGTCCTTGTTTGCTTTCAATGAAGCCAAATTTACAAATTGTCATCGTTGATTATTACCTTCTGTTATTTCTTACGACAGAATCATCTGTTCCTCTTATATATTTTTTCTTTATTTTTTTCTTTCTCAAATCAAACGTTTCTTGTTCTCAACACATTCGTTACCAAACTATTTCTATTAGGCTATTAGATCATAATCGTTAATTATATTTTTGCTTTCAATGAAGCCAAATGAAAATTGTCATCGTTAATGGGTTGATAATTTGGTGGTCATGTTGTTTGCTCGTTTGTTCGTGTTTTTTCGTAAATCAAACGTTTCTTGTTCTCAACAGATTGTCGCGCGAGATAATTTTCTGAGTACTGCTAGGTTTTTTGGTTATATTATTTACATTTGTTTTTGTTTTATATAACAATATACAAATATTGTGTCTCGATGTCTAATTTGAATCATTTTATGTATAAAATTGAAACAAAACAATGTGAATATTTGATACAATATTGCGAGGGTGAGAGAAAATTCGAAAAGTGTGTGATATTTCTAGAAACATCGATAGACGATTTCTTTATAAGTACCACTAATGGGGTAAGGAAATGTTATTCTTTATTTGTCATGTGTGTGATGATATGAGTATGAGTGTGTGAGAGTTTATCGTAGGATGAAAGAGAAAAAGACCATTTCTCTAGACAGGAATGCATATTAATATGTTTTATTTGAAGGTAACACGATACGGAAATGCGAGAAGAATCCAGATTGGTTATGATCGGGAATGGTCGGGAAATTTCGAGAAATAATGCAAGGAAATGACGAAAGAGACGATGGAGGGGATGATAAATATTTATAGGCGACGAAAAAGAACCAGCGGGGACATTTGATATTGTATTGTTTGTAAGACTAATGTTTATGTGTGAAAGAAGACGAAAAACGATGACACGACAAGAATTAAATACGACGATATCTTCGTTAATTTTTATGTTTAAAGTAACACATAACACAACGAGAGAGTTGATTAATTATTAATTATAGATACTTATATATACTATTTTATTCTATCTCATCTCATTGTATTTTATTATACATTATTTAATATATCGTTTAATAAGCATTATTAAACGATATTAAATAAATAAAATAAAATTAATAAATATATATAAATAAAGTAAATCTTACAATATATTATTGGAAATATTTTAATCTGGATAAAGCCGTTTAAATTTTATTTAAATATACAATAGTTGTTTTTTTTTTATAAGAACGAATTTAATGAATTTATTATTTTCAAGAATTATACGAAATAATTTGAAATATAGAATACAATTAATAGTTATTATTTAATATTAAATCTGATTAAATTATCGAATGTGTTAATAATTTGACTTTTTGATTACTGTTATTTCCAATAGGGATTTTTTTAAAAGTGAAATTATGAGAATGAGTGTTTACAAAGCCTCACAACGAAAGCTCTCGAAAATTTATTATATCCTTTTTGATCATTTTCTTGGCATTAGAATAAAATATCTACCGCGTGCGTATGCACAACTGCGTTATTTGTATTCTTTCATGAACTCGTGTGAGTCTTATATGAATGTATGTAAATAGTCTAACCAAGTCAGAAAGTAACCGACAGAGAAGACGTTCGGTACACCGTGAAACAAGTGTTCATTGAAGTTTCATTTTCCGGTACAATTTCAACAACCTTCTTATTTTTCTAACATTAACACTTTTTCAAGAATCTATTTGTTTAATCACCAATTTAATTACTCAAACTAAACCATACTAGAAATTCTTAACAATTTCATTATTACACAATACATTCAATTAATAATATAAACATTACAGATATTTTTATTAAGAATTTACTTTATGAATAACTAATTTGATTACTCAAATTAAAACGTTTCAGAAATTCTTCGTAATTTAATCAATATATTTAAAAAATATATATATTTTTGACAATTTGATTACTGAAAATCAATTAACTAATAAGATGACAAAATTTGGGAGTACAAATGAATTAATAAGAAAATAAATTGGATGATTTTAGGCCGCCGCGATGTGGCCTGGAGTACAACTTCTACTACTGTTACTAGCAGTCCTGCTACATTCTTCAAGGTGAGTCATAATATTATTGTTTAATTGCCTTTATGTTCTATTTATTTCGTTTATTTATTTACTTTATTATCGTTTGGACTTAAAGTCAGTCAAGGACATTGGTGCAAGGAACGATATAACAAATTCGTTATTGGAACGGTGTCAAAAACCTCAATGGCTTAACGCCAATGACATTTTTCTATCGTTTCTCAAGTTTTGCGCGATTCTCGAAAAGATATTTGAACCGATTCGATTGACCTTATCGAATATCTATTGTTGATATCATCGAAACGCTTCGATGATTGTGTTTTTCGAAATAAAGAAATGCAAGAGAAAGAAAAAGGGTGAAAGGGAGAGAGAATATAAAATGATAGGAAAACGATACGAGACACAGGATATTTCAATGTCAATAAAAAATTATTGTGTTTACTTGGAAAAGTAATCAAAGTCTTCTACACGTTCAATCCTCGAATAAAAACCAATCGTTTCTGCTTCACGCGTTCAAATATTATAGTTTGATTCGTTTTTTTACGATCGATATTGATTATACATCGAGCATTTAATAGTTTTTCAAATAGATTTCCAACTAGTTTTTATTTATACAAATGTTTTATTATATTATGTAATTTCAAAAAATGAACGCAACAACATCGTCGTAAAAATATGTCTTATTGTTAGTTAACATCATATAGAAGTGGTATTTCTAAATTTATTATTTGTGTGTATACGTAAATTTGCGTAGTTGTGTGTGTGTGTGTGTTGATTTAATACGACTAATTAACCAAAAAGTGTCATGATGGAAGTTCTTTGTTGAAATCATAGAAGTAGAATAATTTCTGTACTATACTATGCATATGTACATCGTTCTTGGCAGCTTCTTTGTGCGTCTATTAATATTCCACGTCCACTTATCGCAAACTGCTCTCAAGTATTATCCCCGTAATTTATCCTTCCTCTTTCTATTATCTAATAAAATATGAATTTCCATTGGACACTTTTCAAACGTTAGAATAACAATCTACAATTGAATTTCAATCAAATATTCAAAATATTAGTTTGATACTGAGATAGAAAAAGATTTCATCGACAATAGTTTCGATTTTAAAAATAAATAACTAACAAAAAAAAAGGAAAAAAGAATAAAAGAAAACAGAAAAAAATATTCAATTTAAATGATCGCGCATCGAGAAATTTCAAAAACAAAAAAATACGATGCGGGTTTCCCGTTCACACGATGATTTAATTGGACGAAAAAAATTCACAGATCTGACGCACACGTTCACGCGCATATTATACCTAGATTACAGAAATGCATACACACGGAAAAACGTATTTCCAGTGGAAAAAGTTGAAAGATTGAAAAAGGAGATAGGGTGGTATCTAGCCGTCGGTGATTTCACTTTGCAATTAGCATTGGTTTTACCTTGATATGCGAAAAAAAAGGGAGTAAAAAAAGAAAGGTGGAGAAGGAGGAGGAGGAGGAGGTGGCTTGTTGGTGAGCGCCGGTAGTTGAGCGTCATCAGGCATTCATTTGCAACTAATGACGAACCGGTAACATTCCTGGAGTATCAGTAAAACTGACATCTACAAGACACATATGAACTAGTAGGAGAGACACGTTCTTCTGACTTGATAGATAAATGGCTGGTACGAAGTAACGAGCTGCAATAGCAGCAGCAGCAGCAGCAGAATCAACAGTAGATGCAGTTTCTGACGATTCGAGAACTGTGAAACTAACTCGCCGATTTAACCGACGCGCATCTACCAACTTTTCGACTTTTCTTCTTTTTTTTTTTCTTTTCGAATAACCGAGCTAACTTTCACGTCACTCACTGTCACCAAATCTAATCCCTACAATTCTTCTAACTTTTTAGGCCTATTCATTTTATCAGTTCGTTATATATATTTTTTCTTTTTATTATTTTCTTCCTCATTTTTCTCTAATTTTTTTGTTTTATTCGAACGTCGACGATATTTTAATAATGTATGCGCATAAAAATCGATATTAATTATTCACCGTACTTTTTCTTTTCTCTTTCTTTTTTTTCCTTTTTATTCTTTCGATAGAATTTAGAAAATGATTTGATCGTTAAAATGGGAATATCGATCGGTATAAAAATTAGCCAAGATCGTGGAATAGCACGATCTCGAAAGTTTTTCTAATAAAGTTGACAAGAAAACGAGTTGAAGCGGCAATATTTTCACCTTTGCACCGAAAGTTAAGTACAATGGTACTTCTCGATTCGAGGTCTTTGTGTCGAAGGATCGAAGATATGGAACGGGGATCGAAGAATAGAATAAAATAGAAAGAGACACAGAGAAACAGAGAGAAGGAGAGGAAGAAGTAGAAGAAGTTTTACTAGATAAGATGTAAGAAGAAGAAAAAGAAGAAGGAAAAGAAGAAGGAAAAGAAAGAGACAGAAAGGGTTGTTTAGAAGGGGCGATGGTTGATGTTGGGGCCGAGAGAAACAGGGTTGAAATTTTAATATGCGAATAGAGATAAAGATGGAAGGTTGTATGTTGATGCCCATGGCGCCAAAGTCCGGGTCGGGGTGAAGCAGCTTTGAATAGCCTTGGTCCGAGGCGCCTCTCCTAACTTACAGTGCACACCCTTCTCACCCTACTACTTCTATTCCACCCCCACCCCCACCCCCTCTTCTTCTTGTACCATCTTTCTCTCTCTCTCTCACTCTCTCTGTGCTAACCCTTGCTCGCTCACCCCTTCCCTTCTCTTCCCTTCTTCTTCTTCTTCTTCTTCTTCTGGAAGTTCAGAACGCGGCTTGCCACCACGGGGTGGCTTCAGGGGAGGGAAGTTTTTCATTAGAGATCAGCCCGGAGCTACAGACTGGTTTAAATATTTCACCGGAACATCGTCAAGAATCGTGGCACGTAATAACAAAAAATCTGGGATGTCAGGGCAGCGCGAACTTTCACCAACACCATCCCACGCCTCACCTCATCTCACCTCACCTCATCTCACCTCACCTCACTTCACCACCTCACCTTGCCAAACCAAACCACAACTGCGGTTCTCTTATTCCTATTCTACGTGACAAAAAATAAAATATTTTATCGTGTTCTCGTTTCTGTCAAAACAATCAAAATATTTAATAATGATAAAAGTATATAAATATATATATAGAAATAGTTGAATTTGTTATGGAGAATTTGTTTAATTTTTTTTTTATACAATTTTGTTTTCCTCGAGCTGGCTTTTGGTTATGGTTCTTTTTGAAATGATTGAATATTTTAAGAATCAAAATAAATTAAAAATTTCATATAAAGTGTAATATTTTCAAAAAAAAAGATCAATATTTATTGATATAGATATGCGTTTATAATAGATATTTGCAGTAATTTATTATTTTGTTAATAGAAAAAATAGTTCTTATATTCCTTGAAAAAAAAAAAACAATGAAATATTTATTGATATAGATATGCATTCGTAGTGTATACATTGTTAATAATTTATTATTTTCCCAAGCATATTTTTTGATTAAATGTAAAATATTTTCTTCATTTTAATTTGACGAGAGATCAAGGATTGAATTTTATTTGAAATATCGAAGAAATGAAAAAACATGTACAAAGTACTTTCGCAATAATCTCTCTCCTTCTCTCTCTCTCTCTCTCTCCCTCTCTCTCTCTCTCTTGCATATTCTCGAATAACTTGCATAGCATCGATTACAAAAGTTACAATTTCAGAATATATTTTTTTACACACACTTTCCAGGATCTCATTTGACTTTATTCGACATTTTCAATAATACATTCCAGTGTGGATTTAATTTAGGTGTCGCTTTCCCTCCGTTCTCGATACAATATACGAAACAATTTGAACGGGAGAACGAAATAAATAAACGTGATTAAAAGTTTCTTCTCGTTCCTTCAATAGCATCACCAATTTCTCTCTCTTTCCGTTTCTTCTTTTTTCTCACCCTCTTCTCCCTTTTCACCGTCTCACCGTCTCACCCTCTCACCCTCTCATCCCACACCTCGAGTTCTGAACTCGTTCGTAAACTCCTTTAAGGAAGACAGCTTTTCTTTAACTTCGGAAACGATTCGAAATCGAACGATTTCTTCAAGCTTATAAAAAAAAAGGAAAAAAAAAAGACATTAAATTATTTCTGTCACTAATACGAATTCACAAAAAAAAGAGGAAAAAAAGGATAAGAATTATTTTTTCTTTATTTTTGTTTTTTTCTTCTCTCTCTCTCTCCCTCTCTAATAAATCAACCTTGATCTCTTATCACGAAGATTTAAAATCAGAAGAAGAAAGAAAAAACATTTGATGATTATTTCATCAATGGCTTTGAGCGATTTGTTTTGGACAAAAAATAAACAAATAAACAACAAACCAATATCGTGCGTTATAAATGTGTGTACGTCGGTGTGTATTTTAAGAGAATGTGTAAGAAGATGAGTATCGACGGAAGGAAGGAAAGGATATATTTTTAATATACAGGTTTCTTTGGAAGAGAGGAGAAAATGTTTCGAAAGTTTACAAAAGGATCTAGGTCAGGTCAGCTGTTGGATCATCATCGTAGTCGTTGTCGTTTCGTTTCGTTTCGTTTCGTTTCGTTTCGTTTTCTGTTGACAACGTTTCGGGTGGAAAGCAAGTTCACTCGTTATTCCTTGTGACGTGATCAAAGATCATGACTCGCAAAATCCTGTCGTTGTGCAATCAATCATCCTAACAAAGCTTTGAAAATTTTTCAACAAGGATACAAAAGCTGGAAAGAGAAAGAAATAGATAAAGAGTGAGGAAGTAGAAAGGAAGAGAAAGAGAAAGAAAGAAAGAGAGAGAGAGAGAGAGGGAGAGAGAGAAAGAGAGAAATAAAAAAAGATAGAAAAAGAGAAAGAGGAAAAGAAAGAAAGAAAGAAATAGAGGTAGTTTTTTTCTTTTTTTTTTTTCACTATTTTTTTTCTTATATAAATATATAGTCGAACGGGGTGATGCATTATTCCGTAATAACTTCGAATATCCGATAATTATGGCTGAAAAATCTTTTGTAATATCGAATGAAAATGTAAGTGGAAATGTTACCGAGATAATTCGACCGAATTGTCATTTTAAATTCTATTGTCAAAGAGAGTGAGAGAGAGAAAGAGAGAATATTCCTACATCTCCTCCTCCTCCTCCTCCTCCTCCTCCTTCTCCTCCTCCTCCTCCTACTCCTACTTCTTCTAGTACTATCTATACCTACCTTTATTACAAACGAAAGATCGGAGATAGTAGAAGGAAGAGAGGTCTGTGATCTTGACCGGAAATAACTCTTCGTATATAGAATCGCAGTGTATTTTCAAGAGTATCCTTTAACGTCACTGATTGCTACTTCATTGTCAGACGATGAATTTCGTCACAATTTCATGGATGACAAATTTTTCTTTATTTATTTCTTTCTTTCTTTCTTTATTTATTTCTTTTTTTCTTATTAGTTTGCGTCGCGTATACGTCATTTTATTTTATTTATTATTTTTTGTTCTATTATTCCTCATGCAACCAACGAAATTAATTCGTATCTCTCTCTCTCTCTCTCTCTCTCTTTCTCTCTTTGGAAAATTCTAAATGCAATATTCTATTTAATCGCTTCAAGCTATACGATCGGATAATTACGATCGAATCTTTTCTGTTTAAAATGAGATGATGGGGTTTAGAGGGTGGGAAAGGATTTAGGGGGTTGGAAAGGAGTTGAACGAAGAATTTATTCCCGAGTATACTCGCGTTATTTTCCGTAGCGGTTTTAAGAAAAGTTAACGAAGAAAATCAGATACTTCGAGACGAAAGATTTTCGAGCCTTTTGTTAGTACTCGTAGATAGTCAAGATTGCATCTTATGAATTTAGAAATAGGTTGTAAAGATACCCTTCGGGGAATAGACTGACTGACTTTAAAAGGATTCTACGGATACGTGTCAAGGATTCCAATTTTCTTAGACGACAGTAGTCCGAGATTTGATTATTGATACGTAAAAATGGACCAATTTTGTTCTCGTGTGTTGAGGTATTTTCAATCATTAGTTAAGTGTATCAATTTTTACAAAATTTAATTCCAATTCAAATGTTAATAATTTGTTTGTTTTATGATCCGATGACATTGTCGTACTTTTGATTGACAATAAAATTACAACTAAAATTGTCATAAATATTATCAAAGAACTCTTTACTATATATAATATTTTGTTGAAAAATAACAACAACAACAACAACAAATAAAAGAAAATAAAAGAAAAGAGGAAAATCGAATATATTATTTACGTCAATAATATTTATTATTCTTATTAATTCGATGATCTTATATTTTGAATGGCATAAAATTACAAAATTTGTCGTAGATTTGATCAAAGAACTTTAGTCGATATTATGTTGAAAATAAAAGAAACGGGAAAAAAAAAGAAAAAAAAAAAAACAGAAAAAAATAGAACAGGAAAAGAAAAGGAAAGGAAACAGGAAAAAAGAATATTATAGTGCGAGATTTTTCAATCAACACTACGTAAGAGGAAGTTTCATCTCAATAATTACCCGAATGCAGAGTACCGAAGAGGAACGCGTTTGCAAAGTATTCCTATGCGCGCTGTGATTAAAGTTAAAATTGTCGTCGGTGGCGGTGGGTACCGTTCAAGACCATTTCGTACTTCTTTCTCATCAAGATGAGATAGGAGAGTTTCTGCTTAGAAGAAAGAAAAAGAGAGTAGGAGAGTGAGAGAGAGAGAGAGAGAAACATCGCGAGGCAACTTCGAATACGGGATGCGAGCACTCAGCCAACCAAGTTCCTTTTTTTGTGCGTTTCGTGCGCATTTTCTCGTCCCTTTGAAGGACGAGTTAGTATTCCGAAAGTGCTATGACATTTCGACGAAATTCCATTTTCATTGGATTTTCACGATTTCCAAGAATATTACGATTCTAAATGTATCTATATATAGATATGTTTTATAGTTTTTATTCGAATGATTAATGTAATCGTGAATTTAATATTCCATACATTTGCCCGAGAGAAGAGATTTGATTGATTTATTTATTTATTATTTTGCAATCTTATAGTTTTATTTTGTTTCGTTTAAATCGAGTATATTTACACGCGTAAAAAGTTTATTTTCATTTTTAATGATCGAAGAGAAATTCCGTAATTCCTGTGATTTCAAAGAAGAAGTATTTTATCTAAATTCGAGAGATATTTGAAATTAATTTTGTAAACGTATTTGCAACATTTAATAAAGTGAATGTTTTTCTTTTTTTTATTAATTAATAATACAATGGGTATCGATAATATAATCAGTTTTATTTATACGACGAAACGGAATGAAATTTTGTTAAACGTAATTAAACGCAGATTCGTATTATTTTGATAATTATATACCGCAAGATAGGGGAAAGAGGTTCAATTTAAAATTCCAAACTAGGGGTTAGTTCGAGTAAAACTTCATTTTATCAATATTTATTTTTCACTTCTTGTTCTCGATATTTAAATTAATGTTTTCTTTCTATCAATTCGAAATTACTCAACATCACAAGTGTTAATTAGAGTGGCAAATTTTTCAATGAAGGCCCTGTACTTAAAAAAAATAATGATGAATAAAATTATACCAGTACTTAAATATATTTACACTTGTAAACGTACAACGATCGATCTTAAATTGCAGATTAAAATTTTGCACTCGATGTTACTATTTTTTGTTGTTGTTAAAATTGACTCTACCTCGCAATAAGAGTTACAAAAATATTGTTTGATTAATAAGAAAAGTTTATTGAATTTATTATTAAAGCCAGTATCAAATAATTATTCGAATTTAATAATAAAAAATATAATATATTTAGGTTAACGAAAACTGTTGTTTTTGGTACACTGATTATTAACAAAATTTCCTTGATGTTTCAGATGTTCGCAGGCAAAAGTGAACTATCGAGAGAAGGAGAAAGAGGTGTTGGACAACATCCTAGGTCCAGGAAGATACGACGCGCGTATCCGGCCGAGCGGGGAAAATGGAACAGGTGAATATAGAGTATCTCCATATTTCTACACAAAAAACACTTTACCTTTTCGCCATATACTTAATTGTACATAGTATATAAATAAATATACATAATATTTATATACGATTATTAACACAGCGAGAGAAAAACCGAGAACACGTTGAGATAAGATAATAGATGTCCCGGCTTAAGATAAATGAATTTAATTCTAAATACAATGAGAAAAGAAAATCCAAAAAGATTAAAGAAAATAACTAAACTAACAAAGTAACAAGTAAATAAGTAACGAAACGAAACGATAAAGTAGGAAAGAACAAAAATAAAGTAGAAAATAACGAAAGGTGCATCGACGAAACTTTTCAATTCCGTCGATTCGTGAAAAGTATGAAAAAAGAAAAATATAAGAAAAAGAAAAAAAGATCGTCTTGATTTTCGTTTTCGATCTATCGAACGAATATATATATATATATATATATACGTTTTCTAAGACTTTGATTTTTCTTCGAAATATCTTGGAAATGTATTTTTCGAGGGTAACGTCGAGGACGTGTCTTGGGCGGCGCAATTTCACGAATCCCACGAGACTCGTTTCATTCAAAGGAACTTACAGCTTTTCCCTTACCCCACCCTCTACTTTTATCTCTTTCTTTATCTATTTATCTATCTTTCTCTTGCCTTTCGTATATCCTTTTTCTGAATTTCGGATAAAACGGTTTTACGCTAGACGCGTCTGTTTCTGACAGCCTGTTTCGAGAAACCACGATGCATCGAAACGCATTTATAGAATTGTTGTTTTATTTTTCTTCGGCTCTTTCTACAACCCTCTACAACACCACCCCGTTAACCACCCCTCACCCCCGACGCCAGATTCTTTGAAATTTTCTTTACATTTACCTGCTTTGTCTGTCTCCTTTCTCTCTCTCTCTCTCTCTCTCTTTCCTTTTCTTTTGAATTCTTTAAAGAAATACTCGAACCAATGAACGATTTTATATTATTCGATAAATGTTTTTCATTTGAAAATAGGAGCTACTTTTTGGAATAGACAAATATTTGATATTTTGTATTTTATGAAACATTTCTATTTTGTTTTTCTATTATTGAAATAATTTTTCTTTTCAAATATCATTCAACGATTATTTTTGTATGACATATTAAAGTATAGAATATTTCTTTCGCGTTTGGAAAATGATATAAGATAATTTTATAATTAAAATTATTCTTCTTTTTTCAATAATTTTTTGTGAACATGATTTCATCAGAGTTACTTTTTCTTTGCTTAATTTGTGCGTCTTCATCAATAACATTAAATAAAAATATTATCTTTTTTACAAAATGTTTAATTGAAATCTTTTCTTTCGTCATTCATCGGAGAGTTTCGATTTAGAATTTACAATTTTCATTTGAAGCAAGGAGCAAGGAGTTAAGAAACGTTCATAAAATCGATTAATCTTTTTTTTTTAATTCTGTTACTATGTAAAATTTGGAATTATTTCTTGGTTTGTGGTTGCAAAGAAGAAGAAGAAAAAGGTTGCGATTGGTGAATCGGATTTGCATGTCGTATGATGATGTGTTAAAGCAGCGTTTTCCAAATTTTTTCGACCGCGGACTGGTATATATTTTGTAAAATTTTTACGCGATTCATTTTTATGTAAACAAAAACAAAACATATATATTCGAAGTATTAAATTTAATCTTTTACAAACAGGTAATTAAAAAAATCAATTTATTTATTTTACGTAGAATTTATTAAACTCAATCAAATAAATTGTACGCGTTTCAATATAAATATAAATAATTTTTAATAATTACAAAAAAGAAATAAAAAAATAATTTGAAGTAGCGAAGTATTTCTTTTTTTTTTATTTTTTTACGAAGATCAGCATTTTTTTTTCCGCGGAACGATACTGGACTGCGAGTATCATAAGTTTTGGAAACTGCGATATAAAGTATAGCCGAGGAAAAGATCTAGGGAATTTCGTAGTTGGTTCTTTCAAAGAAATAACCTGCATGTGTAGTAATAGGCAAACGTTATATACGTCGATGCTTCCGCACCATTGTCGTGCCAAGCACAGAATGAATAGCTCTCTTCTTCGCAGCTGGTGACCATGACACATAAGACGCAAATAACACAGAGAAAGAGAGAACGAGAGAGAACGAGAGAGAGAGAGAGAGAAAGTGTGTACATGCGGAATGAGAGATGTGTGGGGGTGGGGGAAGGGGTGGTTGGTAGTGGGAACACATTCGTATGTGTTGGGGTAAGAAAAAGAAAGCTCGCAATGACGCAATGTATAAATTAGAATATATCTCATCTTGAGAGAGAAAAATCATTAAGAAATTCTCTAAACGTATGTATCCATCAGCACATGCGTTTGTGTGGTATGTCTGTTTGTCTGTCCCTCTCTGTGCGTGCGCGTGAATGTGTGTTTGAGAATTGTTGAAGAAAAATGATGAGAAATATTCCAACCAAAGTAGAATGTTTAAAAGGAACTCTTCTCATTTCTAAAACTTCTATCGTGTCAAGTCAAAGAAATAGATGAATCTTTTACAGTTTTCCGAAGTGTTAATTCAATTTGTCTTGAAAGATGGTATATAGATTATTTTTGTGTTTCAGTATTGCCGAAGCTTCGAATTGAAAATTTTAAATAACATTATTTTTTCAAAAAAAAAAATACAATCCTAATATTTTATTTTATTTTTTATTATATATTTTTATTATTTTATTATATATATTTATTATTTTTAATAAAATACAAAAATTAGATATACAGTTAATATATGTTGCAAATGAGAGAAAAAGAAAAACAAAGTGGGGGAAAGAGAGAGAGAGAGAGAGTAAATAATAAAAAAAAAATAGTTTGATAAAAGAAGGATATCATTGGATCGTGAAAAATGATGAATCGTGCATTTTGTAAGGGATGATTTACATTTATGTACATTGCAAATCGTGTCTAAACAATGCTCTCTTCCTGCCGTCTACAGGGTGCGAAGGGAAGTGTGGTGAAAAAGAGAAGTAGGGTTGGAAGAAGAGCTTGTTCTAACTGAAGGGCCATCGCGATTTGTGTACTTCGCGCACATCCTACGACATTGCGCCGCCCTTCGTGTAGATGTTGCGTCCGATAACGATCTATAGCAAACGTCTAAAACGTGATAATAGAAATCTGAATTTTCATATCGAATATTAAACGATTAAACGATTATCGAGTAATTCACATGTGTTTCTCAAATTATCAAACGACTCGAACAACAGTCAAATCATATTGGAGATTATTGTTTTTTATAGTATTTTCTCATTATATCTATTTTCTTAATTTTTATTTCATTATTTATTTTTTTGAAAATATTTTTTTTTCCGTGTTTTCTTCCTTTTTTTCATGAGCAAATTTATGCTTTTTAAATTGGTTAATAATTCGTTAAATTTTATTTTAATACTTTAATACTTTATTTGAAACTTTAGTTAATTTTCACTTATCCTCGTTTCTACACCAAATTTTTAGACCATTGAAACTAAAATATATTTCTTATTTTGTACTTCTTATTTTGTAATAAAAATGATAAATCTACGTTTCTATCTATGTAAGATACTTTTGGAAACATAGCAACAACACTTTTTATGTTATTATTCTCTTTGATTTCGCTATATTCAATGTTCCTTATTTTTCTCGGACGTTGCTACCCTCGAAAAAGAAAACTTTTACAAGGAAAATTCTTCTTTTGCATTGCTATTGATAAATTGTCGAAATTCTTTCAATATATTAACACATGTTCGTACGTTACATTTACAGAAAATTTTTGTACAATAGCAACATCGAACAAGACGATGAATATCTGGATCGAAATGCGAATAAGTTTGAAGAAAAATCATGCAAAAATCATTTTCTTTTTCTAATCGAACAAATGAGAACGATAAATCAAATTGTTTTTAATCGCGAATATAAAAATGCGATAAGTATAATTTTATTTTAATATTTGTGAATAGAAAATAATCTTTCAGAAGTTCTCGCTCGCACCATTTAACTAAATATTCTATTATTTATTTAAACAAACGTATTTTCTCATATCAAATTACTCGTATAAGTTTATAAGAAAGATGATCATTAAGGATGATAGCCATAATCATCATTATTAACACCTATGATTGTCAAAAAACTGATCGTCAAATTTTACCTTCGCGGACTGTCCTAAATTTTTCTTTTTTTTTCCTTCTTCTTCTTCTTGTTCTTTATTCATTAGCATTCATTTTCATAATTTGTTGCCTGTCAATTCTAGGTCACATCATCCCTCGTCCTTGACACTGTTTAGGTATCACTTAACTTGTATGTACTTAGAAGTATAATACTTTAGCATCTTTCCCTTCATTCTAAATTCTATGCCTCGTTAAATTCCCTTAGATCTTATTTTTTTGTTCTTTTCTTTTCCTTTATTTTCTAGTCTCTATTCCTCATTGTAATTAAAAAACAAAGAAAAAAATATCCTTTTTGTTTGTCATTAATTTAGTCAAATGAACTTATCGAGGTTGTTATACATATAAAAAACATATTTGTCAACATATTCTTTTTTCATACCACAATTCCAATATATTATTTTAACATTTATCGATTTTAACATCAACAATTTTTTGTTCATTTTTATTTATCTTCGAAAAATTAATAAATCATTTGCTTAAAATTCGTTGAACAACAACAACAACAACAACAACAACAACAACAAAATAAGACGTGATCCATCAGTAAAGAGTAATGATTAATCGATTAGATTTATATTACAGAGAACACACATACGAGTCTCAGGTAACGATCATTTAGAAATTAATTTTCTGAATGCTTCTAAACAATGCAGTTATACGCCAAATATTCTGTACATGTTATAATATTATTATTATATTATTATACAGCGAGAGTCACAAGAGTATATTTCTACACATATTATAGTGATCGCTAGCTCGATCGATTATTTGATTTTATTCAATTGCCATAAGTTACATTGCATGTATTATATTACCTGAATATATACCTAACCTATTTATAGTCCCCCCCACCCCCAGATCCGCTAACTCAATTACAAGAATATACGAAAGATACTCTAGTGAGAATAGATACAACCGATCATTATAAATATATTTATTATTTTTTTACACGATATTTTTATTTTTTAATATTTAGAATTAATAGAATTGTATTTCGTAGAAAATGATACTTTACATTCCATTGTAAAGTTTTAATAATACAAACGCAAACGTATTACATTTAGTATTGTCAAATGGTGATTTTAACGACACAACCATGATAGTTTGAAAATATCGGAATTGTATTGTATTCCGATTATAATTGATACCTGCATATTTTTTCCACTCTTTGCAGGATTTTTTTTTACATCGACGATTATTAACGTCGAAAATAAACAACATCGGAGGAACTATATACTTTTGTTTCCTTCGAGTGCATGCCACTACGAATATTATACTTATTGTTAGTGTCAACTCCCATTCGTTAATTTTTGTCTGTTGGCAATTATTGCTAAACGCTAATTTGTTGTACGGCTTAAATATACGAGAGTGGGTTTGAAAAATATCAAACTGAACATTTACCGAAGAAAAATGCAATTGTTTCTATGTCAGGGTCAAGACTTTTCAATCCACCCACGTATAAATTTGACGAATATTTTCTTTTCAAATAAATTATTTTCGCTTTTAAATGATTATTATTATTATTATTATTATTATTATTAATATTTTTAGTAAACGAGAAAGGACTTCGCCTTTTTATAGTTAATAAATTATTCAGAGAGAGAAGATGCTTGCAACGTTATCAACGATTAATAAATAATGAAAAACAAATAAATTTAAGGATTTGTTTAATTTTGAGTTCGGTACAGGGCAACGAATTATTGAAACAAATTAAAAATCGTAAATGTAAATTAGGTCAAGTTAGTTAGAAGTGAAAAATGAATAAATAGGTTTTGAAGTATTATTACAATAATATTTTGTCCCGTGTTAAATGAAATATTCTGCTTGTTTAAAAATGTTTAATTAAAAAATAGAAACGCGAAAGAAACGATAGAAAAATAAATACGTATACGTGACAACGCATTACAATAATTAATGCTTCATGTTCAAACTCGTTAAGGAGGATATTATTTAACAACAACAACCTAACGATTTTCTAATTCCGACCTAATTGCTTGTAAATAGCAATGGAAATGGAAGAAGAAAAAAAACAAACAAAAAGAAAAAAAAAAAAACAGAAAAAAATAAAAGGAAAGAAATAAAGAAAGAAAAAAGAAAAAAAGAAAAAACAAAAAAAAAACAAGAAGAACAAGCTGCGTAATAATTTGTTCGAGAGAAGTCATTTCGAGCGTGCGAGTTAACAACGTCGTGCCATACGCGTACATAATTAAAAAATATAAAAATAAATATTCAAAAACAAAAAAAAAGAGTGTCGCGTAAAACGAATCTAAATTGCTGTGTTAACATTTCACGTAAATCCGTGGAAATTCGGTTAGCAATTTCCCATTTTCCATTTCCCATTTCCCGATTAGAATGACATGG
The DNA here is from genome assembly GCF_010416935.1 of Polistes fuscatus. Classification (NCBI taxonomy): domain Eukaryota; kingdom Metazoa; phylum Arthropoda; class Insecta; order Hymenoptera; family Vespidae; genus Polistes; species Polistes fuscatus. The sequence continues at coordinate 2,267,633 of NW_025113162.1, read as the reverse complement.
AGCATAACGTCAGACGCATCGGAACCGATCCGATTTGTCTTCCAATCTAATGTCTCTCTATGTCTTATCACGACTTTCTAATTCCCGAAGACGATACCGACAAATTCACGTTGAT